>NC_084737.1:15380891-15443391 GCF_033978785.1 Entelurus aequoreus
GAAGTCTGGAGACTGACTTGGCCGGTCTAAAACCTTTTGACTAAACTGACTAAAACCTTCCACTTCTTGCCCCTGATCAACTCCTTGCTTGTTTTGGCTCGTTATCTTGCTGCATGATGAAGGATCTCCCAATCAGTTTGGTTGCATCTTTCTTTAAATTAGTAGACAAAAATGTTTCTGTAGACTTCTGAGTTCATTTTGCTGCTGCCATCATGTGTTACATCATCAATGAAGATGACGTCCCAGAAGAAGCCATGCAAGCCCAAGCCATGACATTATGTTTCACAGATGAGCTTGTATGTTTGGGATCAAAGTTTCTCCAAACTTTCGCCTTTCCATCACTTTGGAAGAAGTTCATCTTTGTCTCATCAGTCCCATAAAACTTTTTCCCAGAATTTTTGAGGCTCATCTCTGTACCTTTTGACAAATTCCAGCCCGGCCTTCCTATTCTTCTTGCTAATGAGTGGTTTGCATCTTCTGGTGTAGCCTCTGTACTTCTGTCCATGAAGTCTTCTGTGATACCTTCACTCCTGCCCTCTGGAGGATGTTGCTGATGTCATTAACAGTTGTTCTTTATAGCTCTCACAATGTTTCTGTCATCAACTGCTGATGTGTTCCTTGGTCTACCTGTTCGACGGCTGTTGCTTAGTACACCAGTGGTTTCTTTCTTCTTCAGGACATTCCAAATGGTTGTACTGGCTGTGGCCAATGTTTGATTGTCCATCTTCTCTAAGATTCACAATTGCTTCTTTTTCACCCATAGACAGATCTCTGGTTTTCATGTTGGTTCCACCTCTAAAGTCAGTCTGCACAGGCAAAACCTATCCTACCCAATCTGCAACTGAGCTCAGACATTCAGTGCTATTTATTGTTTGAATAATCAATGTCATTGTGAGACACCTCGGCAACAAAACACACCTGTCACTCACATCTTCCAATACTTTTGCTCTCATGAAAAATGGGTAGGTTCAAACAAAAGGTGCTATCTTCTAAGTTGTGTATCAGATCCAGAGGTAAATACCTGGAAATAAAAGATGAAATGTTGATCTCTTGTCCCATATTCATCTTTTGAAGTCAAACCCAAATGTTTTCAGTCTACAACAACAATAAACGAATTGGACTCACTGTTCCAATACTTTTGGAGGGCACTGTGTGTATATATCTATAAAATCGAATGTGCATCAACTCACGGTTGAGTCCAATGTCATGGTAGGTAAGGATGGTGGGCCGGTTGCCCTTAGCAACCCCTCTCATGGTCACGTGCAGCACACAGTGACTCGTCTCCACGTCGTACTCCTGGATAACAAACACAGTATCACTATCCTCCGTGATAACTTGGGGTTTCCCCATCCGAGATCGATATTGGTCTGATATAAAGTTAAAAGTTAAAGTACCAATGATTGTCACACACACACTTCGGCATAAAAAACAAATTATATCGGTTTGCATCTAGAACCCTCGATAAAAGTGCTCCGATACCAGCAGTTAACATCTAAATGTCCTCCAATAAGCACAAAATAATGGTATTTTCTTCTATTTTAGTCATTTACAAAAGGTAAACATGGTAGGGTATAGGCTACTAGCAGCTACGCAACAGCTAAGCACACAAGCTAGACATACATCAAGAGTTTTTGCTTCACACAAATCTCATTTTATACACTTTTTTTAATGCACACAGAGATTGCATTACACATACACAACATCTGAATATGGACACGGCAGAAACGTAGCAAGAAGTCACGTTTAAAAAGACAGCCAAACAAGGAAATTGACAGATTTTTATTTTTTTTTACACACATACGAGTCACAATACAAACAGACAACATAAAACAAGCACACTGACTACACACACACATTGAGATACACACATTAGTACTGTGAGAATGAGATATTTTTAATCCATAGTCATGTTTAAAGCAGCTGGTATTTTCCCATGTAGTGTGTCTTTTTGTGACCTCCTTGCTTTTATCTTATGTCCGCTAGTAAACTCTTTGCTCTGTCTTAAGGGCTCCTGTTTGTCGGCTCACAGAGCTGTTTTGGCCAGTTCCTTATTTGTTTTAAAGAAGCAGCTGCGCTCCTTTCTGGGCAAGAGGGGCTGTTTTCGCTCTTTTTGTTAGAATGCAGACCTCTTCTTGCTGATGCTATTGTCGCATTGTAAGGGCTGGTCTCCTAAAGATTTAGTAAAACTTGGCCAAGTACCATTCTGTCTCTGGGGTCCTTTTTACTCAACATATACTGTATGTCATGCAAAATAACTTGGGATTGACCAGTGTGTTTTATTCCCTGAGAGTAAGACTGGTTGCGCGCAACAATTTGGGGGCTCGTCCGGGATGACACGTTGAGGATTGGACGTTTTGGACAGACTTACCTGGCCAAATCAGAAATCAAGGTAAGCAGAGCCTTTTGTAAAATCTGCATTAGGAGTCTGTCTTGAAGTCTGTAAGTCAAACACTGGTTTGGACCACATGGATAGAACTGTAATATGATAGCAATTTTGAGTGTATTTATGGCCTTCAAAATAGTTGTGAATTGGATTACAGACGCACGAATTGAGATGCGCTTTTGCAAATAGTTTTTGCTACAGCGATACTTCTGTACTGGCAAGGGAGAAATTCATCTTAACTCCTTGCAGGTGGCTGCACATGTTTGGTAATCTCACTAACAAGATGACCCGCACACATCCTATTATCTTTGGCTGGCACACGGTGAAAAAAGAAGTCATTCCATCAGATGGCTGTTAAAGCACATGTTTGCTCAGCAGCTGTGAAAAAGCATTCACCATTAGCATCTACACTTGTTAAGCTAATGGTTTTATCATGTAAAAAATTACTTTTTAATGGTGTTTTTTTAATGAACTCACACTTGTGAGAAAAGAGTCTCTTAAACTCTCCCTCAAGAAAAGACCTCCGCATCGATTAGCCTGCCTTGTGTATACAAAAAAAGTGCACTTCTGCATGGCTCTGCCACACCTCTTAAAATGCAGTCTGGAGCTCTGCCAACACTCAGCCAGCTCAGGCATTGGAATAAAGAAGTCTAAAGATGATTCTTTCATGTCTCATGTTAAAAAACATATTTAGATTGTTTTTAAGTTGTAGATATGAAAACATTCCGTATATAATCAACAATTCCTACTTTGTTGAAATTCATTTACCGTGGTTAGTTCCGGAACCAATTAAAAGCGATTATTGTGTTGCTGCTACTGCATCTATCAAGGTGGCCCGCCGCATCGTTTCATGGTGGTCCGTTTAAAGTGGACCGCCACGTCTATCAAAGTGGGCCGCCGCATCATTTCATGGTGGCCCGTCTTTTAAGGTGGCCCGCCACGTCTATCAAAGTGGGCCGCTGCGTCATTTCACGCGGCCCGTCTTTTAAGGTGGCCCGCCGCGTCTATCAAAGTGGGCCGCTGCATCATTTCATGGTGGCCCGTCTTTTAAGGTGGCCCGCCGCATCTATCAAAGTGGGCCGCAGCATCATTTCATGGTGGCCCGTCTTTTAAGGTGGTCCGCCGCGTCTATCAAGGTGGGCCGCAGCATTGTGGCCCATCTTTTAAGGTGGCCCGCCGCGTCTCTCAAAGTGGGCCGCAGCATTGTTTCATTGTGGCCCGTCTTTTAAGGTGGTCCGCCGCATCTATCAAGGTGGGCCGTATTTTAAGGTGGGCCGCCGCATCTATCAAGGTGGGCCGTCTTTTAAGGTGGGCCGCCGCATCTATCAAAGTGGTCCGCCGCATCTATCAAAGTGGTCCGCAGCATCGTTTCATCGTGGCCCGTCTTTTAAGGTGGTCCGCCGCATCTATCAAGGTGGCCCGTCTTTTAAGGTGGTCTGCCGCATCTATCAAGGTGGGCCGTATTTTAAGGTGGTCCGCCGTATCTATCAATGTGGGCCATATTTTAAGGTGGGCCGTATTTTAAGGTGGGCCGACGCATCCATCAAAGTGGTCCGCCGTATCTATCAAAGTGGTCCGCCGCATCTATCAAAGTTGTCCGCAGCATCGTTTCATTGTGGCCCATCTTTTAAGGTGGTCCGCCGCATCTATCAAGGTGGGCCGTATTTTAAGGTGGTCCACCGCATCTATCAAGGTGGGCCGTCTTTTAAGGTGGTCCGCCGCATCTATCAAGGTGGGCCGTTTTTTAAGGTGGTCCGCCGCATCTATCAATGTGGGCCGTATTTTAAGGTGGGCCGCAGCATCTATCAAGGTGGGCCGTATTTTAAGGTGGGCCGTCTTTTAAGGTGGACCGCCGCATCTATCAAAGTGGTCCGCCGCATCTATCAAAGTGGTCCGCCGCATCGTTTCATCTTTTAAGGTAGTCCGCCGCATCTATCAAGGTGGGCCGTATTTTAAGGTGGTCCGCCGCATCTATCAATGTGGGCCGTATTTTAAAGGTGGGCCACTGCATCTATCAAAGTGGTCCGCCGTATCTATCAAAGTGGTCCGCCGCATCTATCAAAGTGGTCCGCAGCATCGTTTCATCGTGGCCCGTCTTTTAAGGTGGTCCGCCGCATCTATCAAGGTGGGCCGTATTTTAAGGTGGTCCGCCGCATCTATCAAGGTGGGCCGCCGCATCTATCAATGTGGGTCGTCTTTTAA
Source organism: Entelurus aequoreus (assembly GCF_033978785.1). Taxonomy (NCBI): domain Eukaryota; kingdom Metazoa; phylum Chordata; class Actinopteri; order Syngnathiformes; family Syngnathidae; genus Entelurus; species Entelurus aequoreus. Next base: position 15,385,477 of record NC_084737.1, read on the forward strand.
GGTGGGCCGTATTTTAAGGTGGGCCGCCGCATCTATCAAAGTGGTCCGCCGCATCTATCAAAGTGGTCCGCAGCATCGTTTCATCGTGGCCCGTCTTTTAAGGTAGTCCGCCGCATCTATCAAGGTGGGCCGTCTTTTAAGGTGGCCCGCCGCGTCTCTCAAAGTGGGCCGCAGCATCGTTTCAGGTGGGCCTGCCGCAACTATCAAGGTGGTCTGCCACATCGTTTCATGGTGGCCCGTCTTTTAAGGTGGTCCGCCGCATCTATCAAGGTGGGCCGTCTTTTAAGGTGGTCCGCCGCATCTATCAATGTGGGCCGTATTTTAAGGTGGGCCGTATTTTAAGGTGGGCCGCAGCATCTATCAAAGTGGTCCGCAGCATCGTTTCATCGTGGCCCATCTTTTAAGGTAGTCCGCCGCATCTATCAAGGTGGGCCGTCTTTTAAGGTGGTCCGCCGCATCTATCAAGGTGGGTCGTCTTTTAAGGTGGTCCGCCGCATCTATCAAGGTGGGCCGTCTTTTAAGGTGGTCCGCCGCATCTATCAATGTGGGCCGTCTTTTAAGGTGGGCCGTATTTTAAGGTGGGCCGCAGCATCTATCAAAGTGGTCCGCAGCATCGTTTCATCGTGGCCCATCTTTTAAGGTAGTCCGCCGCATCTATCAAGGTGGGCCGTATTTTAAGGTGGTCCGCCGCATCTATCAAGGTGGGTCGTCTTTTAAGGTGGTCCGCCGCATCTATCAAGGTGGGCCGTATTTTAAGGTGGTCCGCCGCATCTATCAAGGTGGGTCGTCTTTTAAGGTGGTCCGCCGCATCTATCAAGGTGGGCCGTCTTTTAAGGTGGTCCGCCGCATCTATCAAAGTGGTCCGCAGCATCGTTTCATCGTGGCCCGTCTTTTAAGGTGGCCCGCCGCGTCTCTCAAAGTGGGCCGCAGCATCGTTTCAGGTGGGCCTGCCGCAACTATCAAGGTGGTCTGCCACATCGTTTCATGGTGGCCCGTCTTTTAAGGTGGTCCATCGCATCGATCAAGGTGGCCCGGCGCATTGTTTCAACTTGGCCCATTTAAAGTCGCCCGTCGTATCTATCAAGGTGGTCCGCCGCATCGTTTCATGGTGGCTCGTTTAAGGTGACCCGCCACATCTTTTAATGTGTCCCGCCGCATTTATCAAGGTGGCCCGGCGCATTGTTTCAACTTGGCCCATTTAAATTGGCCCGCTGTATCTATCAAGGTTGTCCGCCACTTCGTTTCATTGTGGCCCGTTTTAAGGTGGCCCGCCGCATCTTTTAAGGTGGCCCGCCGCATCTTTTTAGGTGGTCTGTTGAAGCATTTCAGGTAGCCTGCTGCATCATTTCATGGTGGCCCGTTTAATGTAAAGCCGCATCGTTTAAAGAAGGGCTGCCACATCATTTGATGTGGTCACCCAAATAATTATATTGTAGCGTGCCAAGACATTAAAGTGGCCTGTTAAAGGCTGGAGGGAAAAAAAAAATTTCTGGCTAAATGTTTGTGAAATACAAATGTTCTACACTTTAATATCTGATTATGTAACAAGATGTTCCAAACATTTTTCGTAACACTTGCTTGTCAACTGGATTTTTATTTTGAATGCAAGTTGTATCCATTAATGTTTAAGTCAAAAATCAAACCTTTGCAAGTTGTGTAAGGAGACTCTTATGTGTTCCACGTGGCCCCCATGTGTACACTGTTGTGTAACCTCCCACTAAACACTTCTTCTTACACTTGTATGCCACCTCAAACACACCTAATAAAGCTTTTATGATGGCCACACTTTGACCTTGGAACTGATCAATTCTATTAGCAATATTTTCTATGGGAAACGAGTTTCCAAAGAACTTGTCTGCAAAATTAGACCACAGACGACATATCGGAAAAGTGAAAGAGAAAAAAAAAGGTCAGCACTTTTGTCCTTTAGGCCGCCTACTGGAAAAAGTGGTCATGTGATAGGACCAGGAAGAAGACGCGCTCTCATTGGCTGCACTAGTGTCCTGCATGTTGCGTTCAATGATGCTCGATGACCGTGGGAGGTCTTCTCTCTGTGTGTGTGTGTGTGTGTGTGTGTGTGTGTGTGTGTGTGTGTGTGCGTGTGTGTGTGTTTAACGCCACACATTGCATCACGCAGGATGCAGCTACAATATTGACAGATGAAGCCTCGGGGCCACATCGCCAGTTTCAGCCACATTGAAGGGCCGACTGTCACATGGCGAACAACGAGAGACTCACCTGACAGTCAAAGTCCTGCAGGTTTCCTCCGTTCTGACAACAGAGAAAGACAAAATTATTTCAGGAGCTTCATGTGGAGGATGAGAGAGGGAGTACAGTCTGTGTGTTGTCGGTACAGGTGCCAAAATGTTTTTCCATACTCTTCAAAATAAAGGTGCAAAATAAAACCACCAAAAAATGACATTAGTTTTATTATAGCAGAAAACCTTATGATAAAATAAACTTGCGTTTCTTATTGCAATGAAATAATATTTTTTTAAAGGCCTACTGAAAGCCACTACTACCAACCACGCAGTCTGATAGTTTATATATCAATGATGAAATCTTAACATTGCAACACATGCCAATACGGCCGGGTTAACTTATAAAGTGCAATTTTACAATTCCCGCCACACTTCCGGTTGAAAAACTCCTTTGGATATGATTTATGCGCGTGACGTCACAAAAGCAACGGAAGTGGTTGGACCCCATCGGACCCGATAGAAAAGCCTCTTGTTTTCTTCGACAAAATTCCACAGTATTCTGGACATCTGTGTTGGTGAATCTTTTGCAATTTGTTTAATGAACAATGGAGACTGCAAAGAAGAACGTTGTAGGTGGGATCGATCGGTGTATTAGTGGCTAAGTACAATACTGTAATATCTGTGATATTTGCATTAGTGTACTGTGTCTTTAAGGGTTTGGGGAACACGCATGCGTGAGTGAGTTGGCGGAGAACTTGAGTGTGTGTGAGCGTGAGTTTTGGCTAACAGCAGCTCGTGTATGTGTGTGCGTTACTTTTTGAACTACAACCAGTTACCGCTTGTTAATAAAGCGATTGAGCAGCGCATCCTCGTCTGTGTGACTCCTTCTCCACTGCGGGGCATTACAATACTTACAGCAACAAAACAAGGACTACTTACCCTGAAAGCAGAGCCTAGCCGATGCTTGCCGCCAAACACACGGATGAAGTCCTGCGTCGCGCCGTTGATCGCTGGAATGCAGGTGAGCACGGCTGTTGATGGGAAGATGAGGGCTGGCTGGCGTAGGTGGAGCGCTAATATTTTATCATAGTTCTGTGAGGTCCGGTTGCTAAGTTGCTAAATTAGCCTTAGCGTCGTTAGCAACAGCATTTTTAAGCCTTACCAGGCTGAGAATTTTTAACCGTGTAGTTACATGTACATGATTTAATAGTATTTTTGGTCTTCTGTCTATCCTTCCAGTCAGGGGTTTATTTATTTTGTTTCTATCTTCATTTGAGAACGACGCTATCACGTTAGCTCAGTAGCTAAGTGTGTCACCGATGTATTGTCTTGGAGATAAGTCACTTTAAATGTCCATTTCGCGTGCTCGACTCATTTTCAAGAGGATATAGTATCCGAGGTGGTTTAAAATACAAATCCATGATCCACAATAGAAAAAGGAGAGAGTACATAGTTCTGTGAGGTCCGGTTGCTAAGTTGCTAAATTAGCCTTAGCGTCGTTAGCAACAGCATAGTTAAGCCTTACCAGGCTGAGAATTTTTAACCGTGTAGTTACATGTACATGGTTTAATATTATTGTTGGTCTTCTGTCTATCCTTCCAGTCAGGGGTTTATTTATTTTGTTTCTATCTTCATTTGAGAACGATGCTATCACGTTAGCTCAGTAGCTAAGTGTGTCACCGATGTATTGTCTTGGAGATAAAAGTCACTTTAAATGTCCATTTCGCGTGCTCGACTAATTTTCAAGAGGATATAGTATCCGAGGTGGTTTAAAATACAAATCTGTGATTCACAATAGAAAAAGGAGAGTGTGGAATCCAATGAGCCAGCTTGTACCTAAGTTACGGTCAGAGCGAAAAAAGATACGTCCATCACTGCCTCTCAAGTCCTTCACTGTAACGTTCCTCATCTACGAATCTTTCATCCTCGCTCAAATTAATGGGGTAATCGTCACTTTCTCGGTCCGAATATCTCTCGCTCCATTGTAAACAATGGGGAATTGTGAGGAATACTAGCTCCTGTGACGTCACGCTACTTCCGGTACAGACAAGGCTTTTTTTTATCAGCGAGCAAAAGTTGCGAACTTTATGGTCGATTTTCTCTACTAAATCCTTTCAGCAAAAACATGGCAATATCGCGAAATGATCAAGTATGACACATAGAATGGATCTGCTATTCCTGTTAAAATAAAAAAAATCATTTCAGTAGGCCTTTAAAGGAAATAAGAAAAGAGACAACTTGTCTTTAGTAAACAAACAAAGACTCCTAATTAGTCTGCTGACATATGCATTATCACTGGAGGACAAGGAATAGCTAAACATGCTTCACTACACACCGTAGGAGGATACAATAGCTCACCTGCGTCACAATGTAAACAAATGCCATGAATGGATTTTTTCCTTTTTTCAAAATTCATATTACGTTTATGAACTCAGGAAATACGTCCCTGGACACATGAGGACTTTGAATATGACCAATGTATCATCCTGTAACCACTTGGTATCGGATCGATACCTAAATGTGTGGTATCATCCAAAACTAATGTACAGTATCAAAGAAGAGAAGAATAAGTGATTATTACATTTTAACAGAAGTGTAGATAGAACATGTTGAAACAGAAAATAAGCAGATATTAACAGTAAATGAACAAGTAAATTAATAATCCATTTTTACAGTTTGTCCCTCATAATGTTGACAAAGTAATAGAATGATGATTGACACAATATGTTACTGCATACGTCAGCAGACTAATTGCGAGCCTTTGTTTGTTTACTTACTACTAAAAGACAAGTTTTCTAGTATGTTCACTATTTTATTTAAGGACTAAATTGCAATAATAAACATGTGTTTCATGTACCCTAAGATTTTTTTTTATTTAAGTAAAATACGACTCCCGAAGGGAATAAGCGGTAGGAAATGGATGGATGGATGGACATTTTGGTACCGGCACCAAACTATTGGTGTTGAGACAACCCTAGTTCTATCTACACTTCTGTTAAAATGTGATAATCACTTATTATTCTCTTGTTTGATACTTTACATTAGTTTTGGCTAATAATACAAATTGAGGTATGGCTCTGATACCAAGTAGTTACAGGACCATAATTTGGTCATAATTAGTTATTCTGTGTTCAGGGATATTTCATGACTTTATAAACAATAAAAGAAATGACTAAAGGTTTTGTGATAATGAAAGAATTGATGTAATCATAGTAGTATTGACAACATACGGCTCTTGTACTTGGTATCGTTAGTCGATATCTGTGTAGATCCACCCATGGCGTTTGTTTACATTCAGGAGCGCTAGCTTGCTGTTAGTGGTGAGCTATTGTATCCTCCTACGGTGTGTAGTGAAGCATGCTTAGCTATTCCTCGGAGGCCAGGATTAGTGATTTACAAGTAGCTACAACACTGCGGAGGGACGTTAGCTGATAGCTAACTAGAGGACTCTGCAGTGCATTGCTTCACCACTATCGTTAGTTTTGAAACCGATATACGTCCATTCTCTCTTCTGTCTCCATGCTGTTTCTGTTAGTGTTTTGTGTGTGTGTTGACTCAGATGGCGCATGAAAAAAAAAAAGTATAGTATAGTAATTTTTTAAAATTCATTAGTACTGCAGTACTTTATTAGTACCGTACAACCCTAGTGTGTGTGTGTGTTCTTGTATTTCTAGCCTTCTTGAGACATCAAGAAGGAAAAGTATCTTCCATATGAGGAGGTGTGAACAAGTGATGACATAAATCATGGTCCCAATAACATTGCATCTAATAGAGAATGTCTCATTTGCACCCCTGGTGGTGACATCTATCAAAATGAGGGTGGTCCCAAAAAGGAGGGATTTTTCCACATTGACTGTGTGTCGCTTTTAAAAGTGCTCCCCCTCTGGTCAACATATGTAATAACAAGTGTGTGTGTAAAAATTTGAAGTGCTCCTCCTCTGGCCAATATATGTAATAACAAGTGTGTGTAAGACATTGAAAGGCGCCCCCTTTGGCCAAAATTTATTGAAAAAAATAAAATAAATATGTATATAGAGACATACTGTAATAACTTGAAGTAAATAATGAAGATTAAAAACCAATTACAAACAAAACAAAAAAAAACTAAAAGCTTACCTTATTTATGTTTGCATAGTATGTATATATTATTAATTTTGTAAATACACATCTTTATATATCTAGAAAGGGTGGTCCTAAAGAGGTAGGCCTTATTCTCAGGTCTCAAGAAGGTAACAAATACAAGAGTGTGTGTGTGTGTGTGTGTGTGTGTGTGTGTGTGTGTGTGTGTGTGTGTGTGTGTGTGTGTGTGTTCCCTCACCTGTCCAGTCAGGAGCGGTTTGATCTCAGTCAGCTGGACGTCGTGAAGTTCCTCCATCATGTGACCACTTGGCTGCCAACCTGACAACATTGCACACTTTCATCAGTCGGGATTTGGACGGACACGTTGGGAAAATGCAGCTGACATATGCAGCAGGGGTGCACAAAACAAATCGATTCTTATTTATTCGAATTTTAAATCGACTCATCATTTTCAAAAATCTGATTAAAAGAAACGTTTTGGGTTGCAGGTGTCAAACTGAAAGCTCGGGGCCCAGATCTGGCCCGCCACATCCCATCATTTAAGGTGGGCCGTCGCATCATTTCATGTGGCCTGCCACGTCTTTTAAAATGGTCCACCACATCGTTTAAGGTGGTCCGCCGCATCTTTCATGGTGGTGGCCCGTTTAATGTGACCCGCCGCGTCTTTTAAGGTGGGCCCCCGCGTCGTTTAAGGTGGTCCGCATCATTGTTTCAGGTGGTTCACAGCATCTATTAATGTGGCCCGACATATCCTCCTACAGTGTGACGTGTCGCATGTTTAGCTCGTTCCTGTCCTCCAGTGATAATGCTACTTGTAAGAAACGTAGTTTATCTGATGATGATTAATAACTTAGAAGTAAGTAGGTTTGCTCTTTAGAGGGACATTAGCCGCTAGCGAGGACGCACCCAAAATGCATTATCACCATGTAACCGTAGCATCAAAAACTCTATCGTCGGGCAACTTTATATAATTTGTATCGTCTATATTGTGCATATAGACGATACATTCCTAGCCACTTCCTGCACCATCACTGATGAGAATGAATTGCAAATTTCCTCCAAATGTCCCAGTGTCTTCTCTGAGTTGTGTTAGGAAGTTATGCAAACTTCATTAAGAAAAGTAATTATTGATCAAGTTATTGCCCGGGAATTAGTTTTAGTACAAAACATGCATCCAGTTAAATTCAGGTTGTAATAAAAAGCTAAATATTGTTTCACATAAATAAAAGGGAGAACATTTTTTGTAATTGGAGTGGGAAGGGGTCCAAATAAAATTCTGCTTAGGGCCCCGATTTAATCAGGGGTGGCCCTGGTCTGGAAGAATAGCCTCCAAAACATGGCGTTGCTTGGATGATAAACACGTTTAAGCACAGTTAAACAATAATGATGTAAAGTAAAATAATGGTAATAATTCTATAATAATAATAATAATATTATTAATCATTATTAATAAGTTAATAATAATAAATAATGGCCTAAAGTAAAATGGTAATTCTATAATAATAAATCATTATTGATAATATAATAATTAATAACAATAATAATAATGGCGTAAATTAAAATAATGGCATAAAGCAGTTAAAGAATAGCCTCCAAAACATGGCGGTGCTTGGATGATGAACACGTTTAAGCACAGTTAAAGAATAATGGCGTAAAGTAAAATAATGGTAATAATTCTATAATAATAAGTTAATAATAATATAATAAATAATAATAACAATAATAAAAATACTAATGGCGTAAAGTAATATAATGGTAATAATTCTATAATAATAATTTATAATAATATAATATAATAATAATGAATAACAATAATAATAATAGAAATAATAATGGCATAAAGTACAAATAATGGAATATAGCAAAGTTAAAGAATAGCCTCCAAAACATGGGAGTGCTTGGATGACGAACACGTTTAAGCACAGTTAAACAATAATAGTGTAAAGTAAAATAATTGTAATAATTCTATAATAATAATAATGAATAAGTTATTAAAAATAAATAATATAAATAATAATGGTGTAAAGTAAAATGGTAAATCTATAATAATAAATTATAATAATAACAATAATTAATAATATAATAATAATTAATAACAATAATGGCGTAAATTAAAATAATGGCATAAAGCACAGTTAAAGAATAGCCTCCAAAACATGGCGGTGCTTGGATGATGAACACGTTTAAGCACAGTTAAAGAATAATGGCGTAAAGTAAAATAATGGTAATAATTCAATAATAATATAATAACAATAATAGAAATAATAATAGCATAAAGTAATATAATGGTAATAATTCTATAATAATAATAAAAAATAATAATTTATAATAATATAATATAATAATAATGAGTAACAATAATAATAATAGAAATAATAATGGCGGAAAGTAAAAAATAATGGAATATAGCACTGTTAAAGAATAGCCTCCAAAACATGGCGGTGCTTGGATGACGACATTTAAGCAGAGTGAACAATACATGTAGACGTGCACAATACCTAATAAACACTCATCAATAAGCACTTTTATCATAGCATATCTTGTCATGGGACACCACTACAGAAAACAGACTTTAGAGTAATCAGCATTCAGCTCCTGTAACAGTATATATTTACTATGCACTGAAAAGAAGTATGGTCCAAACACCTGGCACAAGGGAGGAGCTGGAGATTTGTGTAGATCAAACACGGTCTGCATGAGTGCTACCGACACATGGGGAGTCGCGGTTCATTGATGGGGAAAATGAATTCCAAGGTGACGTCATAGTGGGAGACGATCTCGATAACTATAAATATATTTTAATACGCCATAAAAATCTTTGTTGGCGCTGTCTCCAAACTTGCCCTACATGTTTCATCCATCCATACCTTTTCTGCAGCTTGTCCCTTTCTTTGTGCTATCAAAATAAACATTGGTTCTGTTTTGTTTTTAATGTTTTATTATCATTCACACAGGTGTGACAAATAATAATAAAATGGTGGTAACATTAACATGATAATGGCACAAACGTCTTGCACGGTGTCACAAATGTGTTTGATATTGTCACCGTACATTCCTGTTTGCACCACAGATCCCTCCGTGGCGGCAGCACTCGTGCATGCTACCACCACAATGCATGACTGCAGACCAGAGTTATTGTTAGACGTGCCGGGTGTGTGGTGCGGACTCCTCTTCAGCGGATGGTAAACCTAAACTGCTATACCAGCTGTACACTGACTACTGTAAAGTGTATCAAAATGTACTTCTCTTCAATAGTCCCTTTGGCAGCTACTATTTTAAACATACAACATTGTTATCTGCAGTATTGTCATTACAGCCCATTGAGGTTAACTGTGTGTGCGTGCATGTGTGTGTGTGTGTGTGTGCGTGTATGTGCGCTTACTGCAGGCTAACTGGCTGTGAACCAAAAGCCAAAACAAAGCTGCAATGTGATGCGAGCACATGAACACTCTCAGCCATCTGCTGTGGTTATATCTAACGACAGGCTGCTTAGATGCTCTTTAAAGATGCACAACCAAAAGAACACACACACACATTCTTGTATTTGTTGCCTTCTTGAGATCTGAGAAAAATGCCTACCTCTTTAGGACCACCCTTTCTAGATATATAAATATTTGTATTTACAACATTAATAATATATACATACTATGCAAATATAAAATAAGTACCGTAATTTCCGGACTATAAGCCGCACCTGACTATAAGCCGCACCAGCTAAATTTAGGGGAAAATACAGATTGCTCCATATATAAGCCGCACCCGACTATAAGCCGCAGGGTTTTGATGTGTAATTAGCGTAGTATATAGGGGTTCCTGCTACCACGGAGGGGATTGTCGGGACAGAGATGACTGTTTGGGAACGCAAAGCGTCCCATTTATTAACAATAAATCTTTCAATCATTCAATCAAACTTTCACATCTTTGACATGGCGAACAGCATTCATGCAGAGTACAAATAATACAACGGTGCAAAGTAATACAAAGTGCTCGCCTGTACGTTATCAAAATAACCAGCCTACCGGTATATGAAAAGTCAGTCTTTAATCATTGTGTCATCGTCTTCCTCCTGTGTACTAAAACCACCGAAATCCTCTTCGTCGGTGTCGGAGAAGAACAGGCCGTATATAAGCCGCACCCTTGTATAAGCCGCAGGACCAGAACGAGGGGAAAAAGTAGCGGCTTATAGTCCGGAAATTACGGTAAGCTTTTATTGATTTTTTTTTGTTTTGTTTGTAATTGGGTTATTAAATCTTATTTTTTTACTTCAAGTTATTAGAGTGTGTCTCTATATACATATTTATTTTTATTCATTTCAATGTCTTACATACACTTGTTATTTCATATGTTGACCAAACAGTCAATGTGAAAAATCCCTCCTTTTTGGGACCACCCTCATTTTGATAGATGTCACCACCAGGGGTGCAAATGAGACATTCTCTATTAGATGCAATGTTATTGGGACCATGATTTATGTCATCACTTGTTCACACCTCCTCATATGGAAGCTACTTTTCCTTCTTGATGTCTCAAGGCTAGAAATACAAGAACACACACACATTTGCGTTCAATGGGAGACTGGGTTCATGTGAACAACATACCATGGCCATCATACACTTGATTTATCTCCCAAGTGAGAAACTGCTGGACTACCAATAATTTAATTTGTAACGCAGACATCAAAGTGCATATAGGATATTTTTTAAAAGCAAGGGGAAAATAACCTACGACAATAAAGACATGACAGCAGCTGTTATATAAAACCTAAAAAAAAATTTAAAAAAAAATCACAGCCTTGGAGCACGTGCTGGTTTGTTACGTTTATATCTTGCAACATCAAACATTTATTTTAGGGGTGTAACGGTACGTGTATTTGTATTGAACCGTTTCGGTACGGGAGTTTCGGTTCGGTTGTGTACCGAACGAGTTTCCACACGAACATATTAAGTAGCCGCCTCCGCTTCCTTCTGCCTCTGTCTCTGTCAGTCCTCTACACAGCACCCAGCATTGTCCCACCCACACAATCATCTGATTGGTTACAAACAGAGCGGTAACAGCCAATCAGCAGTGCGTATTCAGAGCGCATGTAGTCAGTACTTAGCGTTTAGCAGGTAAGCATCAGGCAGCGGACTCTCCCCAAATTATAATAAACACCTCCCAGTCAACTACTAGTAACATCACTATGAGCCCGTTGACCTTCTAGAAATATAAAAGGCAGTTCAGCTCGCTCGCAGTCCTGGATTGAGGTGAAGGCTAATTAGCTTTTAGCGTAACGTTAGCTCATTTTGCGGTGTGCGTGTGTGTGCATGTGTGAGCGTGTGTTGCGGACAGCAAAGCCCTGTCTGTCTGTTATTTCACTTTACCTTTTTCTGTGTTGATTGAGCTGTGTTGAAGCAGCAAAAAAGGACATTATGTTAAATGAAAAGTTTCTGTCTCTGATAGTTGATATAATAATGTAACTGCATCATTAAGCCTACATGAACTCCATGGTGTTCAGGGATGAATAATCTCTCCTATTGCTATTGTACTATTTTTTCAGCTATAGTTACATTAATCATTAGTAATGGAGCAGCGTATTTTTGAATGGCAGGGTCCCTGCTATCACATGTTGATAAAAATATAACATAATAAAAATCAACTACAGGCTTCCCAAATGCTGTAATAAATTAAGCATGATGAGTTGACTTGAAACTGTTTAATGTTGCACTTTTTATATGTAGAATAAAAGTTGTCATTGTATTTAATCTGAGCAACAACTTGAGGCAGTTTAATGTTGATTAACGTGGGCAGAATTATTATAGTGTTCCCAATGTTAAAAGGATAAAGCCATTGTTTACAAATCTGGTAAATAAATAACCAAAAAATGTTTTATTTTGTCGTTTTCTTACTGTGCCGAAAATGAACCAAACCGTGACCTCTAAACAGAGGTACGTACCGAACCGAAATTTTTGTGTACCGTTACACCCCTAATTTATTTGTATGTTTTTTTTTCTTCTTAAATGCAAATATGTTTTTTTTATTTGTATTTGATCCCCCACAGACCAGTTATGTGTTGGTGAAGCACCCGATCGGCCCTTTAAAGGGGAACTGCACTGCCTGTCGTTCACAATCTTTATGAAAGACATGACGGCGGATGGATTTTTATTTTTTAATACATTCTAAATATTCAATTAACGTAAAAAGAAGTCCGCTCACAGTGAGAGGTCCTCTATTCCGCCCATAAAATCTGATAAATAACCATCCAAAAAGCGCCAACATTTACATTTGGTGACTTGAATATTAACAAGTATTAGTGATATTGTTATTATAAGCGCTACCTCAGACCAACTATTTATAGCGGCAACGTAATCCCTACAGTGTGTCCCTATGAGGTCTGCTGCTTCCTCGCTTCCCTGCTCCTTGTAAATCTATTCTAGATCATAAATCATGCATCTCACTAGGGCTGGGCGATATATTGAATATACTCGATATATTGCGGGTTTGTCTCTGTGCGATATAGAAAATGACTTTCTCACAGAGACATAAAACAAGCGCACCTTCTTACTCATACTGTCGCGCGTGCAATGTCACACGCCCTCGCGGAGCAGACAGGTAGTGGAACGGGTAACGTCAGCTGTTGTGCTAGCAATGCGGTGCGAGTGGTAATAAGAGAGAAAGAAGGTGCGAATCTGGTAACAAATGGAGGAAGAATAATTAATTCCCAAGAAAAACAGCAGGGGGTCCATCGTCTGGCGGTGGTTTGGCTTCAAGCGGGAAGATGTTAAACAGACAACCGTAATATGTCAAGTATGCGGCAAAAGCGTTGCTACAAAAAGTAGCATTACTGCTAATGTGTAGCACATACTTGCCAACCCTCCCGATTTTCCCGGGAGACTCCCAAATTTCAGTGCCCCTCCCGAAAATCTCCCGGGGCAACCATTCTCCCGAATTTCTCCCGTTTTCCACCCGGACAACAATATTGGGGGCGTGCCTTAAAGGCACTGCCTTTAGCGTCCTCTACAACCTGTCGTCACGTCCGCTTTTCCTCCATACAAACAGCGTGCCGGCCCAGTCACGTAATATATGCGGCTTTTACACGCACACACAAGTGAATGCAATGCATACTTGATCAACAGCCGTACAGGTCACACTGAGGGTGGCCGTATAAACAACTATAACACTGTTGCAAATATGCGCCACACTGTGAACCCACACCAAACAAGAATGACAAACACATTTTGGGAGAACATCCGCACCGTAACACAACATAAACACAACAGAACAAATACCCAGAATCCCTTGCAGCACTAACTCTTTTGGGACGCTACAATATACACCTCCCTCTACCACCAAACCCCGCCCCCCAACCCCGTGCCCACTTCAACCCCCCCATCTCCCGAATTCGGAGGTCTCAAGGTTGGCAAGTATGGTGTAGCATCATTTGAAAAGTCACCCGCTAGAGAATGAAGAGTGCTTGAAACTCCGCATGTCAACATCTCCGTTCGGTGCCACACCCACAAAATGCCAGAGCAACCATTTCCAGATCAACACCGTATGAAAAAACCAGTCAACAACAGAAGGAGATAACGTTCGCAGGAACCTACCACATAGTGAAGGACATACACTATTTGATTTCCTATTATGCAGCTCATTTTTATTTGACACTTATTGAAATATCTTGTGTGACATCATGCACAGAAGTGCACTTTATTTGTTTTAAACTATTGTAGTGGCGTTCTGTACAAAAAGTGCACTTTAATTTAGTGTTGTTTTGATAAGTCATCTTAGTGACATCATGCACAAAAGTGCACTAATAGCTTGTTTTAAAATGTCTCTGACAATCTTGCATGCATGTTGTGTTTTGGAAATGACATGAATGTTTGTGCCACGGCTTAATAACTGTTTAATAAATACAGTTTTGCTAAATTGACTTAGTTGTGATTTCCCTCTCTGCATGAAAGTTTAAAATTAGCATATATGAATGCAGTATGAAGAAGAATGTTTTAATGTAGATACACAGAATCATCATACTGCTGTGATTATATGCATCAAGTGTTCATTCAAGGCTAAGGCAAAATATCCAGATATATATTGTGTATCGTGACATGGCCTAAAAATATTGAGATATTAATAAAAGGGCCATATCGCCCAGCCCTACATGTCACCGGAACAAAAGAAGTCTTGAGTAGGTATTCCGACAAGTTGGCACACTTTGACAGCCATTTAGGACCTGAAACTGGCAAGAACGACACGAAAAGCGATTGTTGCCCCGCCCCTTTGCAAGGATTATGAGGCATTTTTCACCTAAATGGGAATATATGGACATCCCAGGAGTCTGCATCCTAATGACAGCAGACCTTGTACAGTAAGTGATGTTTTTATTTTGTCTGTTGGCTCTCATGAAGTCTGCAGTGAGTAGTAATTAGTGATGAAAAAAAGCTGCAAACGTGATGCGTTTTTGAAATGAATGTGCTGCATATGCTCAATGTAATCAAAATACATCAATATTACATGTTATTATGAATGTTACTACATGACATATATACTTACATCATGGAAATATTACATGTTATTATAAATGTTAATACATGACATATACTTACATCATGTATATATTACATGTTATTATAAATGTTACTACATGACATATATACTTACATCATGTATATATTACATGTTATTATGAATGTTACTATATGACCTATATACTTACATCATGTATATATTACATGTTATTATGAATGTTACTATATGACCTATATACTTACATCATGTATATATTACATGTTATTATGCATGTTACTACATGACATATATACTTACATCATGTAAACATTACATGTTATTATGAATGTTACTACATGACATATATACTTACATCATGTATATATTACATATGCATGTTACTACATTACATATATACTTACATCATGTAAACATTACATGTTATTATGAATGTTACATTACATATATAGTTACATCATGTAAACATTACATATTATGAATGTTACTACATTACATATATACTTACATCATGTATATATTACATGTTATTATGAATGTTACTACATGACATATATACTTACATCATGTATATATTACATGTTATTATGAAGGTTACTACATGACATATATACTTACATCATATAAGTATTACATGTTATTATGAATGTTACTACATGACATATATACTTACATCATGTAAATATTACATGTTATTATGAATGTTACTACATTGCATATATACTTACATCATGTATATATTACATGTTATTATGAATGCTACTACATGACATATATACTTACATCATGTAAATATTACATGTTATTATGAATGTTACTACATTACATATATACTTACATCATGTATATATTACATATTATGCATGTTACTACATGACATATATACTTACATCATGTATATACAACCTCAATGGAGGTGTTTAGGTGTTTTTTTAAGGGTTTTATAGGCAGAATTGCGCAGCTCCCTTAGGCTACATTGTAAGCGCACGTTTGATTGCATTTATTTAATATTTAGAATGCAAAAAATGTTTTATAAATAACCTCCATTGTCATAACGATTGTGAACGATAGCATAGCCGCAACCCTTGTCAACAAGCTGTCCCACCACTCTGGTCGCTTTGGTGTAGAACACATTAAAGCCTTCTACAGAAAGCTAGGAGTATCCAACAATGATTTCAAATTAGAAATGGTCACAGCTGATGAGGTGTTTAAAAAATTGAGCGCGCTCCACCCTAACAAGGCCACCGGCCTTGATAATATTCCCTCCAGATTCCTCAGGGACTCTGCCTCCATCATTGCCCCGATCATCACGCACATAATAAACCTATCAATTACACAAGGCCAAGTACCAAAAGATTTTAAGATTGCAAGAGTAACTCCCCTCTTTAAAAAAGGAAGCAAATTGGAACCTGGCAACTACCGACCTGTTTCTATTCTCAGTTCCATTTCGAAAGTAATGGAAAAAATGGTTTATGAACAGGTCGATAGTTACCTTGCCACTAATAAACTCATGTACAAATTCCAATCCGGTTTCAGAACTAACCACTCCACTGACACATGCCTTCTCTATCTGACCGACCACATCAAACATGAGGTGGACGCGGGCAAATACTGCGGCATGGTCATGCTGGACCTTCAGAAGGCCTTCGACACCGTTAACCACGCTATACTGTTGGATAAGCTCAGAGCAATCGGATTTAACAAAAACTCATGGAGCTGGATGCAATCTTACTTGGAGGGGAGGGAGCAGGTGGTAGAGGTAAACGGCACCGTGTCCCCCCCCCCCTCCCAGTGAGCTGTGGAGTCCCCCAAGGCAGTATATTGGGACCTTTACTGTTCCTAATATACATAAACGACATGTCATCGGCATGCGACTGTGAATTGTTTTTGTTTGCGGATGACTCTGCCTTGCTGGTATCCGGCAAGGACAAGTCACAGGTGGAGAAAATCCTCAGTGCTGAGCTCTGTAGAACTTGCACCTGGCTCGCTGACAACAAGCTATCCATACACTTGGGTAAAACAGAATCCATCCTGTTTGGGTCCCACATCAACCTCAAGAAAGTCAATGACTTCACCATAAAAGTGGGTGACATTGTTATCACCAGGAAAGATGAGGTCACCTACCTAAGTTCCAATCTAGAGGCTAACCTTTCCTGTGATAAAATGGCAACCAAGGTAATCAAAAAGGTTAACCAACGAACGAGATTTCTCTACAGAATCTCCTCTCTGGTCAACAAAAGCACCTTGAGGATTCTGGCGGGAACTCTCGTTCAACCCTTTTTCGATTACGCATGCACCTCCTGGTACCCTAGCACCTCCAAATCCCTCAAATCTAAACTCCAAACATCTCAGAACAAGCTAGTCAGGTTACTGCTAGACCTCCACCCCAGATCCCACCTCAATCCCACCCACTTCTCTAAAGTGGGCTGGCTCAAGGTGGAGGACAGAGTTAAACAACTAGCACTGAGCCTAGTCTATAAAATCCGCTACACCTCTCTGATACCGAAGTACATGTCAAACTACTTCCTTAACGTAAATGACCGCCATAAGCACAACACCAGGGGGAGCTCCACTAACCACGTTAAACCCAAATTCCGAACTAACAAAGGTCTTAACTCATTCTCTTTCTATGCCACATCAATGTGGAATGCGCTCCCAACAGGTATAAAAGAAAGGGCATCTCTATCCTCCTTCAAAACCGCAATAAAAGTTCACCTCCAGGCAGCTACAACCCTAAACTAACACCCTCCCCGGATTGCTAACAATCAAATGTAAACAATCAAATGCAGATACTTTTTCTTATGCCTTCTGATCTCTCTCTCTCTCTCTATGTCCACTACTTGATGTCCATATCCTAACCCCCCCCCCCCTCCACACCCCTGATTGTAAACAATGTAAATAATTAATTGTGATTATCTTGTGTGATGACTGTATTATGATGATAGTATATATGATAGTATATATCTGTATCATGAATCAATTTAAGTGTACCCCGACTTAAACAAGTTGAAAAACTTATTCAGGTGTTACCATTTAGTGGTCAATTGTACGGAATATGTACTTCACTGTGCAACCTACTAATAAAAGTCTCAATCAATCAATCAAAGACAATTCCAAAGAAGTGCAGTTGCCCTTTAAGAAACCCTCTCTTAAGCTTTCAAAGGACAAGACCATTAGGGGGTGTGAATCACGTAATGATTCAATCCAATTCCTGGGGTGACGATTAGATTCAGAATGGATCCTTGATTCAATACGATTCTCCATTCAAACCGACTCTGGCAATGTATTATTTGGTATAATAATTATAATGAAACTTTTTCAAAACAAGTTACAAGTTAGAAAAGCTCCTTCTGGTTTCATGAAGATGGCCTAAAAACATATATATTTTTAATGGATTCTTATTTTTAAAAAAGTTGTTTTTTTAAATAGATTTTTGAAAATTATTTATCAATTTTTTCTGCACCTCTAAAGAATATACACATAATTAAGGGGTGTTGCTAATTTTTTTACGGCCCGTAGCACAATCGTTAGCTTCCTAACATTAGCATACTAGCTTTTTTACCAATTTGTCAGGTGTATTCCTCAGCATCAAAAATGTTGTCACTTGACGAATGACACCTGTTGTAATGTTAATATGCTAGCTTTTTTTTTTTTTTTAGCTAATTTGGGACTTTATGGATGCTAACATTAGCATGCTAGCATTTTAAACACATTTTTCAGGCACACACCTCCAAGTAATACATGGTGGTACTTGCCGTATGTTAGTTAGCATGCCAACATTAGCATGTTAGTTAGCATGCCAACATTAGCATGCTAGTTTCTTTAAATTGAATTTAGCAGTTTTAGTGTCAAGTATGTGAAATGCCAATTTCATTAATGCTTATGTAAGCACATGCTATGGTTAGCATAGTACTGTTAGCATGCTAGTTGTTTTTAGCGCGGCACTTTTTTGTTACATGGAGCTATCTGGCCAACATGCTAACTGTTAGCATTTCAGTTCAGCTTTGGCTCTTCAGCTTTCACACAACACCCATACATCCATTTCCTACCGCTCGTCCCGTTCGGGGTCACGGGGGTGCTGGAGCCTATATCAGCTGCATTCGTGCGGAGGGCGGGGTACACCCTGGACAAGTCGCCAGCTCATCACAGGGCCAACACAGATAGACAGACAACATTCAAAGACTAGGGCCCATTTAGTGTTGCCAATGAACCTATCCCCAGGTGCAACATTTCTACCTAAATTACATTTTCTAGTTCTTTGGGGAAAAAAATAATGTATTATATATGTATTGTGCTGGTTTTGAAGGTCCTTTGATTTGGCAGTTTGTGGCCCCCAATGGAGAAACTTTGGGCACCCCTGACCTAGATATTAAATAGGATATACTTTATTTATTCCACAATGGGGACATTATGTGGTTGCAGTGCAGATACAAAAAATAAGGTATGAAAGCATTAAAGGACACAAAGGACATAAAAGACATTGAAGTCCATCCATCCATCCATCCATCCATCCATCCATTTTCTACCGCTTATTCCCTTCGGGGAGCCTATCTCAGCTACAATCGGGCGGAATCTGGAACGCAAATGGCGCGCGACTAAACTTGAGGTTTTCCATCAAGCATGGAGTGATAGTTTAATAACTTATAAATACATGCTTACCTTAGTTAAAGCTAATTACTACTCAAATCTCATCCGCCTCAACAAAAACGATCCTAAATATATTTGTTCAGTACAAGGGACTCCTCCTAGTAGCTCCACCCACTCGGCAGATGACTTTATGAATTTATTTTATTAGAAAATTGAACTCATTAGAAAGGAGATTAAAGACAACGCATCCCAGCTACAACTGGGTTCTATTAACACAGATACGAATGTATATACGACGGATATTGCCCTCCAAAACAGTCTCTCTCTTTTTGATGAAATAACAGAGGAATTCCTACGGCGTGTAACTGGGATAAAACAAACAACATGTTTACTTGACCCACTTCCTGGGAAACTTATCAAGGAACTGTTTGTAATATTAGGACCATCAGTGCTAAATATTATAAACTTATCACTTTCCTCTGGCACTGTTCCCCTCGCATTGAAAAAAGCGGTTATTCATCCTCTGCTCAAAAGAACTAACCTCGATCCTGACCTCATGGTAAACTACCGTCCCACCTTCCGTTTATTTCGAAAATCCTTGAAAAAATTGTTCCACAGCAGCTAAATGAACCCTTAGCGTCTAACAATCTCTGTGAACCCTTTCAATCCGGTTTCAGGGCAAATCACTCCACGGAGACAGCCCTCGCAAAAATGACTAATGATCTATTGCTAACGATGGATGCTGATGCGTCATCCATGTTGCTGCTTCTTGATCTTAGCGCTGCATTCGATACAGTCGATTATAATATTTTATTAGAGCGTATCAAAACATGTGTTGGTATGTCAGACTTAGCCTTGTCTTGGTTTAACTCTTATCTTACTGACAGGATGCAGTGCGTCTCCCATAACAATGCGACCTCGGAGTATGTTAAGGTAACGTGTGGAGTTCCCCAGGGTTTGGTTCTTGGACCTGCATTCTTTAGTATCTACATGCAGCCGCTAGGTGACATCATACGCAAATACGGTGTTAGCTTTCACTGTTATGCTGATGACACTCAACTCTACATGCCCCTAAAGCTGACCAACACGTCGGATTGTAGTCATCTGGAGGCGTGTCTTACTGAATTTAAACAATGGCTGTCCGCTAACTTTTTGCAACTCAACGCTAAGAAAACGAAAATGCTGATTATCGGTCCTGCTAGACACCGACATCTATTTAATAATACCACCTTAACATTTGACAACCAAACAATTACACAAGGCGACTCGGTAAAGAATCTGGGTATTATCTTCGACCCAACTCTCTCGTTTGAGTCACACATTAAGAGTGTTACTAAAACGGCCTTCTTTCATCTCCGTAATATCGCTAAAATTTGTTCCATTTTGTCCACAAGCGATGCTAAGATCATTATCCATGCGTTCGTTACGTCTCGTCTCGATTACTGTAACGTATTATTTTCGGGTCCCCCTATGTCTAGCATTAAAGATTACAGTTGGTACAAAATGCGGCTGCTGGACTTTTAACAAGAACAAGAAAGTTTGATCATATTACGCCTATACTGTATATACCTTTATATACCTATATACATATACACCTATTTATATACCTATACTGGCTCACCTGCACTGGCTTCCTCTGCACTTAAGATGCGACATTAAGGTTTTACTACTTACGTATAAAATACTACACGGTTTAGCTCCAGCCTATCTTGCCGATTGTATTGTACCATATGTCCCGGCAAGATATCTGCGTTCAAAGAACTCCAGCTTATTAGTGATTCCCAGAGCCCAAAAAAAGTCTGCGGGCTATAGAGAGTTTTCTATTCGGGCTCCAGTACTCTGGAATGCCCTCCCGGTAACAGTTAGAGATGCTACCTCAGTAGAAGCATTTAAGTCCCCCCACTTTTAGACTAGTTGATCTGCCTTTTCTTTTCTGCTCTGCCCCCCTCTCCTTCGTAGAGAGGGGGGGCACAGATTCGGTGACCACAGATGAGTCGCTAGCTGTCCAAAGTCGGGACCCAGGTTGGACCACTCATCCGTGCATCAGTTGGGGACGTCTCCGCGCTGCTGACCCGTCTCCACTCAAGATGATCTCCTGTTGGCCCCACTATGGACTGGACTCTCACAATATTATGTTAGATCCACTCGACGTCCATTGCACCGGTCACCCGGGGGGGGTGCACATTTTAACTCCCACATATTGTAATATACATAATATAAATATACAAACCCTGTTTCCATATGAGTTGGGAAATATTGTTAGATGTAAATATAAACGGAATACAATGATTTGCAAATCCTTTTCAACCCATATTCAACTGAATGCACTACAAAGACAAGATATTTGATGTTCAAACTCATAAACTTTATTTTTTTTTGCAAATAATTAACTTAGAATTTCATGGCTGCAACACGTGCCAAAGTAGTTGGGAAAGGGCATGTTCACCACTGTGTTACATGGCCTTTCCTTTTAACAACACTCAGTAAACGTTTGGGAACTGAGGAGACACATTTTTGAAGCTTCTCAGGTGGAATTCTTTCCCATTCTTGCTTGATGTACAGCTTAAGTTGTTCAACAGTCCGGGGGTCTCTGTTGTGGTATTTTAGGCTTCATAATGCGCCACACATTTTCAATGGGAGACAGGTCTGGACTACAGGCAGGCCAGTCTAGTACCCGCACTCTTTTACTAGGAAGCCACGTTGATGTAACACGTGGCTTGGCATTGTCTTGCTAAAATAAGCAGGGGCGTCCATGGTAACGTTGCTTCGATGGCAACATATGTTGCTCCAAAACCTGTATGTACCTTTCAGCATTCATGGCGCCTTCACAGATGTGTAAGTTACCCAAGTCTTGGGCACTAATACACCCCCAATACCATCACAGATGCTGGCTTTTACACTTTGCGCCTATAACAATCCGGATGGTTCTTTTCCTCTTTGGTCCGGAGGACACGACGTCCACAGTTTCCAAAAAACAATTTGAAATGTGCACTCATCAGACCACAGAACACTTTTCCACTTTGTATCAGTCCATCTTAGATGAGCTCAGGCCCAGCGAAGCCGACAGCGTTTCTGGGTGTTGTTGATAAACGGTTTTCGCCTTGCATAGGAGAGTTTTAACTTGCACTTACAGCTGTAGCGACCAACTGTAGTTACTGACAGTAGGTTTCTGAAGTGTTCCTGAGCCCATGTGGTGATGTCCTTTACACACTGATGTCGCTTGTTGATGCAGTACAGCCTGAGGGATCGAAGGTCACGGGCTTAGCTGCTTACGTGCAGTGATTTCTCCAGATTCTCTAAACCCTTTGATGATATTACGGAGCGTAGATGGTGAAATCCCTAAAATCTTTGCAATAGCTGGTTGAGAAAGGTTTTTCTTAAACTGTTCAACAATTTGCTCACACATTTGTTGACAAAGTGGTGACCCTCGCCCCATCCTTGTTTGTGAATGACTGAGCATTTCATGGAATCTACTTTTATACCCAATCAGGGCACCCACCTGTTCCCAATTTGCCTGTTCACCTGTGGGATGTTCCAAATAAGTGTTTGATGAGCATTCCTCAACTTTATCAGTATTTATTGCCACCTTTCCCAACTTCTTTGTCACGTGTTGCTGGCATCAAATTCTAAAGTTAATGATTATTTGCAACCAAAAAAATGCTTATCAGTTTGAACATCAAATATGTTGTCTTTGTAGCATATTCAACTGAATATGGGTTGAAAAGGATTTGCAAATCATTGTATTCCGTTTATATTTACATCTAACACAATTTCCCAACTCATATGGAAACGGGGTTTGTAATATCAACATACTGCATGTAATATAAACACTTATATAGCATGCTAACAGGTAGCATTGGTTAAGTAACAAAACTACTTGATGCTGAGGTGTGTACCTGCTAAATTAGCTTAAAAAAAAGATAGCATTAGCTTGCTAAAATACTAACTGTAGCATGTTTCAAGTACCAAAGTAAATGTTAAAAAATATGTTTAAAAAAATGCAGTGTATGTAACGTTAGCATACACCAAGTACCAAATTATGACTCTGGTGTATTCCTAAAAACTAGCCTACTTATATAGCATGCTAACAGGTAGTATTGGTCAAGTAATAAAATGTTTGACGCTGAGGTGTATACCTGCTAAATTAGCTTAAAAAGCTTGCATCGGGATGCAAAAAGACTGACTAAGGTGTCACCTACCAAAATATATTAGTGGTAAAATATATGTAAAAATGGTAGCATGATAATGTTAGCATACATCAAGGACCTGATTATATATACCAAAAGGCTAAGATAGTATTCATTAAGTATCAAGATATTTGACTCCCACATACTGTAATGCATGATACACATTCGTGAGGGGAAAACCTACATAACCAGCAAATATTATTTATTTAAATTATCATTGCCACCCTGTAAATAAAGTCATCGGTTATTAGAATAAATGATGCTTTCGAGGCAGAGCGATGGTGTACCTAATGAAGTGGCCTGAGCGTATGTCATCGTTAACATGAGCTTTGTGGCGCGCGCATGCTAATGTTAGCTGCGGACGGGCACCTGCTGCCTAGCAACCGTTGCCATGGGAGCCGTCGCGCGCGCGCACACGTACACGTGTACGCAGAGACACAACACCGATGCGTGGGTAACGCGCGACCACGTGACCACTAGTCAGCCCCCCCTCGTTAGTTAGCTAGCTAACTAGCTAGCTAACTAGCTAGCTAACTAACGGCTACGTTTCCCCTGAAAGACTCACCGTAAAGTCCGTCTCGTACTAAAAGAGAGGGCGGCGGGAGGAGGAGAACCGACTGGGAGCCGTTAGTAGTTGTACCGGAGGGAGAGCAGTCCGCTGCGGGCTCTCCGGAGGACCTTGTTGCCGCCGAGAGGACGTCGAGTGGACTGAAGTGAACGCGCCCGGCTCCCGCTTTAAGTTGGCAGCGAGGGGCGGGGCTAAGGCAACGTAAACAAGTGCTCGTGGGTGAGGTGGGCGGGGCCTCACGCTGCAGCAATTGATATAAGAAAAAAAAAAACACTTACTAGTTCTGTACTATTTCTTCAAATAAAGTCAGTGTTTTATATTATTTATTTATATTTATAATTTTTTTTACATTTGTCTTCCGCTTTTGTCAATTTATTCACACTTTTTTGTGACTGACATTCCATCCAACTTCCTCTGCTTGTCCAGGGTCAGCAGCCGAAGCAGAAAAAAAGACAACACTCGCATCCTCCAACACAGGCCTGGGCAATTATTCTGACTCGGGGGGCCAAATTTAGAGAAAAAAATACTGTCTGGGGGCCGGTATATCTATTTTAAGGAAAACTAATACAAAACCTCACACTAAAGTCGGATTTAATGCTAAAAATGTTATGACAGACCGCCTTGAAAACGGAATGGAATTTTATTTTTTTCTATGAACGATAAAACCTTGAATATGGAGAACATTTGAACGTCACACCCTCTCTCAATCAACATATATTACAATCAAGCCAAATGCAACAAACACAGCGAAATATGAATGTGATCTGATATATGTGATATATCACTAAGCTTTAGAACTTTCTTGTAAAAATCTCCTTCCACGTCTGTCCCTGACACCCGCATTTCAGGCTGGCCGCTCTGGAAACACTCTGTGGAAACGCTCCCCACCCACACTGCTTGGTGCCTCGTCTGACCTGCTGTGACGTAGATTACCATAGTAACTAGCAGGGTTGTACGGTATACGGGTATTAGTATAGTACCGCAATCATATTCGGTACCATACCGCCTCTGAAAAGTACCGGTCCGCCACACCCTAAGATTTTTTGTTAAAATAAAGCCAATATTGCACATTTTTCTGGTCCCCTTTATTTAGAAAAGTACCGAAAAGTATCAAAATAATATTGGTATCAGGACAACACTAGTCACTAAAATATCATGCAAAAGCGCAGATTCCAACCATTGAAATATGTTGTGTAGTTCAAGACTTATGGTAATTAGAAAACATCACTGCACATCATAATGGTAGCTACACTTTCCATCTTAAAGATCAGGAAATTTTTGGGGGGGGAATGTCCGGCGGGCCAGATTGAAAAGCTTAAAGGGCCGCATGTGGCCCCCGGGTCTTAATTTGCCCAGGTCTGCTCCAACACGTACCCAGGTCAGTTTGAAGTTTGTCCCCTTATCCTTACAAACATGCAATTCGGGTACAGATTTTGTGCGAATGCTCAAGAGCCAAAGCCGAACTGAAATGCTAAAAGTCAGCACGCTGGCCGGATAGCGTCAAGTAACAAACAATATGAGCTTAGTGAAATACCAAAATATTTGACACTGAGGTGTATAGCTGCTAAATTAGTTTAAAAAGCTAGCATACTAAAAATACTAACCGTAGCATGTGTCAGGTACCAAAATATTGTTCAAAAATATTTAAAAATGCTTGCATGGTAACGTCAGCATACATCAAGTTACATCAATGTTAAAATATATGTAACAATGTTAGCATACATCAAGTACCAGATTATGACTTTTGTGTATATCGAAAAGCTAGCATGCTAACATTACTTTGCTAGCAATAGCATGCTTACAGTTAGCATTAGTGAAATACCAAAAATATATGACACAGAGGTGAACACCTGTTAAATTAGCTTAAAAAGCTAACATGCTAATGTTAGCATACTAAAAATACTTACTGTAGCATGTGTCAGGTACCAAAATATTGTTCAAAAATATTTAGAAATGCTTGCATGGTAACGTTAGCATACATCAAGTACCAGATTATGACTTTTGTGTATATCGAAAAGCTAGCATGCTAACATTACTTTGCTAGCAATAGCATGCTTACAGTTAGCATTAGTGAAATACCAAAAATATATGACACAGAGGTGAACACCTGTTAAATTAGCTTAAAAAGCTAACATGCTAATGTTAGCATACTAAAAATACTTACTGTAGCATGTGTCAGGTACCAAAATATTGTTCAAAAATATTTAGAAATGCTTGCATGGTAACGTTAGCATACATCAAGTACCAAAGTATGACTTTTGTGTTAATCAAAAAGCTAGCCTACTAACAGGTAGTTTTGGTCAAGTAATAAAATATTTGATGCTGAGGTGTATATCTGCTAAATTAGCTCAACAAAGCGTGCATTAGCATGCTAAAATACTAACTGTAGCATGTGTCAAATCCCAAAGTAAGTTCATGTTAAAAAAATATGTAAAAAAAAAAATGCTATCATGGTAACGTTAGCATACATCAAGTACCAAATTATGACTCTGGTGTATTCTTAAAAGCTAACCTACTTATATAGCATGCTAACAGTTAGTATTGGTCAAGTAATAAAATATTTGATGCTGAGGTGTGTACCTGCTAAATTAGCTTAAAAAGCCTGCATTAGCATGCTAAAAGACTGACTAACGTGTCACGTACCAAAATACATTAATGTTAAAATATATGTAGCAATGTTAGCATTAGGGATGTCCGATAATGGCTTTTTGCCAATATCCGATATTGTCCAACTCTTAATTACCGATACACGATACCGATATCAACCGATACCAATATATACAGTCATGGAATTAACACACTATTATGCCTAATTTGGACAACCAGGTATGGTGAAGATAAGGTTCTTTTTTTTTTTAAATAAAAAAAAAAAAATAAGATAAATAAGTTAAAAACATTTTCTTGAATAAAAAAGAAAGTAAAACAATATAAAAACAGTTACAAAGAAACTAGTAATTAATGAAAATGAGTAAAATTAACTGTTAAAGGTTAGTACTATTAGTGGACCAGCAGCACGCACAATCATGTGTGCTTACGGACTGTATCCCTTGCAGACTGTATTGATATATATTGATATATAATGTAGGAACCAGAATATTGATAACAGAAAGAAACAACCCTTTTGTGTGAATGAGTGTGAATGGGGGAGGGAGGTTTTTTGGGTTGGTGCACTAATTTTAAGTGTATCTTGTGTTTTTTATGTTGATTTAATAAAATAAATAAAAAATAAATAAAAACGATACCGATAATAAAAAAAAACAATACAGATAATTTCCGATATTACATTTTAAAGCATTTATCGGCCGATAATATAATATCTAGTTAGCATACGTCAAGTACCAGATTATGACTCTTGTGTAAAGCCTACTCGTATAGAATGCTACCAGGTAGCATTCGTCAAGTAACAGAATATTTGACGCTAAATTTGAAAAAAATAAATAAATAAAAGGCTATCATGCTAATATTAGAATGCCAACATTTTTTGTTGTGGCCCGTTCAAATGTGGACACCCCTGAACTCGTCCATCGCCGAGGTCAGCAAAATATATATGATTGACAAAATAACCCAGGACCTTGTGAGTACAAGATGTCATCTCAAACCAACGCCTGACACCCGCTGCAGTTGAGTAAACAAACACCACCCTGCCACTTTGTGAAAATATGGTCTGTCTGGTGCGCTCTCTCTCACTCTCTCACACACACATACTGGTTATCATTTGGAATGGGGACCAAGTTTTTGATCACCACTTGTGGGGACCACCCTTTCTACAGGTTGTGGAGGCATACATTTTTTTGGGTAAAATGGCCACTGCCCAGTTAGCTAATACACGTCTTTAAATCTCTGGATTGATGAAGTAATGTGCTGAGCATTCTTACTGGGGACTCTGGGGAAAAATAATTAATATGGTTCATGGGGACCAAATTTAAATAATTTTGCATAATTCACACAAATTTGTACGTGACTACTGAGGACCATTTAAAAATTAAAAAAAAAGTTGAAATGAAATATGACATGATGGTCAGAATACAGCACTATAGCTGTCCTCTTATAGGAAGTTTCACCACTTAAATGTTAAAGCTAATCCTGCATCTTCTGTGACATTACTGAAAACTGCTATTCAGCAGTCATGAAGTTGTCTGCTACTCCAACTATGGAAAATTCTGAATGTGAATCATACTTTAAGGCAGGAATGTCCAAAGTGCGGCCCGCAGGTCATTTTTTAACAGCCCCACGGCGCATTTTAAAATACGATTAAAAAAAATAAAAACATAAAGAGTGGTATGAAAGAGCAAACAGGTGAAATG
Source organism: Entelurus aequoreus (assembly GCF_033978785.1). Taxonomy (NCBI): domain Eukaryota; kingdom Metazoa; phylum Chordata; class Actinopteri; order Syngnathiformes; family Syngnathidae; genus Entelurus; species Entelurus aequoreus. Next base: position 15,413,903 of record NC_084737.1, read on the forward strand.
TAACAAGAAAATGTTGCAATGTTCACTCTAATAACACAAAGCTGCCATGCAGGCAGTTTCTTTCTTTAAAAAATAATAATGAATCAAAATCAATGTTATTATGAATGATTGACCTATCCAAGGCTCCAATTACGTCACATTAAATATTGCACTTTGAGATATTTTATTGGGAAAATGTTGTATATTTTGTGTTTGCCATATAAAAAATTTAACTTTTTTTTTTTTCTTTTTTAAAGAAAGGGCCTAAAACGAACAAACAAAAAACATAAACAACAATACAGCGTATAATTGACGGATGGATCTGAAGTTGATCTCGAGATTATTGTGTTAAAAGTAAACAGTAAAAAAAATGTAATTTTATTTTTTAACACTTTAATGAGTAGGACCCTTTTGGTTCCCCAAATAAATTTTGTGTGATTTGTTTTTAAGTGTCATTGCTCAAAAAATAACAATGAATTATAATCAATGGTGTTATGAGTTATTGCTCTTTTTAAGGCTCCAATTATTATATAATCTGAAATATTCCTCTTAAAAATTTTATTGGGTGAAAATATTGCATATTTTGTGTTTTTTTCCATAAAAAAACAGGGTTTTCTTTGACAAAAAAAGCATACGACTTAAATCTTTAAAAACGTTATATTGACAGATAGGCCTAATGTTGATCTAGAGATAATAATACTGAATAATGACACATTTTTAATATTTTTTTTACCAAAACCCTTTGGGGTTTGGCCTCCACTCAAGCCTGAGTGGAGGCCATTAATGTATATTTTTATACATATATTGTATTGGTTTTTAAAATAAAAAAATATCAAAATGGCCCCCGCTTGCTTTGATTTTTCAGTGTGCGGCCCTCAGTGGAAAAAGTTTGGACACCCCTGCTTTAAGGTAATAATGTTTTATAATCACGCTGTATGAAAATGCCATCCTAAGGAACACTAAACCAGATTTAGTTTTTGGACAAATATATTAGTTTTAACTAAGGATGGACACCATACAGAATCCCAGTACTATTAATGGTTAAACCTTTTTAAAATGATTGACATCATTTAAAAAAGGTTTCCCTTTAGGGGACCTGTTTTTCAACCTTTTTTGAGGCAAGGCACATTTTTTTCATTTAAAAATCCGGAAGCACACCACCAGCAGAAAACGTTAAAAAATGAAACTCCACCAGGTCCTCCTCGTGCCTTATTTTGAGCTTGTTGGTAGTGCTTTAAATCTTGTCTTGTGCTGTTATTTTGGTGTTTTCCTGTAGCAGTTTCCTGTCTTCCTTTGAGCACTATTCCCCGCAAGGCTATGTAACTTGTTGCTATTCTTCATTGTGGGGACATTGTTGATTGTCATGTCACGTACGGACGCACATGGGGCGGTATAGCTCGGTTGGTAGAGTGGCCGTGCCAGCAACTTGATCCTAGTCACTGCCGTTGTGTCCTTGGGCAAGACACTTTACCCACCCGCTCCCAGTGCCACCCACACTGGTATAAATGTAACTTAGATATTGGGTTTTCACTATGTAAAGCGCTTTGAGTCACTAGAGAAAAGCGCTATATAAATGTAATTCACACTACTCAGTGTACGCCGTCTCTGCGCCACACGCTGCAAGTTTTTGCTGTCGTCCAGCATTCTTTTTCTGTTTACTTTGTAGCCAGTTCAGTTTCACTGTCGTTTTACATAGCCGTCCCTATGCATCATTGCCTTTTCCTTTCCCTTTTGTTCATTTTTGTCTTAAAGGCCTACTGAAAGCCACTACTACCGACCACGCAGTCTGATAGTTTATATATCAATGATGAAATCTTAACATTGCAACACATGCCAATACGGCCGGGTTAACTTATAAAGTGCAATTTTAAACTTCCCGGGGAACTTCCGGTTGAAAACGTCTAGATATGATGACGTTTGCGCGTGACGTCAATGGTTGAAACAAAAGTATTCGGACACATTGTATCCTATACAAACAGCTCTGTTTTCATCGCAAAATTCCACAGTATTCTGGACATCTGTGTTGGTGAATCTTTTGCAATTTGTTTAATGAAAAATGGAGACTGCAGAGAAGAAAGCTGTAGGTGGGATCGGTGTATTAGCGGCTGGCTGCAGCAACACAACCAGGAGGACTTAGTCGGATAGCAGACGCGCTATCCGACGCTAGCCGCCGACCGCATCAGTGATCGGGTGGAGTCCTTCGTCGCGCCGTCGATCGCTGGAACGCAGGTGAGCACGGGTGTTGACGAGCAGATGAGGGCTGGCGTAGGTGGAGCGCTATTGTTTTTATCATAGCTCTGATGAGGTCCCGTAGCTAAGTTAGCTTCAATGGCGTCGTTAGCAACAGCATTGCTAGGCTTCGACAGGCGGCACAGCATTAACCGTGTAGTTACAGGTCCAGTGTTTGGTTCGGTGTCTCCTGATAGTAGTATTGTTGATCTTCTGTCTATCCTTCCAGTCAGGGGCTTATTTCTGTTGTTTCTATCTGCATTTAAGCACAATGCTATCACATTAGCTCCGTAGCTAAAGTGCTTCACCGATGTATTGTCGTGGAGATAAAAGTCACTGTGAATGTCCATTTCGCGTTCTCGACTCTCATTTTCAAGAGGATATAGTATCCGAGGTGGTTTAAAATACAAATCCGTGATCCACAATAGAAAAAGGAGAAAGTGTGGAATCCAATGAGCCCTTTTACCTAAGTTACAGTCAGAGCGAAAAAAGATACGTCCTGCACTGCACTCTAGTCCTTCACTCTCACGTTCCTCATCCACAAATCTTTCATCCTCGCTCAAATTAATGGGGTAATCGTCGCTTTCTCGGTCCGAATCGCTCTCGCTGCTGGTGTAAATGGGGAAATGTGAGGAGCTCTTCAACCTGCGACGTCACGCTACTTCCGGTACAGGCAAGGCTTTTTTTATCAGCGACCAAAAGTTGCGAACTTTATCATCGATGTTCTCTACTAAATCCTTTCAGCAAAAATATGGCAATATCGCGAAATGATCAAGTATGACACATAGAATGGATCTGCTATCCCCGTTTAAATACAAAAAATTAATTTCAGTAGGACTTTAAGCGTTACATACACTACCGTTCAAAAGTTTGGGGTCACCCAAACAATTTTGTGGAATAGCCTTCATTTCTAAGAACAAGAATAGACTGTCGAGTTTCAGATGAAAGTTCTCTTTTTCTGGCCATTTTGAGCGTTTAATTGACCCCACAAATGTGATGCTCCAGAAACTCAATCTGCTCAAAGGAAGGTCAGTTTTGTAGCTTCTGTAACGAGCTAAACTGTTTTCAGATGTGTGAACATGATTGCACAAGGGTTTTCTAATCATCAATTAGCCTTCTGAGCCAATGAGCAAACACATTGTACCGTTAGAACACTGGAGTGATAGTTGCTGGAAATGGGCCTCTATACACCTATGTAGATATTGCACCAAAAACCAGACATTTGCAGATAGAATAGTCATTTACCACATTAGCAATGTATAGAGTGTATTTCTTTAAAGTTAAGACTAGTTTAAAGTTATCTTCATTGAAAAGTACAGTGCTTTTCCTTAAAAAATAAGGACATTTCAATGTGACCCCAAACTTTTGAACAGTAGTGTACCTTTTTACCTGCACGCTGTGGTCTGCATATTGGGATCACAGTTCTACAGCCGAGTTCTACACAGCACGGACACTAAGGAACGGCACAGTATTTGCGGATTATAATTATTGATTTGCAAAAAAAACATTTTTTGGACCAATTAGGTGAAGCTGCATAATTTCCCACGGCACCCTAGTGGTTGAACATCACTGCTTTAGGGGACCTGTTTTTTTGTCCCCATACCGTCAGAGGTCCCCTAAAGGTGACTGTGTAAACAGAGCGAGGTCCCCATTAAGTAAGCATTGCCAAAGCAAGCACGCACACACACGCACACACACACACACACGCACAGTGTGACCATCTGCTGACCAGTAGGATGACAACACATAGTGCTGACGTCATCAAGTTAGCGAGAGTGTGTGTGTGTGTCACAAACAAACACGGCGGTCACAACTTTAGCGTTTAATGAGCGGCCTCCGTGAACGCCGTCTTGCCTTTAAAAGGAGATCGAAAGAACCTCGCTGGTGTGCTATCAAAATTACAACTTTTTACACCTTCTCGTACAAGAATAGAAAACATTCATCGTGTTTACATTGTGTGTGGTGAACGCACAACCCTGTGGTGACATCATCAGTCTTGTCCTCTGGAAATGCAGTTAGTGGAAATGTTCGTCCCAATACTTTTAGTGAAAGCGTGGTTTGTGGTTTTTATCTTCCCCTTGGTGATTAAACAGTAAAAAAAACTGGGTTCAGTGTGACGCTGACATGAAGGGATGCTAATGCTAAGCTAATGCTAGGTGTGGAAGTCAGTGCCAACGGCGTACGGACAGGCGCCTGATGATGGACAGCTCTCGCAGCAGCCGCCTGATTCGCTGCTTGAGCTGCGGGAGGCGGGACAAAGGCTCGGGAGGCTCCAGTTCGCCCGAGTGGTCCAGCCAGGACTCCAACACTGGCGGGCGGGTGAGGACACACACACACACAAAAAAAAGAGTTTAGTTGACAAATATGAAGAAAGGACCACCATGTATCCCACCAGGCACCATGTAAGTGTAGAAGTAGTTGAAGTGGCACTGTTAATAGGGAAACACTACTGCCACCTAGTGGTCTATTATAGGCATTGCTGGAGTTATTAATAACACTTTCCTATAGCAGACATTAAAAAATCTTCCCGTTGAGTCTGCTTGCATCAGACGCTCACTGAGCTCAAGTCTCATCATAAAGAGCATTATTTCACCGCCACCTTTACCTTCCTCATTGCAAATATTCCTTAACTATTACGTTTTTATATTAACATTTTAGTTATGTTATTAACTATTATACTTTTTATGTTATTAACTATTATACTTTTTTATGTTACTATTATACTTTTTATGTTATTAACTATTATACTTTTTTTCAAAGAACCATTGTAGTTATTTATGTTATTAACTATTATACTTTTTATGTTATTAACTATTAAACTGTTTTTTAAATAACTATTCTTTTTTTGTTATTAACTATTATAATTGTTATGTTATTAACTATTAGAATTTTTTTTTTAAAATCACTATTATACTTTTTTATGTTATTAACTATTATACTTTTTATGTTATTAACTTTTATACTTTTTATGTTACTATTATACTTTTTATTTTAACTATTATACTTTAAAAAAATATTATACTTTTTATGTTATTAACTATTGTACTTTTTATGTTATTAACTATTGTACTTTTTGTTATTAACTATTATACTTTTTATGTTATTAACTACTGTACTTTTTTTGAAAAAAAAAACTATTATAGTTTTTTATGTTATTAACTATTATAGTTTGCATGTTATTAACTACTATACTTTTTATGTTAAAAACTATTATACTTTTTATGTTATTAACTGTTATAGTTTTTATGTTACTATCATACTTTTTATGTTAATAACTATTATACTTTTTATGTTAATAACTATTATACTTTTTTTGTTATTAACTATTATACTTTTTTTTAAAATAACTATTATACTTTTTATGTTACTATTATAGTCTTTATGTTATTAACTATTATAGTTTTTATGTTACTATTATAGTTTTTAGGTTATTAACTATTATTCCTTTTTAGGTTAATAACGGTTATAGTTATTACCTTAATAACTATTGTACTTTTTGTTATTAACTATTATACTTTTTATGTTATTAACTATTATACTTTTTATGTTATTAACTACTGTACTTTTTTGGAAAAAAACGAACTATTATAGTTTTTTATGTTATTAACTGTTATAGTTTGTATGTTACTAACTATTATACTTTTTATGTTAAAAACTATTATACTTTTTATGTTATTAACTATTTGCTTTTTATGTTACTATTATACTTTTTATGTTAATAACTATTATACTTTTTATGTTAAAAACTATTATACTTTTTATGTTATTAACTATTATACTTTTTTTTTTTAAATAACCATTATACTTTTTTCTGTTATTAACTATTATACTTTTTATGTTATTATTATAGTTTTTATGTTATTAACTATTATTCCTTTTTAGGTTATTAACAGTTATAGTTATTACCTAAATAACTATTGTACTTTTTATGTTATTAACCATTATACTTTTTATGTTATTAACTATTCTAGTATTGACTATTAACGTTTTTATGTTATTAACTATTGTACTGTTTATGATATTAACTATTATACTTTATAGGTTATTAACTATTATAGTTTTGATTTTATTAACTATTATAGTTTTTATGTTATCAACTATTAGTTTGTATGTTATTAACTATTAGAGTTGATATTATAACATTATAGTTTTTATGTAACTATAACAATTATAATTATGTTATTAACTATTCGTTTTTATATTATTACAACTACAATGTTTATGTTATTGCCTATTATAGTTTTTATATTATAACAATTATATTTTTTAACATATTATTCATAACCAGCCTTTCCCCCCCACCTTGTCAAATCTCCCCAAATGTGTCCTTGTGCTACAAATATATAATATATATAATAAATATATTTTGTTACGGGGCTGGTTATGAATAATACGATGGTAATAAATGTCACTTTAACATTTGCAATGATGGGGGACGAAGGGGGCTAAGGGGGGGGCATAGGTCCATCTTTTGGGGCATTCCACTGCGTTTGGAAAAAGGGGCGGGGTTTACCGTCCAGGTCTTTCTCGACCAGGTCCATCCTGGTGCAGATATGCTGGTGTAGACACTCCACGTGGTCCAGCAGGTTGAGCTGGCACTCGGTGGCCGAGGTCACGTGACCACGTGACCTTCTGTCCTCGCCGTGCCCGTCTGCGTCCTCGTCCTCCCGCTTCACTTCCTGTAAGGGGCGATGGTCGCCATAGAAACATCAGTTTTCTTTCTGCGTGTGGAGGAAGACTGCGGAGATTCACGTGAAAATAGGTCACCGGCGGTGGTGGTGTCACGTTGCCATAGCAACAGCAGCAGTCTGCTGCCGTACTTATGAGATGGTGCCGAGTGTCTGAATCCGAGAGTTTTAGGTGTAACTGTACAAAATAAGCTACACAGCTAGCCTAAAACGTTAGCATGCACACATTAAAATGCTAACACTTAGCATGTGTGCTAACGATGGCATGCTAACAGTTAGCATGTCTCACATTTCAAGTAACACAGCTGTGAGGTGTATGGCTGCGGAAATATAGAAACAAGTGTAAAATTAGATGAAAAACATAGCATGCTTAAGTTAGCTGGCCAGCATGCTATCGTTTGCATGCCGACAGTTAACAAATGTCACATACCAAGTTATATGACTCTGGTGTAAACGGTTGTAAAACTAGCTCAAAAAGTTAGCACGCTAATGTTAGCATGTTAACAGTTAGCTTGTGTCACATTCCAAGTTATATGACTCTAAGGCAGACCTGGGCATTCTGCGGCCCGCGGGCCGCATCCGGCCCTTTGTACGTCCCTGTCCGGCCCGCATGAGGCCATTTATAAATTACAAAATAAATTTTAAAAAGTATCTATGTCGAGTGTGCAATACAACGGTGCTGCTTTTGTTTTGAAAATCGTTATTTGTATTACTTCCGTGTGGACGTATGCGTGTGCGTGATTGTGAGTGAATGTGAACAGCTGCAATTACAAATTACAAAATAAAGTTGAAAAAACATCTATGTCGTGCGCGCAATACAACTGTGCTACTTTTATTTTGAAAAGTATTATTTATGGGCGTGTGTCCGTGTGTAACCTGCGAGTGAAGGTGCACATGCAGCGACAAGTGATGCACGGTTTACACCCGAGACGCTAAAAAGAGAAAAGTTGATGAAGAATGACGTGTTTCCAACAAGACATGGACTGCAAAGCAACGCCGCTCAAGCGTCTGCTGCGCGCAGCAAGTATATGCCGCGCACCAAATCAAATCCCATCTGAATTCTAAACAAAATAAACATATTTATTCTATGTAATTTTGCAATGCAACTTTGAGTGACAGTGACAACAAGCGGCCCTAACGGTGTTCGTCAACACCGTTCAATTATTGTAACGTCTATCGAGATGCTTCGAGGACAGGAATTATATCGATCACTTTATTGAGCAAAACTGTTTATATTCGGACATAACCACACCAAAAAACATGAGTAAAACACTTCTATCTCGAAAAACTAGTCATTTTCTGCCGTACAAACCAGGCCAAAACCAACTTGTCATCTGTCACCAACACTCATAGCACTAAACCACTGGTGCGTTTACGGCCACACAAAAAGTCAGACAACTCAAACACCACACAAAGTTACACTATGACTCCTCAGTCATACGTGTGCTTATTTTACTGTCATTTATTATTAATGTTAATTTATTTATATTAGTCATGGAATGCTGTTACACACACTATGTTGAAGTATTACTATTATTATTAATTATTATTATTATTATTATTTATCTTACGGTATACATCAAAAATAATATTGAGCAAAATTTAATTGAAATATTGTCGATGTGGCCCTCCAGCAGTGCTTGGGTTGCTCATGCGGCCCCCGGTAAAAATTAATTGCCCACCCCTGCTCTAAGGTGTAAGGCTGGAGAATTAGAGTAAATAGTGCAAAATTAGCTTAAAAAGTTAGCACTTTAATGTTAGCATGCTAACACAGTAACAAGTGTCACATACCAGGTAAAATGACTGTAGGGTAAACGGTTGCAAAAATAGCTCAAAAAGCTCGCACTTTAATGGTAGCACGCTAGCATGCTAATGTTAACGTGCTAACAGTTAGCTGGTTTCACATACAAAGTTATATGACTCTAAAGTGTATGGCTGGAGAATTACAGTAAATAGTGTAAAATCAGCTAAAAAAAGTTAGCACTTTTTTGTTAGCATGCTAACAGAGTAACAAGTGTCACATACCAGGTAAAATGACTGTAGGGTAAACGGTTGCAAAAATAGCTCAAAAAGCTCGCACTTTACTGGTAGCACACTAGCATGCTAACGTTAATATGCTCACAGTTAGCTTGTTTCACATACCAAGGTATTTGACTGCAAGGTTAGAGAAAAAAGTGTAAAATTTGAAAAAAAGTTAGCACTTTATTGTTAGCGTGCTAGCATGCTAACAGTTAGCTTGGGTCACATACCAAGTTATAGGACTAAAGCGTATGGTTGGAGAATTAGAGTAAATAATGCAAAATTAGCTACAAAATTTAGCACTTTAATGTTAGCAGGCTAACATTAAGTGTCACATACCAGGTTGAATGATTGTAGGGTTAACGGTTTCAAAATTTGCTCAAAAAGCTCACACTTTAATGGTAGCACGCTAGCATGCTAACGTTAATATGCTCACCGTTAGCTTGTTTCACATACCAAGGTATTTGACTGCAAGGTTAGAGAAAAAAGTGTAAAATTTGAAAAAAAGTTAGCACTTTATTGTTAGCCTGCTAGCATGCTAACAGTTAGCTTGTGTCACATACCAAGTTATAGGACTAAGGTGTATGGTTGGAGAATTAAGAGTAAATAGTGTAAAATTAGCTTAAAAAGTTAGCATTTTCATGTTAGCATGCTAACAAAGTAAAAAGTGTCACATACCAGGTTAAATGACTGTAGGGTAAACAGTTGCAAAATTTGCTCAAAAAGCTCACACTTTAATGGTAGCACGCTAGCATGCTAACGTTAATATGCTAACAGTTAGATTGTTTCACATACCAAGTTATATGACTGCAAGGTGTATCGCTGCGGAATTAGTGAAAAAAAGTGTAAAATTTTGGGGAAAAAAGTTAGCACTTTATTGTGAGCGTGCTAGCATGCTACCGTTAGCACACTCAGAGTTAACAGCCGTCACAATAATATGGGCTGCTGGCATTGCAGCAGGCCCATAACTACGATCACTACATGTTAAAGCGAGGACGGGGCGATGAAACGATATCAATATAGACATGTAATCGGGAAAAAATAATAATGTGCTCGACAAAACGTTCGATATAAAAACAATTTTTCTTCTTTGGAAGTATGGAGGCAAGGTTGGTTGCATGCTAACAGCCAATTTGGTGACAGTATTAACTACAACGTTTGGTTGTCTGGCGGCGAGAAGAGAAAGTCAAAATGAAGAAATTGTGGATAAAAGAGGAAAAGTCACCTGGACTTTTTTGATTTTTTTGAAGGGACCGTAGTCAGGACCAATGTGGTCTGTAAATGATGCAAAGCAAGACCGCTAATACCACACCACCTTAGCCGCGCTCACCCTTTAGAGCACAGCTGTAACTGCCACTAAACCTGCAGAAAATAGTTATTCTCCGGTTTCTCTGTTTACATTTTCACACTTTGCACTATTTTGGTACACTTATGAAGCATTTCTTACATATTCCTTCATTTTAAGAGCTTATGTTTAAGTGTGCAATGTGATTTTACTATTTTGTTTACAGTGTTTCCCATGCTTGTGTGGACACTTCCTTTCTGCCTTGATAGCTGAGGGGATTATAATCAGAGGAAGGTTACATTTGAAATAAAAATTTATTTTTCCATAGGTCATTAAAAAATTATTAGGAATGTCCGATAATGGCTTTTTTGCCGATATTCCGATATTGTCCAATTCTTAATTACCGATACCGATATCAACCGATACGATATATACAGTCGTAGAATTAACACATTATTATGCCTAATTTGGACAACCAGGTATGGTGAAGATAAGGTCCTTTTTAAAAAAATTAATAAAATAAAATAATATAAATAAATTAAAAACATTTTCTTGAATAAAAAAGAAAGTAAAACAATATGAAAACAGTTCAATAAAAACTAGTAATTAATGAAAATGAGTAAAATTAACTGTTAAAGGTTAGTACTGTTAGTGGACCAGCAGCACGCACAATCATGTGTGCTTACGGACTGTATCCCTTGCAGACTGTATTGATATATATTGATATATAATGTAGGAACCAGAATATTAATAACAGAAAGAAACAACCCTTTTGTGTGAATGAGTGTAAATGGGGGAGGGAGGTTTTTTGGGTTGGTGCACTAATTGTAAGTGTATCTTGTGTTTTTTATGTTGATTTAATAAAAAAAATAAATAAAATAAAAACGATACCGATAATAAAAAACCGATACCGATCATTTCCGATATTACATTTAAAGCAATTATCGGCCGATAACATCTCTGGTTTTTATATTGTTTTACTTTCTTTTTTATTCAAGAAAATGTTTTTATTTATCTTATTTTATTTTATTAATTTTTTTTAAAAGGACCTTATCTTCACCATACCTGGTTGTCCAAATTAGGCATAATAATGTGTTAATTCCACGACTGTATGTATCGGTATCGGTAATTAAGATTTGGACAATATCGGAATATCGGATATCGGCAAAAAAGCCATTATCGGACATCCCTAGTAATTATCGATATTTACCGTTATAGAAGACTTACATCGTGATACAGTTCAGCCGTATCGCCCAGCTCTAGTTGAAGACAACATGGATTATTTTGTTTTTGTCAGGGAAGAGACTTTGTGGGCGCGGGCACTTTCAAACGATTACTTTTTTATAATCAGTTTAATCACAACAAAATAATTACTTGCATAATTTAAAAATGAACTAAAAAGACCCAATTTAATTGTCAGAACGTCATAAATCCGTCTTTGTCAAACTTTTTTTTTACCAAGTGCCACCATTTGACCAACATTAAAATAAGGCAGCGTAGTAGGTCCAGGTGTTCATTAAAAACAGGGCAGAGGTTTTATTAAACATTTCATTATTTTGGCCGCTGTAACATTACACACAGTTTGAACAGTAACACTGTGTTTGAACTAGAGTTGATACTAGTATAGCATCGTGATACTAATGAATCAAAAACGGTACTATACGCTGTTTGAAAAGTACCGTCTTGTCGTGACATAGCTGGTTTTAGGAGCAGAGGAGCATGTTTGGCAGCACACACACGGAGTACTTACAAGCAGACACAGTGTGTAGACAGAAAAGGGAGAATGGACGCATTTTAGCTTAAAAACTAAAGATAAATGTGAACTTATAACACTGAAATGCCCTCAGGAAGAAGTGCTTTAAGACATGGCTAGCTAGCGGCTAACATCCATCCGCAGTCGGCAGTGTTTTATCTACGTCTAAATCACTAATCCAAATAAAGTATCTTACAAGTATCATTATCACTGCAGGACGAGGAATAGCTAAACATGCTTCACTACACACCGTAGGAGGGTACAATAGCTCGCCGGCGTCACCACTAACAAAATCTAGCGCGCCTGAATATAAACAAATGCCATGGGTGGATCGACACCTGACATCCACTGTAATGATACCAACCTACGCAGTGGCCTAGTGGTTAGAGTGTCTGCCCTGAGATTGGTAGGTTGTGAGTTCAAACCCCGGCCGGGTCATACCAAAGACTATAAAAATGGGACCCATTACCTCCCTGCTTGGCACTCAGCATCAAGGGTTGGAATTGGGGGTTAAATCACCAAAAATGATCCCCGGGCGCGGCTACGCTGCTGCCCACTGCTCCCCTCACCTCCCAGGGGGCGATCAAGGGGATGGGTCAAGTGCAGAGGACAAATTTCACCACACCTAGTGTGTGTGTGACAATCATTGGTACTTTAACTTTAACTTAACTTTAAGTACAAGAGCGTATCTAAGTGATACCACCTTGATTACATCGATATTTTTTATCGTCACAAAATCTTTTTTCTTTTTAAAAAAAAAGTCATATTATGTTTATAAAGTCAGTAAATATGTCCCTGGACACATGAGGACTTTGAATATGACCAATGTATGATCCTGTAACTACTTGGTATCCGATGGTAGAGTGGCCGTGCCAGCAACCGGAGGGTTGCTGGTTACTGGGGTTCAATCCCCACCTTCTACCATCCTAGTCACGTCCGTTGTGTCCTTGGGCAAGACACTTCACCCTTGCTCCTGATGGCTGCTGGTTAGCGCCTTGCATGGCAGCTCCCGCCATCAGTGTGTGAATGTGTGTGTGAATGGGTGAATGTGGAAATACTGTCAAAGCGCTTTGAGTACCTTGAAGGTAGAAAAGCGCTATACAAGTATAACCCATTTATCATTTATCATTTACATTTATGGTATCATCCAAAACTAATGTAAAGTATCAAACAAGAGAAGAATAAGTGATTATTACATTTTAACAGAAGTGTAGACAGAACATGTTAAAACAGAAAGTAAGCAGATATTAACAGTAAATGAACAAGTGGATTAATAATCAATGTTTACAGTTTGTCCCTCATAATATAGACAAAATAATATAATGATAAATGACAATATGTTACTCCATACGTCAGCAGACTAATTGGGAGTCTTTGTTTGTTTACTTACTACTAAAAGACAAGTTGTCTAGTATGTTCACTATTTTATTTAAGGACTAAATTGCAATAATAAACATGTTTAATGTACCCTAAGATTTTTTTGTTAAATTAAAGACAATAATTACATTTTTTGTGGTCCCGTTTGTTTAGAAAAGTATCGACATTTTGGTACCAGTACCAAAATATTGGTGGTGGAGGGAGAGAGGGAGAGAGGATGGATGGATGGATGGATAGATGTTTTTTTTTTTTTTTTTTTTTTTTAACCCAATGCGGGGTCAAAAAGTTTGGGGACCCCTGCTGTAAATGAACAAGGAAGTCGCTACAACTACTACAAAATAAAATAAAAGTCACCAAACCTTAAAAATGTGTTCTTTTTACGTGAAAAAAAGTGATATAAAGTATGAATACCCGACTATAAGCCGCACCTGACTATAAGCCGCACCAGCTAAATTTAGGGGAAAATACAGATTGCTCCATATATAAGCCGCACCCGACTATAAGCCGCAGGGTTTTGATGTGTAATTACCGTAGTATATAGGGGTTCCTGCTACCACGGAGGGGATTGTCGGGACAGAGATGACTGTTTGGGAACGCAAAGCGTCCCATTTATTAACAATAAATCTTTCAATCATTCAATCAAACTTTCACATCTTTGACATGGCGAACAGCATTCATGCAGAGTACAAATAATACAACGGTGCAAAGTAATACAAAGTGCTCGCCTGTACGTTATCAAAATAACCAGCCTACCGGTATATGAAAAGTCAGTCTTTAATCATTGTGTCATCGTCTTCCTCCTGCGTACTAAAACCACCGAAATCCTCTTCGTCGGTGTCGGAGAAGAACAGGCCGTATATAAGCCGCACCCTTGTATAAGCCGCAGGGACCAGAACGAGGGGAAAAAGTAGCGGCTTATAGTCCGGAAATTACGGTAGATGTATATAGTGTAATATATTTGGGAGGGTTGTAATCTTTTAATAGCTGTTAAGTAGAGGATAACACTTAGCATGGATCTACGTTAGCTTTATTTTTCAACACACAAATACGCGTCAATTCCGGTCCTTCAGCTATCGCTATTTCTTCGGAATCAAAGTATAAATCTAGAGCCTATAATTTGCGCACTATTGACGAGTGATGCACCGAAAATTTGGCCCTTGAAAAAAAGACTTTGCTCACAGAAAATAAAAAACACAGTACTTTCAACAAGTGATTATTTGGCGTACCAGTTTGAGAATCACTGTCATAAACGAACATTTTCTAAATATTTCACTTAATTAAGTCAATTATTTGTTCAGAACTTGGCAAGAACTTTATCTTAAGTCCTGTTTGAGTTTATTTTGAAGGGAAATTTGAACACTGGCTGTACAAAAACCCGCCTCAAAATAAAGTGCGTGATTAATGTGTCCATGCATGATTATTGCCATCATTCTTGTGACTAATCCACTATGGACTGGACTTTCGCTGATGTGTTGGATCCACTGTGGACTGGACTTTCACAATATTATGTCAGACCCACTCGACATCCATTGCTTTCGGTCTCCCCTAGAGGGGGGGGGGGGGTTACCCACATATGCGGTCCTCTCCAAGGTTTCTCATAGTCATTCACATCGACGTCCCACTGGGGTGAGTTTTTCCTTGCCCGTATGTGGGCTCTGTACCGAGGATGTCGTTGTGGCTTGTACAGCCCTTTGAGACACTTGTGATTTAGGGCTATATAAATAAACATTGATTGATTGATTGATTGATTGATTGATTGATTGATTAATCGCATGAATCCATGTATTACGGAAAAGTTGTTGAAGTTTTGGTGTCTGACAGAAATCTCATACTTGACCAAAAAAATGAGATGTGAATTTAATCACACAATTTCGTATATTTCTGCTCTTTGATTTCATTCCAAAGGCCACAGTTTGACCCCGGAACAGATGATTTCCCACCTGGTGGGTCAGATCACATGCTTACCTTGTGCTGGTCGTGAGCGTCCTGCTTCTCGGTCTCCTCCCCCTCCTGACTGTCCCATGATGCACCGGGCTTCTGGTAGCAGTGCTCGCTGCTGACGTAGCTGACGGAGGTCTCTCCCCTCGCACCGCCCGCCGGCCGACGCCCCTCCTCCGGTCTCCACGGCAAGCGCCACAGCTGCAGGTCGGGGTGCGAGGGCGTGCTGCGCGGAAAGGACGGACAGACAGAGTGAGCGACGGTGGCTTGCGGGCGAGCGCTGCCATCTTGGACTCACGGTAAGAGGCTGATTTTGAGCTGCAGCCCGCTGAGGACCTGATTGAGGCCGTGCGTGTGTGCCAGGAGGCGGCTGGTAAGTGTGATCTTGGAGGCGTTGACCTCGGAGTAGTTGTCCCTCACGCACGACAGGCCGAACATGCGACCCGACGCCAGCAAGTCGGGCTCGGGCGGGTAGCGCTGAGCACGCCTCCAGCCTGAATATTTCAACAAAAGGCAGATTTTTTTGCTAATAATCACAACATAAGACTTGATCCAACATAGTCTGCTTGTCAACATAATCAGGTCCCACTCTATTATATATACAAAACCCAAAACCAGTGAAGTTGTCACGTTGTGTAAATGGTAAATAAAAAGAGAATACAATGATTTGCAAATCCTTTTCAACTTATATTCAATTGAATAGACTGCAAAGACAAGATATTTAATGTTCAAACTGGAAAACTTTGTTATTTTTTGCAAATATTAGCTCATTTGGAATTTGATGCCTGCAACATGTTTCAAAAAAGCTGGCACAAGTGGCAAAAAAGACTGAGAAAGTTGAGGAATGCTCATCAAACACTTATTTGGCACATCCCACAGGTGAACAGGCTAATTGGGAACAGGTGGGTGCCATGATTGGGTATAAAAGCAGCTTCCATGAAATGCTCAGTCATTCACAAACAAGGATGGGGCGAGGGTCACCACTTTGTCAACAAATGCGTGAGCAAATTGATTAAGAACAACATTTTTCAACCAGCTATTGCAAGGAATTTAGGGATTTCACCATCTACGGTACGTAATATAATCAAAAGGTTCAGAGAATCTGGAACATTCACTGCACGTAAGCGATGATATTACAGACCTTCGATCCCTCAGGCGGTAGTGCATCAAAAAGCAACATCAGTGTGTAAAAGATATCACCACATGAGCTCAGGAACACTTCAGAAACCACTGTCAGTAACAACAGTTCATCGCTACATCTGTAAGTGCAAGTTAAAACTCTATTAGGCAAAGCCAAAGCCATCTATCAACAACACCCAGAAACGCCGCCGGCTTTGCTGGGCCCGAGCTCATCTAAGATGGACTGATGCAAAGTGGAAAAGTGTTCTGTGGTCTGACGAGTCCACATTTCAAATTGTTTTTGGAAACTCTGGATGTAGAGGAAAATAATCTTCCGGATTGTTCTAGGCGCAAAGTTGAAAAGCCAGCATCTTTGACTGTATGGGGGTGTATTAGTGCTCAAGGCATGGGTAACTTACACATCTGTGAAGGCACCATTAATGCTGAAAGGTACATACAGGTTTTGGAGCAACATATGTTGCCATCCAAGCAACGTTATCATGGACGCCCCTGCTTATTTCAGCAAGACAATGCCAAGCCACGTGTTACAACAGCGTGGCTTCATAGTAAAAGATTGCGGGTACTAGACTGGCCTGCCTGTAGTCTAGATCTGTCTCCCATTGAAAACGTGTTGCAATATGAAGCCTAAAATAGCTGCCATTGCTGCCATAAAATTCTAAGTTCATGATTATTTGCAAAAAAAAAAGTTTCTCGGTGTGAACATTAAATATCTTGTCTTTGCAGTCTATTCAATTGAATATAAGTTGAAAAGGATTTGCAAATCATTGTATTCTGTTTTTATTTACCATTTACACAACGTGCCAACTTCACTGGTTTTGGGGGTTGTATATAAATGAATAATACATTTACATATAATTTTTATTAAATATAAATAAGCATGCCTCTATATGTGTCCCGATACCTTTTCACTTCCAATACCCATATCGGCACCTTGAGTATTGGCCAATACTGATCCTGATTCGATACGGTATCAGCAGAATCAATGTGGAATGTTAGAAAAGGTTTGCTCAAGTGAAATGAGTCCAACAGAGAACAATGCTAGGCATGAATAACACTGACCTATTTATTATAGACCGTCTGGAATAGACCAATGTAGTCCTTAAGTTCAAGTGGAGTGGTCATTTGTTTTTGGTGACACCTTGTGGTCAGAATAATTCATTAAGTTACGCTCATAAGCAGAAAAGTTGAACGATGCGGACACGTTTGTTACTGGATACCCTTTAATACGCTTCTGCCTTGGAGACTTTGTATGCGTATAAATATTTGATACGTGTTTATACTGACAAATGTCATGTTTTACACTGCAATATTGTTTAGGTAAGGCATCCATCCATCCATTAATTTTCTACCGCTTGTCCCTTTCGGGCTCGCAGGGGGTGCTGGAGCCAATCTCAGCTGCATTCGGGCGGAAGGCGGGGTACACCCTGGACAGTCGCCACCTCATCGCAGGGCCAACACAGATAGACAGACAACATTCACACTCACATTCACACACTAGGGCCAATTTAGTGTTGCCAATCAACCTATCCTCAGGTGCATGTTTTTGGAAGTGGGAGGAAGCCGGAGTACCCGGAGGGAACCCACGCAGTCACGAGGAGAACATGCAAACTCCAGTCCTTCTCATAGTGGAGGGACCCCTAAAACGTGCTTTATCAGTATCATGCTTCGAAAAGCTGTGCACTACAAAATGTGATCATTGGAGTCATTAACCCCGACTTCCTCATTTTGATAAGAGAAAAAAAAAAAATCAGCACAAATTGTTTCATTCATTTTAGTTTTATGTATATATGTTACATACTGAGTTATTGTTGGTGATCTATATGAATTTATTATTTATCGAGTTTATTTAATTACGTTTTTCAGTATTAAATGGCTCAAGTCGGTCAAAAAATCGTTATAGTTTAAATCATACATTTTTAAAAACCTTTACATCTTTTGTTACAGGCTAAAAACAATGTTAATAAAGTTATTCTTTCTTGTAAGATGATCTGTTTCTTTCCTTTTTACACCTAATTCAAGTGTTAACTGCTGGCCTCAGGCACGTACACAGAATGTCGTAACAATTTCTATTCCGTCTATTTGTATTTGTGTTTGACTTTCTCTTCTACTGTTACCAAATAGCATTATTTTAGTTTTACTAAGATTCAACGATAGTCTGTTTTTGTCAAACCATCTTTTTAATTTGTTAATTTCTTCTGTTATTATTTGTATTATCTCCTGTGTGTTCTCTCCTGAACAAAACGCTGTTGTATCATCCGCAAATACTAACTTTAAATCTTTTGTAACTTTACAAATTTCATTTATATAGAGATTTAATAATTTAGGTCCTAATATTGATCCCTGAGGTACACCACAGGATATATTTAGCGTTGTAGACATGTGTTTGCCTAGCTTCACGTATTGTTTCCTGTTCGTTAGATAACTTCTTATCCAGTTTAAGACTAACCCTCTGATGCAATATCGTTCTAGTTTTTTGATTAAAATATTGTGATTAATTGTGTCAAATGCTTTAGTTAGATCCATAAAAACTGCTGCTGCACATTTTTTACTGTCTATTGCAGACCTGGGCATTGTACGGCCCGCGGGCCGCATCCGGCCCTTTGCGCATCCCTGTCCGGCCCGCGTGAGGCCAATCATAAATTACAAAATACATTTCAAAAAGTATCTATGTCGAGTGTGCAATACAACGGTGCTGCTTTTGTTTTGAAAAGTGTTATTTGTATTACTTCCGTGTGGACGTATGCGCGTGTGCGATTGTGAGTGAATTGAACGGCGCAATTACAAATTACAAAATAAAGTTTAAAAAACATCTATGTCGTGCGCGCAATACAACTGTGCTGCTTTTATTTTGAAATGTGTTATTTATGCCGTATGTCCGGGGGGAACCTGTGAGTGAAGGTGCATAGAGACAAGTGATGAGACGCTAAAAAAAGAAAAGTTGATGAGGAATGGCGTGTTTCCAACAAGACATGGACTGCCAAGTATTTCTTTACATAAATTAATGGTAAAGCCGTGTGCTTAATGTGTGGTACACAGGTTGCTGTGTTTGAATATCATTTTAATCGCCACTACACGAAGAAACACGAGGGAAAATACCGGGATGTGTCTGATTAAGCGCGCGCAAGG
This sequence comes from Entelurus aequoreus, assembly GCF_033978785.1. Classification (NCBI taxonomy): domain Eukaryota; kingdom Metazoa; phylum Chordata; class Actinopteri; order Syngnathiformes; family Syngnathidae; genus Entelurus; species Entelurus aequoreus. Next base: position 15,433,437 of record NC_084737.1, read on the forward strand.
GAGGCTGATGCGTTGATGGTAAAACTGCAAACCCGACAAGGACTTTGTGCCATATTTCACAACCCCAGAGATGCAGCCGTCAGGACAAGTTTCGTCATTTCTCACAAAAGCGCCAGAAAAAGTAAGGCGTTTTCTGACGGAGAGTTTATTAAGGAGTGCTTATTGGACTTTGTTGCGCTGATAATGCCCGGAGACATTGACTGTTTTTCGCTAACTTTGGATGAGAGCTCTGATGCAGTCAATTAAAGAGACAACCACAGGTAATGACTTGTTCACAGAGGTAAATGCGTGTTGGGACAAGCTGGCAGGTGTGACAATCCAATCCACTTTATTTATATAGCACATTTAAACAACAAAATGTTTCCAAAGTGCTGCACAACAATATTACAAACAATATTCAAATATTATCCTTAGCTCCACCAATGACTGAATAAAAAGAAAAAACAATTACATATAAAACCAATATAAAAAACAATATAAAATAAATATGATTAAAAACTATTTTTAACAACAGATGGTTGTCCAAATCTGATGGGGAAAAATGTTGGATAATGCAGGATAAAGTGACCATCAAAAGCAATCTGCTTTTGTATAAAGTTAAGTTAGGTTTAAATTAAATTATTATTATTATTATTAATTATTATTATTATTATCATCATTATTATTTATCTTACGGTATATCAAAAATAATATTGAGCAAAATTTAATTGAAATATTGTCATGTGGCCCTCCAGCAGTGCTCGGGTTGCTTATGCGGCCCCCGGTGAAAATTAATTGCCCACCCCTGGTCTATTGCATTGGTAATTTCTTCTGTAATTTCAATTAAAGCCATTGAAGTTGAGACATTAGCTCTGTATCCATATTGGTTCTCTTCGAGTATTCTATTTTTATTTATGAAACTCTCTAATCTGTTATTAAACAGTTTTTCAATGATTTTAGAAAATTGTGGAAGTAAAGAAACAGGTCTATAATTTGTAAATTGATGTTTATCTCCAGTCTTATAAATTGGTGCAACTTTAGCTATTTTCATTTTGTTTGGGAATGTACCTGTTTGAAAAGATAGATTACTAATATACATTAATGGTCCTGAGATCTCTTCTATAACCTTTTTTATCGAATTTAATTCTTCATTTTAGCTTCTGTTTTTTCGAAGAAGAATATTTGTGAAATATTTCTTCAAACTTATTATGATTAAAATTCAAAAAAATTATTCTGGCAAATCCAGAAAATCTGTAGAATCAAATTTAAATCTTATTTCAAAGCCTTTTGAATTTCTTTTAAAATTTTGTTCTGGAAAATCTAGAAGAAATAATGATTTGTCTTTGTTAGAAATATAGCTTGGTCCAATTTGTTATATATTCTAACAAAGTGTAGATTGGATTTTAACCTATTTAAAACATGTCATCAAAATCCTAAAGTTAATCTTAATCATGAAAAATTACTAATGACGTTCCATAAATTATTTTTGAAATTTTTTCAAAAAGATTCGAATTAGCTAGTTTTTCTCTCCTTTTTTTCAGTTGAATTTTGAATTTTAAAGAGTCGAAATTGAAGATAAACTATGTTTCAAAATTTAATTGTCATTTTTTTTCGTGTTTTCTCCTCTTTTAAACCGTTCAATTAAGTGTAAATATCATTAATTATTAATAATAACATAGAGTTAAAGGTAAATTGAGCAAATTGGCTATTTCTGGCAATTTATTTAAGTGTGTATCAAATGTATCATGTTGTATGCTTGCATGTTCGAAATAAACTCAAACTCAACTCAACTCAACCCAAACTGGTAGCCCTTCGCATTAATCAGTACCCAAGAAGTAGCTCTTGGTTTCAAAAAGGTTGGTGACCCCTGCTCTAGCTCATAACATTTTTCCCCCTATAAAGAAATAATGTTAACTCAATAAAGTGTACTTCTTTTTTTAGCTTTAACTTTTCATTTTTTAGCATTATAACCACATTTGCAAAGAACTTTTCTCTTCATGGAATTTTCTTTCAATAAAGAAATAAAGTGCAAAAATGTCAAAGCATCATAACAAACAGTTATGTCAAATAGCAGCAGAAGTGCACTTTTTGGAGAGCTGTATTATTTTCAGTTTTGTGCCCAAGGGACTGATTTTATTTAACACTATATTATTATTTATACACCTATAGTGATCACAGAGACAGGTTGTTTTTGTGTTACTGTATATATTTGTTTCTCTGAAAAATCCCACTTAATATACTTTGGGTAACAACAGTCAATATTTATTTATTTTATTTTATTTTTTTAGGTGGGTAACAGTCAATATTTATTTATTTATTAGATTTTATTTTTCTTATTATATAATAAAAGTGAGCTTTTGTTAAACCAAATATTGTGTGTTTTTTTCCATATACAACAACCTATCTGGACTCGATAAGAGAATCGATAAGGAATCGGTTCGATAAGAGGATTCGATAATAGGCTCGAACTCGATAATTCCTTATCAAACATCATCCCTAACCAAGACTGACAACAGGAAAGAGGTACCTGTGCAGTGTCTGCAGTAGTAGCAGATGTAGTTGTGCGGGATGTTGTCTTCATACAAGCCCATACAGGTGCCGTGCTGCCAACACAAACACGACTCACACTGCACACACACACACACACACACACACACACACACACACACACACACACACACACACACACACACACACACACACACACACACACACACACACACACTTGTTGCTTACACAAGTAAAAATGTCTTCAAAAAAGGCACGTGTGTGTGTGTGCGTCACCTGGATCATGAAGTCATTCTCCTCGTCCACCTCGCACACGCACCTCACCACCTCACAGTCCTCCGTCTCCATGGCGAAGGACCAAAAGGGCGTGTCCTCCCCGCTCTCGGCGGTCAGCGTGGACCAGTCGCTGCCATCGTCGGCCGGGAGGCGGACAAGCTGGTCGTGGTTCTGGTGGCGGCACGAGTCGCCGTGTGTCAGCGGTTGGCGTTTACGCGTGGGGCTGCCGTCGCCGTGGTCCTCGCCAAGCGTGAAGGCGATGGGGGGCGGGGCCGAGATGTTGTCTTCGTCGTCGCTGCTGCACAGTTCTGACGAGAAAGACAATCACTATTGTGAAATTCTACATTTAAGCTGGCACCACAAAACAAACATGGCTGTGTGTTGTTGTTTAATGACAAAAATAAGCTTTTTGCTCGGGCGTTCACCTGAGAGACTCCTCTTCTTCTTCCTCTTCTTCTTCCTCTTTTTCTTCTTCTTCTTTAACTTATCTCTCAGGAAGTGTTTCCTCTGTTTCCTGTCGTGATGACTTTTCTCCCTGGTCACCTCCCTCTTCATCTCTGCTGGCAGACACCAACTTCATCATCTATTGTGTTCAGGCTAATTAGAATATTTTGGCTAAATAAGCAGACTTTTATTTCTAGGCCACCAATGACACTTTTTTTCTTTTCTTATTTGAAACAATTTTTATACTTTTTTTTAATCAAACATTAATTTTATGCATATTTTGCACTAAAACAGAATTACATTTTTTTTTGTTCAAAATAACAAATTTAACACAATTAAAATCCAAACTGCATTATTTTGAACAAAAAAATTAATTAATTCTGTTTTAGTACAATGGCGACACAAAGCACTTCAGGTAAATATATACCAAATATGAATAATCCGCTAAAATAAATCAATTATATTTATAATATGGGACGGCGAGAGACGGAGAGTGGCCGTGCCAGCAACCTGAGGGTTCCTGGTTCAATCCCCACCTTCTACCAACCTCGTCACGTCCGTTGTGTCCTTGAGCAAGACACTTCACCCTTGCTCCTGATGGGTCGGGCTTAGTGCCTTGCATGGCAGCTCCCGCCATCAGTGTGTGAATGTGTGTGAATGGGTGAATGTGGAAATAGTGTCAAAGCGCTTTGAGTACCTTGAAGGTAGAAGAGCGCTATACAAGTATAACCCATTTTTCATTTACCATTTATAATAAGGCAAGTGCAAATGAAAATACAGCTTCACCACTTTAGTCATAATTTTTGCGCTTAAGAAACTTCTCTATGATCAGAAACTTCTCTATGACTTTAGCGGATTATCCATATTTGGTATAAATTTACCCAAAATGCTTTGTGCAAGTCCGCCATTGTACTAAAACAGAATTAATTCGGGGTTTTTTTGTTCAAAATAACAAATTTAACACAATTAAAACCCTACCTGCATTTTTATTTTGTAATCCTTTACAAGCTGCTGGAGATGTGAACTCCTCTTTCGAGATGAATAAAGAATCTATAGGGTTTCCCCTTCACTGGCGGTGGGGGCGTGGTACTGAGCGTGGTCACACGACGTCGCATAATTTGCTATGATGATATGATTTTCTTTAAAAAAGGCTCAAAAAAATGTATACATACATGTACTTTGTTGACATGTTTTCAAGTGTCTACAGACTTTTAATTAGTTTTTTTTAAATTAAAAAAATCAAAGTGCATTTTTTAATAAAAAGAAACTACCAACAAATTTTGCATCTTCTTCTGGTGTTGTTATAAAAAGTAGTCGTGTTTAGAGACTCTACTTCTGTCCCTCGATGTCCTTGACTAAAGGCGAGCTACAGCGTTCATGACGTCACGCTGTTGCTCTACTTGGACTTTCTCTTCTTAAAAGGTGCCACTGTCCTCCTAATATTTGCACATTTTGTAGATGGCTGTCCACGGGTATATCTGGCATATATTAAAATCACGTCCACATCACAGACATGCTGACAACGCTCCAGACAATGGTTTGGGTTTTATTTACATCCGGTTTCGGTAGCGCGGTTTTCTGTAATCAAAGTCTTTTTTTCGGTGGTCGAGTTTTCGATACATCACTTGTCAATAGTGGGCAAATAATAGGCTATTTATATCAATTCATACTGTAACGACCAGCTAATATTAATGTTTTATGTTCGTGTGGTTTGGATTTGAGGTTAATTTTTACCCATGATTGCAAACACACAAAACTTTTACTATTTAATTTGTTTTCAACTAAAAATAAAAACACGTTTTAAAAGGTGTGGCGATTATAAAAATGCAGTGGCGGCGCGCCACATTCAATTACACTAAGGCAGGGGTGTCCAAACTTTTTCCACTGAGGGCCGCACACGGAAAAATGAAAGCATGTGGGGGCCATTTTGATATTTTTAATTTTCAAACCATAACAAAATATATGCATTTTTTATTTATTTTACCTTTAGGGTTCCCGGGGACCATAAAGGGTCTCAGTCATTAAAATGTTAAAAATAAGTCAGATTATTATTATTTTTTAATTATTTAACGCTTACAGTAAATCTCTATATCAACTTCAAGTTGATGTGAAGCAATACAAATTAAAAAAAATGTTTTATGGCTTTTCTGTCGAAAACAACTTAGTTTTTTTATAGTAAAACTGAAATATGCAGTATTTAGTCATTAGAGCCCTAAAAGATCAATAATGCAGGACACCATTGATTTTAATTATTTCATATTTTTGAGTAATCACGGTGAAAAGATAAATAAAAAGAATCACTAAATATATTTGGGATCCAAAAGGTGCCCCGCTCATAAAGTGATACATTTTTATTAGGTTTTTCTTTTACTTTCAACACTTAAGTTACGAGATCAACTTCAGATATATCTGTCGATTTTATGCTGGAACTATTATTTTGTTTGTTTTATGCGCTTTTGTCAAAGAAAACTTTGATGTTTTTATATGGCTACTACACAATATATGCAATATTTACCACATAAAACATTTTATAGTGAAATATTTGAAGTAATTGGAGCCCTGAAAATAATACATTATAACATGGATTTTTTGTCATTATTTTTTTTTTTTTTAGCAATGGCAAAAAAAGAAAAACGAAGAAAGACAAAAGAAAAAAAAATAGCCTGCATGGCAGCTTTTGTGTCAACATTGCAACTTTTTCTCGTTAGATTTCACCTCATTACACTTTTTTTAAATGTTGTTTTTTATTTTTACAATAGTATTTCCAGAATGTGTGGCGGGCCGGTAAACAATTAGCTACGGGCCGCAAATGGCCCCCGGGCCGCACTTTGGACACCCCTGCACTAAGGGGAAACCCTGTTCTATCTATTACTTCCAGACACATCTCTGGCCAGGATTCAAACTCAGATCCGGTTTTCCCATGTTTACAAACACACCGTCTTTGCCTGAAAGGTGATTGGCGGAGAATGAGGAAGTGTTGTTGTGTGTCCGGGGACGCGCGGACTCACGGAGACAAAAGTGTTTGCACGGGAGGTAAAAAATGTTGGAATTGTGCCGTTTGTTATCATAAGATTGGTAACAAAAAACATCTCCGGCCAGGATTCGAACCCAGTCGATTCTACGCTACCACAGGGAACGACGAAAATGGGTGACATTTGACAGTATATTCTTATCAGTGACAGAGCAGGAAGCGGCTAGGCATATGTTTGCAGTAAAATTGAATATGAAGCGCCCTGTCATTCAATAATTCAGGGGCTCGTAACCTTTTTGACCTTGGGGCCCAACTTTTCCACGACAGAGGGGACCACTCCAATATTAGCACTGAATTAGGGATCTTATTCTATATTGTAATTACATTCAATAATACTGCATATGAAAGGACTCATAAATAACTAAAGAAAAATACATTTACATACAACAATATAGTGCTAAAATAAATTATCAAAATTTATAATAAGGTGTTAATTAGAATGTAAGTGCAAATGAAAATACAGCTTCACCACTTTAGTCATAATTTTTGCGCTTAAGAAACTTCTCTATGACTTTAGCGGATTTTCGATATTTGGTATAAATTTACCCGAAGTGCTTTGCGCAAGTCCGCCATTGTAGTCCAACGCTGTAGTCAATACGTTCCTTTTTTCCCCTGTTGTGGGGCAGACTGGCTCGTACATGCACATGCATCCTCCGCTGTTGCCATTTTTTAACACAAAGTAGTGTATAGTTTTAGCTTATATCGCTGTCAGTCGACTCGCTATGGAAGCACTACAAAAAACAACGTGGATGACGGGGAGTAGACGCTGTAACAAAAAGTACCAAAAAAACCCACCATTACATGTTATGTTGACCACAAGGAAGTAGAAATAAATCATATGACCCTTTTAAAGCGTATTTTTGATCTAATTTAAGCATTTTCATGCATAAAAATGGTCTAAAAATATAAATGCTACATTAGTGTTGGCCACTAGATGAGACCAAACTAGAGATATCGGCAGGCCGATATTATCGGAAAATATCGGAAATTATCGGCATCGGTTTCAAAAAGTAAAATTAATGACTTTTTAAAACGCCGCTGTACGACGGACGTAGGGCATATTTGCCAACCCTCCCGATTTTCCCGGGAGACTCGCAAATTTCAGTGCCCCTCCCGAAAATCTCCCAGGGCAACCATTCTCCCGAATTTCTCCCGATTTCCACCCGGACAACTATATTGGGGGCGTGCCTTAAAGGCACTGCCTTTAGCGTCCTCTGCAACCTGTCGTCACGTCCGCTTGTCCTCCATACAAACAACGTGCCGGCCGAGTCACATAATATATGCGGCTTTTGCACACACATAAGTGAATGCAACGCATACTTGGTCAACAGCCATACAGGTCACACTGAGGGTGGACGTATAAACAACTTTAACACTGTTACAAATATGCGCCACACTGTGAACCCACACCAAACAAGAATGACAAACACATTTCGGAAGAACAACCGCACCGTAACACAACATAAACACAACAGAACAAATACCCAGAACCCCTTGCAGCACTAACTCTTCCGGGACACTACAATATACCCCCCCCCCTCTACCACCAAACCCCGCCCCCCCACCCCACTCCCCCATCTCCCGAATTCGGAGGTCTCAAGGTTGGCAAGTATGCTCTAGTATACTCTGGACTGAAGCTGTGTGCCTTCATTGTTTTTGTAGCTGTTGTTATGAGGCATGTTTAAAAAAAATAATGCACTTTGTGAAAGTCAAAGTATAGTATTTCCCATAGTTGTAGTGGGTATCAGGATTATCTCAGGGAGAGCATGTCCCAAATTCCAAGCTGCTGTTTGCACTTTGTGACTTCAATAATAAATATGGCAGTGCCATGTTGGCACTTTTTTCCATAACTGGAGTTGAAGTTGTTCTCTTATTTTGGAAAACCTTGTTTTTGATTGATTGGTTGAAACTTGTATTAGTAGATTGCGCAGTACAGTACATATTCCGTACAGTTGACCACTAAATGGTAACACCCGAATAAGTTTTTCAACTTGTTTTAGTCGGGGGTCCACGTTAATCAATTCATGGTAAAGTTACATTGTTTAATGCATCCAGCGGGGCATCACAACAAAATTAGGCATAATAATGTGTTAATTCCACGACTGTATATATCGGTATCGGTTGATATCGGAATCGGTAATTAAGAGTTGGACAATATCGGGATATCGGCAAAAAAGCCATTATCGGACATCTCCAGACCAAACCAATCAGAATGCGGTTCAGTATTGTGGCCACTGATTGTCTCAGCCTCAAGCAGCTTCCAGTCCTGCCTCTTTCGAGCGTAAAGATGTTTATGTGTTTGTTTTTTCGTCTTTAGAGAGCTCTCATGAAGTTAAAATTTGTATTTAGAAGTTTTTCATGCTTTAGCTTTGAAAATATTTGAGGCACGGAACCAATTAATATCTATAAATGAGGGTTTAATATACAGTAAAGGCCAAACGTTTGGACACACCTTCTCATTCAATGCGTTTTCTTTATTTTCATGACATTTACATTGTAGATTGTCACACCAAAACTATGAATGAACACATGTGGAGTTATGTACTTAACAAAAAAAGGGGAAATAACTGAACACATGTTTTATATTCTAGTTTCTTCAAAATAGCCACCCTTTGCTCTGATTACTGCTTTGCACACTCTTGGCATTCTCTCCATGAGCTTCAAGAGGTGGTCACCTGAAATGGTTTTCACTTCACAGGTGTCATAGTTTTGATGCCTTCAGTGACAATCTACAATGTAAATAGTCATGAAAATAAAGAAAACACTTTGAATGAGAAGGTGTGTCCAAACTTTTGGCCTGTACTGTATGTCGGCACCTAAACTGTGGATCTAAGACACTAACGGTTTTCGTTTGCCTCCCACAAATTACGCCAAAAGTTATCTTTGGTTCTTGTGCGTGTGTCTGCATTCTGGATTCCGCGGAACCCCACACGTTGGTGACTCAGTCCAGTCGTCTTTTTAATGCACCGCGTGTCGCGGCCAATTAGCATCAGCTGACCTGCTAGCGTGGCGCTGAGCGCTCCGTCGTCATGGTGACAGGTGGCGCTCGGGGTGTCACACAGGAAGTGGTTGCCCTCGGAAGTGGAGCGCTTCCTCCTACAACAAAGCCGAGCAAGGAGTTACAAAAAGTGCTCAATGCGGCGGCGGCAAAGACCCACCTAGGCGTTTCCGCCGCGCTGCCGTGCTCGTCTGGCTGCTGCTGCTCAGAGTGGTAGTACTTCATGTGGTAGTGCAGCAGGCTCGCCTTCCGGAAGGACTTGGTGCAGCCAGCCGAAGGACACTTAAAGGGGTTGTGGTCCAACTCGATGGAGAGGATGGGGGGAGGCTGGTTCTTGATCACCCTGTACACTGACACACGCTCCGCTTCAGTCATTACCAATGTCTTACAAGTACTAAACTAAACAAATAGGAGCATAATCTTATTACCATCTAAAATACAGACCCCAAAAGCAGTGAAGTTGTCACGTTGTGTAAATGGTAAATAAAAACAGAATACAATGATTTGCAAATCCCTTTCAACTTATATTCTATTGAATAGACTGCAAAGAGAAGATATTTAATGTTCACACTGAGAAACTTCATTTTATTTTGCAAATAATCATGAACTTAGAATTTAATGGCAGCAACAAATTGCAAAAAAGTTGTCACAGGGGCATTTTTACCACTGAGTTACATGGCCTTTCCTTTTAACAACACTCAGTAAACGTTTGGGAACTG
>NC_084737.1:15448391-15475891 GCF_033978785.1 Entelurus aequoreus
GGTGTAAACAATAGGGAAATGTGAGCAGCACTCCAGCTTGTGACGTCACGCTACTTACGGTAGGGGCAAGGCTTTTTCTCAATCAATTTTTTTTATCAGCGACCAAAAGTTGCGAACTTTATCGTCATTGTTCTCTACTAAATCCTTTCAGCAAAAATATGGCAATATCGCGAAATGATCAAGTATGACACATAGAATGGATCTGCTATCCCCGTTTAAATAAAAAAAATTCATTTCAGTAGGCCTTTAAATTTGTCAGTAAACTCGCCATGAAAGCGCAAAAAACTGTGGTGAGTTTACATTATTCACCCACGGAACTTTAGTTATTAGAGAGTTCCGGTCGGACGTTTTTTCACCGGACACATTTCCGGCCTTGTTGTTGCACTAGTGAGCCACGGATGAGGAGATGCTGCTCCGGTGTTGATTGAAGTAAAGTCTGAATGTCATTAAAACAGTTAGCTCCACCTTTTGACACTTCTTCCACTCCCGTCCTTGCACGCTACACCGCTACAACAAAGATGACGAGGAGAAGACGCTGTCGAAGGTGAGCCACGTAAATAAGACCGCCCACAAAACGGCGCATCCCGAAGAGACTGTCAGAAAGCGACTTGAAGATGATCTGTAAAACGTTTTGAGCAAACAACCACCATTACATGTTATGTAGACCACAAGAAAGTCATTTTACATTTAGAAAAAAATCATTATGACCGTTACAATCCGGTGCGCCTTTTGTACGAAAATAGACCTGACTAGACCCGGTCATCGGCAGTGCGCCTTTTAATCCAATGCGCCCTATGGTCCGAAAAATACGGTATGGCTACCCGCCCCCACAATGCATTGCAAAAATCACGTCGAGCCCTACTGAGATACGGCTAAGATTTTTGTAAGCAGCCATCTTGCCTTCCTCGCTCGTCTATTCACGGGTCGGCATCAATTTCATGTTTTTGCCAGAAAAATACGATTACGAAAATGCTGATTTATTAAAATTTTCATGAGCTTTTCAAATGTTAGAAGTCTTTATCTTGTATTTTTAGCGACATGGCCAAGTTGTTAAACAACAGTTCCCGTTTACGTGTAATGTTTGTGATTTGAAATGAACCAGTTATGCGTGTTTACCTTTGTCGACGTGGACGGGGTTTGGGGCAGCCGGCTGGCTGAGCTCGCTCGCGATTGGCTGCTGGTCAGTCTCAGTGTTTTCGCCTGGAGAGAGAAAGGGGGGTTAGACTCCAGCAAAGAAGGAGCGGCGGGGTTGATTGGTCACATGACTTATTTACTGTCATGGCTCCTCTGGGCTGGAGGAGGCGATGATGGAGATGGAGGTTGTGGTGTCCTCTCGCCCTCAGCGCCTCCTTCCTTCTCCTCTTCGTCTGCCTTCTTCTCCTCCTTTCCTGTCTCCTCATCTCCATCTCCTTCTTCTGCCTCCTGCTCTTCCTCGCTCTCTCCTTCCTCCCAGCCCTCGCTTCCCACTGCTGCCTTCTCACGCCTCGGCTTCTGCGCACACAGACACACACGTCATTTAAATCAAAGGTGCTGTGCTGTGATTGGCTGAATGAGGACCAATGAGGTTGAAATAGTTCTTACTTTATGGAAGGGTTTGATTTTAGTGGGCTTTACGGTCCGAACCACACCGTCAAAGAAGCGGACTGTGTAAGAGTCTGAAAAACACGCACACATATTAACTAAACTACATGCTATAAAAATCATAATAACAATAATAACTAGATGAGGTAATTCCTGAAGGAATTGCGTGTGAATGCTCCAATGCTGAAGTTGAACTGCAATGCTGACAGAATGTAGTATGACTGTAAGAATAGTTTGTATGTTGAAGAGGTAGAATTTCCAGGAAAACCTGAATTTGGTTTGGAACTTGGGAAAGTGTTGGTTTGAATGTCCAGGATGAGTGGAATGTGTTATTGTTGCAATGGTTTGAATAGGTTGAAAAATGTGGGGATTGTGCAACTTGGAAAAATGTCCCATTCATTTCAATGGGAACTTCTTGGAAATTTGGGAATTTTGGGGAAAGTGGGATTGTTTTGAAAATGATTAGGAGCATGAATGTCCTGAATGAGCTGAATTGGTTGGTGTTGGACATGTTGAAATTAGGGCTGCAACTAACAACTAATTTGATAATCGATTAATCTGTCGATTATTACTTCGATTAATCGATTAATAATCGGATAAAAGAGACAAACTACATTTCTATCCTTTCCAGTATTTTATTGGGGGGGAAAACTAGCATACTGGCACCATACTTATTTTGATTATTGTTTCTCAGCTGTTTGTAAATGTTGCAGTTTATAAATAAAGGTTTATTAAATTTAAAAAACAAAACAAAAAAAAAACCTAAAAAAGTAGCCTCTGCGCATGCGCATAGCATAGCTCCAACGAATCGATGAATAAATTAATCGGCAACTATTTTTATAATCGATTTTAATCGATTTAATCGATTAGTTGTTGCAGCCCTAGTTGAAATCAGTCAAGAAATGTTGAAGTAGAACAGTTTTTTAATTGAGAAAGGGTATTACGGAATTTCCGGAAAACCGGGAATTTTTCAAGTTCTTAAACCAACTTGGTTTTTTGTAGAGATGTCCGATAATATCGGCCGATAAATGCTTTGAAATGCAATATCGGAAATTATCGGTATCGATTTTTTATTATCGGTATCGATTTTTTAAAATCAAATCAACATAAAAAACACAAGATACACTTACAATTAGTGCACCAACCCAAAAAATCTCCCCGCCCCATTTACACTCATTCACACATAAGGGTTGTTTCTTTCTGTTATTAATATTCTGGTTCCTACATTATATATCAATACAGTCTGCAAGGGATACAGTCCGTAAGCACACATGATTGTGCGTGCCGCTGGTCCACTAATAGTACTAACCTTTAACAGTTAATTTTACTCATTTTTATTAATTAGTAGTTTCTATGTAACTGTTTTATATTGTTTTACTTTCTTTTTTATTCAACAAAATGTTTTTAATTTATTTATCTTATTTTATTTTTTATTTTTTTTAAAAAAGGACCTTATCTTCACCATACCTGGTTGTCCAAATTAGGCATAATAATGTGTAAATTCCACGACTGTATACATCGGTATCGGTTGATATCGGTATAGGTAATTAAAGAGTTGGACAATATCGGATATCGGCAAAAAGCCATTATCGGACATCCCTAGTTTTTTGTCTTGACTTAGAGGAATGTTTTGACAGTGGAACGGTTGAAATGGGATGAAAAATGTGAACACAGTCATCGCACTAAAAAAGGTTGGAAATAAGATTAGAAAAAACAGGAATTCCTGTTGAATGTGGAAACATGTTTGTTTGAATTTCCAGGATGAATTGAATGTGTTGAATGTGGAATGATTTGAATCGGTTGAAAAATATGGGAATTGTGCAACTTGGAAAAATGTCCCATTCATTTCAATGGGAACTTCTTGGAAATTTGGGAATTTTGGGGAAAGTGGGATTGTTTTGAAAATGATTAGGAGCATGAATGTCCTGAATGAGCTGAATTGGTTGGTGTTGGACATGTTGAAATCGGTCAAGAAATGTTGAAGTAGTAACAGTTTTTTAATTGATAAAGGGTATTACGGAATTTCCGGAAAACCGGGAATTTTTCAAGTTCTTAAACCAACTTGGTTTTTTGTCTTGAGTTAGAGGAAGGTTTTGACAGTGGAACGGTTGAAATGGGAGGAAAAATGTGAACACAGTCATCGCACTAAAAAAGGTTGGAAATAAGATTAGGAAAAACAGGAATTCCTGGAAATTTGTTGAGTGTGGAAAAATGGTTGTTTGAATTTCCAGGATGTGTTGAATGTGGAATGGTTTGAATCGGTTGAAAAATGTGGGGATTGTGGAAGTTTGAAATCTTGATCATTCATTTTGAATGGGGAAAATGTCACTTAAAACTAGGAAATCTGGGAATTTTGTTTATAAATGTTGAAGCAGAGCACACAATTCCTGAACAGGCTGAATATATTGGAGTTGGAACTGTTTGAATCGGATGAAAAAGGTGGGAGTTGTGGTACTTTGAAAAATGTCCCATTCTTTTCTGTGGGAATTTCATGTAAATATGGGAATTTCGGAAAAGCGGGAATGTTTTTGAAAATGCTAAAATATTTGAATGTTCTCAATGAGTTGGTGTTGGATTTTTTCAAATCGATTGAGAAATGTTGGAGCAGTAACATTTTTAATTGAGAGATGAGATGGTATTACAGAATTTCGGGAAAATGTTTCCAGTTTGAAAAACAACTTTGTTTTTTGTCCTGATTGAGAGGAATGTTTGGACGGTGGAACGGTTAAAGTGGGTTGAAAAATGTGGAAGGAGAAGTCGCCAGAAAAAAGGGTATTCGTGGAATTTTTTTCCCCAGGATGAGTGGAATATGTTGAAAATAAGATCAGAAAAAACAGGAATTCCTGGAAATTTGTTGAATGTGGTAAAATGGTTGTTTGAATTTCCAGGATGAATTGAATGTGGAATGGTTTGAATCGGTCGAAAAACGTGGAAATGGTGGAAGTTTGAAAAATGGCCAATTCATTTTGAATGGGAAAAATGTCCAGGAAAACCTGGCATTCTGGGAAATCTTGGAATTTGTCAAGGGAAAGTTTGCGATTCATAAATAGGCTGGACAGTTTGATGTTAGAACGGTTTGAATGCTCTGGAGCAGGGGTCACCAACCTTTTTGAAACCAAGAGCTACTTCTTGGGTACTGATTAATGCGAAGGGCTACCAGTTTGATACACACTTAAATAAATTGCCAGAAATAGCCAATTTGCTCAATTTACCTTTAACTCTATGTTATTATTAATAATTAATGATATTTACACTCAATTGAACGGTTTAAAAGAGGAGAAAACACGGAAAAAATTACAATTAAATTTTGAAACATAGTTTATCTTCAATTTCGACTCTTTAAAATTCAAAATTCAACCGAAAAAAAGAAGAGAAAAACTAGCTAATTCGAATCTTTTTGAAAAAATTTAAAAAAATAATTTATGGAACATCATTAGTAATTTTTCCTGATTAAGATTAATTTTAGAATTTGGATGACATGTTTTAAATAGGTCAAAATCCAATCTGCACTTTGTTAGAATATATAACAAATTGGACCAAGCTATATTTCTAACAAAGACAAATCATTATTTCTTCTAGATTTTCCAGAACAAAAATGTTAAAAGAAATTCAAAAGACTTTGAAATAAGATTTAAATTTGATTCTACAGATTTTCTAGATTTTCTAGAATAATTTTTTTGAATTTTAATCATAATAAATTTGAAGAAATATTTCACAAATATTCTTCGTCGAAAAAACAGAAGCTAAAATGAAGAATTAAATCAAAATGTATTTATTATTCTTTACAATAAAAAAAATACATTTACTTGAACATTGATTTAAATTGTCAGGAAATAAGAGGAAGGAATTTAAAAGGTAAAAAGGTATATGTGTTTAAAAATCCTAAAATCATTTCTAAGGTTGTATTTTTTCTCTAAAATTGTCTTTCTGAAAGTTATAAGAAGCAAAGTAAAAAAAATTAATGAATTTATTTAAACAAGTGAAGACCAAGTCTTTAAAATATTTTCTTGGATTTTCAAATTCTATTTGAGTTTTGTCTCTCTTAGAATTAACAATGTCGGGCAAAGCGAGACCAGCTTGCTAGTAAATAAATAAAATTTAAAAAATAGAGGCAGCTAGTGCTGTAAGTGCTGCTATTTGAGCTATTTTTAGAACAGGCCAGCGGGCTACTCATCTGGTCCTTACGGGCTACCTGGTGCCCGCGGGCACCGCGTTGGTGACCCCTGCTCTGGAGCATTCACACAATGAAATAAATAAATAAGTGGGTGAATACAGACTATTGTACTATTTAGGACAGGGGTGTCAAACGTACAGTCAGAGGGCCGGACCAGGCCCGCAAACAGGTTTTATGGACTGGACTCTCACTATTTTGTTAGATCCACTATGGATTGGACTTTCACAATATTATGGGGGGTCGTCCCCCACATCTGTGGTCCTCTCCAAGGTTTCTCATAGTCATTCACATTGACATTCCACTGGGTTGTGAGTTTTTCCTTGCCCTTATGCGGGCTCTGAACTGAGGATGTTGTTGTGGCTTGTGCAGCCCTTTGAGACACTTGTGATTTAGGGCTATATAAATAAACATTGATTGATTGATTGATTACCCGGCCCACAGGATGAGTTTGCCAAGTATAAAAATGTACCTGAAATTATTGAATGAAAGAAACTGCTGTTCTAAATGTGTCCACTGGATGTCGCAATAGCAATTCTTTGTATCTTTGTAGATGATGCTACATATGTACAAAATAAACCACATGATGTTAGTGCACCAGTCGAGGAAAATGATCAAACTACATAAATAACATACTGTAATTTGATTTTCATATCATTTTTTTTTATCTTGATAGATTGAAAATGAACACCAATGAGTTGACTGATGAACATTATCACATCATTTATTCAGAAAATATAAATAACGACAAATAAAGTATATACTGTATTTTCCGCACTATAAGGCGCACCTTCAATGAATGGCCTATTTTAAAACTTTGTTCATATATAAGGCGCACCGCATTATAAGGCGCATACAATAGACCAGGGGTGGGCAATTAATTTTTACCGGGGGCCGCATGAGCAACCCGAGCACTGCTGGAGGGCCACACTGACAATATTTCAATTAAATTTTGCTCAAATTATTTTTGATATACCGTAAGATAGATAATAATAATAATATTTTCATTTAACCTAACTTATCTTTATACAAAAGCAGATGGCTTTTGATGGTTTTATTTTTAACACTTTCTTACACAACACTTCCTGATGTATATTACAATACAAAAATTTCAATTTCTGTCACTTTATCCTGCATCCTCTTTGTTGTAAAACCTTTATTTAACCAGATAAGAAAACGTTGTGAACGTAGCACGCCTGTAAGGTGATTGGCGAAGAAGGAGGAAGCGTTGCTGTTGCGGAAATGAGGAGTGAGGATTGGTTTTCCTTTTGGAAAGAACGAGATAAGTTGAGCTGTGTTAGTATAGCTTGCTCAATAAAAGTTTAAAAAGTGCATCAGACTTGGTGTGCACTTCTTCTGGACGCTACAATTGATGTCAGAAGTGGGATGAAATGCCTCCCAGTTCGCCTTGCCATCAAACCTGGGAGTCTTCATTGAGGGCGGAATTCCCCCCGTGGCAAGCAGCGTGGCTGCACCTGTAAACGCTCTCTCTCTCTCTCTCTCTTTGCGGCGAGCTCCTCACGTGGCACGTACCTCCCGATGACGTAGCACACAAACAGTGCAGTATGCGCAAAGTTTTACTTCTGCCACCAATTGTAGCGTCCAGAAGAAGTGCACATCAAGTCTGACGCTCTTTTTAAACTTTTATTGAGCAAGCTATACTAACACAGCTCAACATATCTCGTTCCTTCCACACGCACGTCTCCTCACTCATTTACGCAACTCAAGAAGACAACATCTACTTCAGCAGGTCGTTACACTATATTCTTTAAACAAAGCAACGTGTGTACCACAAATAAGCACACAGCTTTACCTTTACTTGTCTTGTTGAAAACACGCCATTCGTCATCAACTTTTCTCTTTTTAGCGGGCATCACTTGTCGCTGTGCGCCTTCCCTCACAGGACATACGCACATATAACACTTTTCAAAATAAAAGCAGCACAGTTGTATTGCACGCACGACAAAGATGTTTTTTTAAATTTATTTTGTAATTTGAGATTGCCGCTGCGCGCACGAGCATACGTCCACACGGAAGTAATACAAATAACGCTTTTCAAAACAAAAGCAGCACCGTTGTATTGCACACTCGAAATAGATGCTTTTTAAAATTTATTTTGTAATTTATAATTGGCCTCACGCGGGCCGGACAGGGACGTACAAAGGGCCGGATGCGGCCCGCGGGCCGCACAATGCCCAGGTCTGCAATAGACGCTACAGTAGAGGCTGGGGTTACGTTATGCATCCATTAGATTTGAGCTGCGCTAAAGGGAATGTCAACAAAACAGTCAGACAGGTCCGTCAAACTTTATTACCGTAATAGATTACAAACCAGCGTTCTGACAATTCCGTTCACTCCCAAAATGAATAAACAGCTGTTTTTTAATTTTCCCCGAGGTAAAGTCAGTGACGTGGTATTTTGTTTATCTTTTAACAACAGCAAGGTATAACATGTAGTGCAACATTTATATCACATAGCAGTGTTTCCCATAAACTGCCAAGATACCTGTGGCGGTGGGGGTGTGGCTATGGGTGTGGTCACCATGACATCATCAAGTAATTTGCATAATTTACTACAATGATTTGATTTTCTCTAAAAAGGCTCAAAAAATGTATACTTACTAATTAATAATAACAGTTTTGTTTTAAACGTCCATCCATCCATCCATTTATTTTACAATATAATTACAACACTTTATGTACATATTTATATACAGATTTGAACAATAAGTTATTCACTGTAATATATTTATTAATTGTGGTTCTTACAAAAAATATATCTTATAAAATATAAAAGCTAAAATGTCTCAAAGCTCTGCCCCTTTAATTAGTGCATACTAAATAATGTTACTTTAGCCTACTACTACAACCATATTATTTACCAGCAACATAAAGTGAAACAGAGGCAGGTGTCCTGCCACAGTCAGTAACAAATAAACAGAAAACAGTAGTGGTGGTAGATAGACACAGAGCTTCATCAAACATCTGATCCACTGAACAAAGAGCTCCAAAAATCTTGAACTTTAGACTGCCATCAGTTTTACTCCCTACACTTAACCATGTGTTTCCTACTGCCTGCAGACTTTGCACCCTTTGTTATATACACATGTTGTGTTTCTAATATAAATACATTTAATAAAGTCAAATACAAATAAGGCACCAAGAGAAGTATCCTACACTTCTCTTTTGTAAAGTAAATCTGAACAGCCGATATGGGCATCTACATCAACTATATGATTTGCCTGAGAAGCTGGAGAGGACAAAAAATAAATAAATAAATAAATTATTTTTTTAAATTTTTTTTAAAATTTGTGGCGGACGTAATTCTTTCGTGGCGGGCCGCAACAAATAAATGAATGTGTGGGAAACCCTGCATAGTGGAGGGGAACTTTTATTCGATTCAATAAACACATAAAAAACAGTCTGATACTGTTACGGTAAATCAAACATTGCGAGACCTGTTGCCGCTCAATATTGGTCCATATAATATATGGACCAATGCGCCTTATAATCCGGTGCGCCTTATATTATAAGGCGCACCGGATTATAAGGCGCACTGTCAGCTTTTGAGAAAATTGGAGGTTTTTAGGTACGCCTTATAGTGCGGAAAATACGGTATACTATCAACCGCAACAAGTAATTGTAAAAAAAACAAACAACATTATGATTTGTAGAATCTCAGAATGTGCTTGTTCTATTTTTAAACACAGAAAACAATCTGAAGTTGTCTTTATTTTTAAGATATATCCATCCATCCATTTTCTACCGCTTGTCCCTTTCAGAGTCGCGGGGGGGTGCTGGAGCCTATCTCAGCTGCACATGGGTGGAAGGCGGGGTACACCCTGGACAAGTCGCCACCTCATCGCAGGGCCAACACAGATAGACAGACAACATTCACACTCACATTCACACACTAGGGCCAATTTAGTGTTGCCAATCAACCTATCCCCAGGTGCATGTCTTTGGAGGTGGGAGGAAGCCGGAGTACCCGGAGGGAACCCACGCAGTCACGGGGAGAACATGCAAACTCCACACAGAAAGATCCCGAGCCCGGGATTGAACTCAGGACTACTCAGGACCTTCGTATTGTGAGGCACATGCACTAGTGTAGTACCAGTTTGGCCCACTTGGGAGTAGATTTTTCTCCATGTGGCCCCTGATCTAAAATGAGTTTGACACCCCTGATTTAGGATCTTAAAAGCGCTTTAAGTGTCGAGAAAAGCGCTATATAAATCCAATCAATTTTTATTATTATTATTAAAAGCTACAAAATGTAGATCCACGATTTCTTTTTCTGAATCCAAGCAAACCTGATCTAATAATAATCTTGTCATGAAGGAACAATCCCTAGCTAGATGAGCCAACTCCTTGTATGATATATGCCCACCCTTTTTTTTTGTATTTGTTTTGTATCATCCCGTGAGGTGTATATTACTTTTTGTTTTGTTTTGTTTTTTGTTCGGTTTGTACTTCATGAAGTTTTGCACTTGTTGTGTTTTTTTTGTGTGTTTTTTAGTTTGTTTTCATTATATTTGTAAGTAATTGTTGGTTTATATGATATCCATTAAGTAAGACTACGTATTATGTTGAAGGGGGCAGGAAAATATACGATTTTTCTTCATCCTGCTCCTTCTCAGGCATTGGTGTGTAAATGTATAATTGAATAATTGAGGTATAATTGTCTATCAATCAAAGATGCACATCAATGAAGGAGATAAATAAAAATGAAATGAGAAATCTTAAAACAAACCTCTGCCCACTATCCGCCGGTCAGCTTCAGTTTGAGCATTTTGGTTTTCCCTGGCGAACATGCTAACCTAGCGTGACGTAACTACGGTGGAACCTCGATTTAAGAACCCCTCTTTTTGCAATGTTTTCAGTTAAAGAACTTTTAGATTGAGTTAAATATGCCTATATAATTTTGTGTCCCGCTGGCAGCCATTTTGTGCTTGCTCGTGTTGAAGAGACCGAGGTAGCCGTCATTTTTGTTTGTAGTTTTGATGAGAACGGACTTTTCTGGAAAAAGATGCCAAAGCGCACTTTTTTCACAGCGGCGGAGAAGGCTACCTCTCGTTCAGACTTTGCCGATGTTAATCAGAATCCGCTTTATGTACTGTGAGTGGATTTTACTTTTGAAAATGTTTATCATTGCAGCAACATGGTTGTTAAGGTTAAGTTGTTTTGTGATTTCTTATCGCTTGTGAGGGCACCAAAGGAACTCGTGTGTGTGCGCGCGTGCTGGCAGAGTAGGGCTGCGCCGATAAAACCATATCAATATATATAATATAAAATGCATATATATATATATATATATATATATATATATATATATATATATATATATATATATATATATATATATATATATATATATATACACAACTAGAGATGTCCGATAATGGCTTTTTTTGCCGATATCCGATATTCCGATATTGTCCAACTCTTAATTACCGATACCGATATCAACCGATACCTATATATACAGTCGTGGAATTAACACATAATTTTGTTGTGATGCCCCGCTGGATGCTTTAAACAATGTAACAAGGTTTTCCAAAATAAATCAACTCAAGTTATGGAAATAAATGCCAACATGGCACTGCCATATTTATTATTGAAGTCACAAAGTGCATTATTTTTTTTAACATGCCTCAAAACAGCAGCTTGGAATTTGGGACATGCTCTCTAGAGCATGAGGACGTTGAGGTGGGCGGGGTTGGGGTAGGTGGGGGGGTTGTAGGGGGTAGCGGGGGTGTATATTGTAGCGTCCTGGAAGAGTTAGTGCTGCAAGGGGTTCTGGGTATTTGTCCTGTTGTGTTTATGTTGTGTTACGGTGCGGATGTTCTCCCGAAATGTGTTTGTCATTCTTGTTTGGTGTGGGTTCAGAGTGTGGCGCACGTTTGTAACAGTGTTAAAGTTGTTTATACGGCCGCCCTCAGTGTGACCTGTATGGCTGTTGACCAAGTATGCTTGCATTCACTTGTGTGTGTGAAAAGCCGTAGATATTATGTGATTGGGCCGGCACACAAAGGCAGTGCCTTTAAGGTTTATTGGCGCTCTGTACTTCTCCCTACGTCCGTGTACACAGCAGCGTTTTAAAAAGTCATAAATTGTACTTTTTAAAACAGATACCGATAATGTCGATATTACATTTTAAAGCATTTATCGGCCGATAATATCGGCAGTCTGATATTATCGGACATTCCTATATATAATATAAAACATTGTTTATTATGGGGAAAGTTGTTTCACTATTCAAACTTTTCAATTTACAAACCCTGTTTAAGAACAAATTAAGTTTGTAAATGGAGGCTGCACTGTACTAAAATGTGAGTGTAATGTTAGCACCTAGCACACACAGCTATGCTAGTGTTGCTAACGTGTACCACTCCTTAATGTAACGTTGTTGCGCCGGCAACTCTCCTGAAGGAATCAATAAAATACTATCTATCTGTGTACAGCTTCACTAATGGACATTGGAGTGTTACTTTCAAAGGCAAAATTAAAGTATTGCTAGAAACATAATTTTATATTGGACTTTATTGTATTATATGTATAGTACATGTTCCAAAAAGAAAAAAGCATAAAACACCACCAGAATTAGAGATATTACAAGTCAAAGTGATGAAGCTTAATGTTACGCTCATGACTTGGTGTAACTAAACATTACCCTATAAGATGAAGGCAATTGCATTTTATTGATATTTGAAATGTATTCAATGTTTATAAATGAATATTTAAATATACTAAATGTAAAAAAAGGGAATAAATATTAAAAATAAGATCATTAAATGAAATCTAGTTTGGTTACGCCATCATGAGCGCAACACAAGGTTGTAAAAGTTTAAACTACAATTCTAAATAAGATGTCAAAAGCAAACTGAAATCAAATACACACAGCTTAAAGATTGATCAATACCTATTTAAATTTAGTGATACATAAATATGATGATTTATCAAAATATAAAAGAAATATACCTGAACAGAACGCTCATGATGGTTACACCAAAAAGTAACACTATTAATCGCGTTTTTCCAAGTTTTTGGGGCATTTTTATGCTATTTCCAAGCATCTCCTTTTTATTATCGTTGATTGTCAAACTAATGCATATTATATATGCATGCCCTAGTAAACAAAAAAAAAGTCATATTTATTTAATTGTTACATTTTGAAGTACATTTGTGCAGTTGGGTGCGAATATACCCATTACCAGAGCTGTACACATCTATCTATGTAGCTATCTAAATCTTGGTTTTGGTTGGACACGTGCAGGGTCGCATTGTTTACGTAAAAAAAGCTTACCGTCCTTGTTGGCCTGCAGGATTTTGGCCGGGTAAAAACGACAGTCGGTCCAACAGGCCAGAACCTTTGTGCCGGGAACAAATGACTGTAAGAGAGAAAACACATTTTTTCCCACTTTGATATGAGAGAAAACAAAAATGTTACGTGTAAAACACGACCCCTGCAGGACTGGGTAAGCATTCCAGCCAATCAGAAGACAAGAAAATGGACTATGATGCAGAATTAGAGTTAATACAAACTTCCCATTGATCGTGTGTCGTACCGTCGACGCGCTCGTCTGGGTGAGACCACGCCTCCTCAGACTGACTCGCTCCAGCGGCCGCAGGTAAGGCGAGTTCCACTGGAACCACTCGTCATGGCGCCGACTCCACTGGTGGTAGTGGACCAGGACGCGCTCTTTGTCGTAGTCAATTTTCTCGATGGTGGCCGAGTACCTGACAAAAACAGGAAGGTGATCGTTCGACAACGTGACTCTCCAGGTGCGTGCACGTGTACCAGTTCTTGTGGCGGTCTCTGGCCTGCAGTTGAGCGCCGACCTCAAACTTTATGCCCGTCCTGTCTGGGGGAGTCTTCATCTGGAGAAAAAAAAAAGTGTGAGAGTCGTTTTAAAAGGGGCACACCCAAAACTCCATTCACATTCAAATCACAATTTTTATTCGGCCCGATTCTAAATCGATTCATACTTTTTAAAAGTCGCTCAAAAAAAAAAAGTTTTCCTATTAGAATCAATTTTTAAAAAGACGCTTAAGGAACTTTTCTAACCTGTTTTGAAAAAGTTTAATCATAATCATTACACCAAATAACACATTGCAAAATTCACAGCCATACTTTTTAACAGTGAAAAAACTGGTGTAGTTTATATATATATATATACACACAGTATATATATATATATATATATATATATATATATATATATATGTATATATATATATATATATATATATATATATATATATATATATATATATATATATATACACTACCGCTCAAAAGTTTGGGGTCACATTGAAATGTCCTTATTTTTGAAGGGAAAGCACTGTACTTTTCAATGAAGATAACTTTAAACTAGTCTTAACTTTAAAGAAATACACTCTATACATGGCTAATGTGGTAAATGACTATTCTAGCTGCAAATGTCTGGTTTTTGGTGCAATATCTACATAGGTGTATAGCGGCCCATTTCCAACAACTATCACTCCAGTGTTCTAATGGTACAATGTGTTTGCTCATTGGCTCAGAAGGCTAATTGATGATTAGAAAACCCTTGTGCAATCATGTTCACACATCTGAAAACAGTTTAGCTCGTTACAGAAGCTACAAAACTGACCTTCCTTTGAGCAGATTGAGTTTCTGGAGCATCACATTTGTGGGATCAATTAAACGCTCAAAATGGCCAGAAAAAGAGAACTTTCATCTGAAACTCGACAGTCTATTCTTGTTCTTAGAAATGAAGGCTATTCCACAAAATTGTTTGGGTGACCCCAAACTTTTGAACGGTAGTGTATATACACACACACACACACACACACACACACACAGTATATATATATATAAAATACTGTATATGTGTATATATATATATATTTATATATATATATTAGGGGTGTGGGAAAAAATCGATTCGAATTCGAATCAAGATTCTCACGTTGTGCGATTCAGAATCGATTCTCATTTTTTTAAAAATCGATTATTTTTTTATTAATTTTTTTAAATTAATCAATCCAACAAAACAATACACAGCAATACCATAACAATGCAATCCAATTCCAAAACCAAACCCAACCCACCAACACTGTTATTCCACTTTTTTAATAGTCTAGCCCCACATACACCCTGTTTAGAATGATATAGACCAGGGGGTGTCAAAGTCAAATACAGAGTGGGCCAAAATTTAAAACTGAACAAAGCCGTGGGCCAAAGTTGAACAAATTAGCCTTTTAATAGGGACCCAAACAAGTTTTGCATTGAATATTGAACAAGCAAGGCTTATATAACTTTATAGTGACATGCAAAATCGAGTTTCAAATAACAATAATAATAATTAAAAAATATCAATGGCATATCAAGTACAATTTAAATAAAAATTGAATGCCTCTTTTCTAGTTGCAGCCTTCTGAGGTAAATATCAACATTAACTTTTTCCACAGGCTAATAAATTTGAAAATAAAATAACAATGAATAAACCAACCATTCAGGACTTTAAACTGTTCAGTTTGCAACACACTGATCTAATCTGATGTGCCCAAGCCAGATACCTGCCATCTTTTCTTGGATGCTAGTTCATTAATGCCGGGGCTCAGGCTTTGAGCTTAGGCAACCTTCATTATCGAACGAAGGTGTTCATCAGTCATTATATCTCGTAGTCCACCCGGACCACAGTCTTGGGGGCGTGCCTTAAAGGCACTGCCTTTAACGTCCTCCACGAGCTGTCGTCACGTCCGCTTTTCATCCATTCTAACAACGTGCCGGCCGAGTCACAAGATATGTGCGACTTCTGCACGCACACACACGTGAATGCAACGCACACTTGATCAACAGCGATACAGGTTACACTGATGGTGGCCGTACAAACAACTTTAACACTGTTAGAAATATACGCCACAGTGTGAATCCATACCAAACAAGAATGACAAACACATTTTGGGAGAACATCCGCACCGTAACACAACATAAACACAACAGAACAAATATCCAGAACCCCTTGCAGCACTAACTCTTCCGGGACGCTACAATATAAACCCCCCGCTAACCCCTAGAGAAACCCCGCCTACCTCAACCTCCTCATGCTCTCTCAGGGAGAGCATGTCCCAAATTCCAAGCTGCTGTTTTGAGGCATGTTAAAAAAAATAATGCACTTTGTGACTTCAATAATAAATATGGCAGTGCCATGTTGGCATTTGTTTCCATAACTTGAGTTGATTTATTTTGGAAAAACCTTGTTACATTGTTTAATGCATCCAGCGGGGCATCACAACAAAATTAGGCATAATATCGTGTTAATTCAACGACTGTATATATCGGTATTGGTTGATATAGGAATCGGTAATTAAAGAGTTGGACAATATCGGAATATCGGAGATTGGCAAAAAAGCCATTATCAGACATCCCTAGTTGTTAGTCAATATTGCAACTTTTTCTTGTTACATTTCACCTGTTTGCCTATTTTATTCCTCTTTTTTTTTTAATAGTCTAGCCCCACATAGACCCTGTTTTGAAGTATATAGACCAGACCTGGGCAAATTAAGGCCCGGGGGCCGCATGTGGCCCGTTAAGCTTTTCAATCTGGCCCGCCGGACATTCCCAAAAAATGTGTTTAGATCTTTAAGATCGAAACTGTAGCTGCCATTATGATGTGCAGTGATGTTTTTAAATGACCGTAGGTCTTGAACTATACAAAGTTCTGCCCTTTTGCATGATATACTAGTAACTATGGTAATATAATTACCAAATCACAGCAGCTCAGACAAGGCACTAAGCAGTGTGGGTGGGGAGCGTTTCCACAGAGTGTTTACAGAGCGGCCACCCTTAAATGCGGGTGTCAAGGACTTTTTTACAACAAAGTTCTAAAGCAGACCTGGGCATTCTGCGGCCCGCGGGCCACATCCGGCCCTTTGTGCATCCCTGTCCAGCCCGCGTGAGGCCAATCATAAATTACAAAATAAATTTTAAAAAGTATCTATGTCGAGTGTGCAATACAACAGTGCTGCTTTTGTTTTGAAAAGCGTTATTTGTATTACTTCCGTGTGGACGTATGTGCATGCGTGATTGTGAGTGAATGTGAACAGCTGCAATCACAAATTACAAAATAAAGTTGAAAAAACATCTTTGTCGTGCGCGCAATACAACTGTGCTGCTTTTATTTTGAAAAGTGTTATTTATGGACGTATGTCCGTGTGTAACCTGTGATTGAAGGTGCACAGCGACAAGTGATGCACGGTTTACACCCGAGACGCTAAAAAGAGAAAAGTTGATGACGAATGGCGTGTTTCCAACAAGACATGGACTGCCAAGCAACGTTCCCTCTAAGGTGCGCGCCTGCACAATTGCGCACTGCTCAAGCTTCCTCTGCGCACAGCAAATATATGCCGCGCACCTAATCAAATCCCATCTGAATTCTAAACAAAATAAACACATTTATTCTATGTAATTTTGCAATGCAACTTTGAGTGACAGTGACAACAAGCGGCCCTAACGGTGTTCGTCAACACCGTTCAATTGAACACCGTTCAATTATTGTAACGTCTATCGAGATGCTTCGAGGCCAGGAATTATATCGATCACTTTATTGAGCAAAACTGTTTATATTCGGCCATAACCACACCAAAAACATGAGTAAAACACTTCTATCTCGAAAAACTAGTCATTTTCTGCCGTACAAACCAGGCCAAAACTGTCCCCAACACGCATACCACTAAATCACTGGTGCGTTTATGGCCACACAAAAAGTCGGACAACTCAAAGACCACACAAAGTTACACTATGACTCCTCAGTCATACGTGTGCTTATTTTACTGTCATTTATTATTAATGTTAATTTATTTATATTAATCATGGAATGTTGTTACTAGAGAAAGTTACAGGAATGCACACTTCATCCTATGCTTACATTTCATTGTGCAACATGAGGATGTTTAAGGGGAACTAAATGTGATCTCTGAAAGGGGTACAAATGATTTCCAAAGCAGTGCTTTTGGTATAAAGTTAAGTTAGGTTAAATGAAAGTATTATTATTATTATTATTTACCTTACGGTATATATCAAAAATAATATTGAGCAAAATTTAATTGAAATATTGTCGATGTGGCCCTCCAGCAGTGCTCGGGTTGCTCATGCGGCCCCCGGTAAAAATTAATTGCCCACCCATGTTTTAAAGCCTAGTGATATGTCGGCTATATCAGATTGCATGTGGGTTTATTTTTTACCCTTCGCGTTCATATTTCGCTGTGTCTGTTGTATTTTTGTTGCGTTTCGCTTGATTGTAAAATATGTCGATTGAAAGGGGGTGTGACAGTCATATGTTGTCAATATTCAGTGTTTTATCATTCATAGTTAATATTGTAAACCCCACATTCTTTATTTTCATGTACATTCTGGGTGTCTCATTCAGTAAAAAAAAATTAAAATTCCATTCCATTTTTAAGGCGGTCTGTCATAACGTTTTTAGCATTCAATCAGACATCATTGTGAGTAGGGATGATGCTCGAACCCGGTTTTCCCAGGTGTTCGATAAGAAAAGAACCGAGTCCTCGGACTCGAATCCCTTTTTGAGAACCGGTACCCATTATCGAGACCACTATAGTAAAGAAAAAGAGTTGGTTCTTTATTCGAATATCTGGGAACGAATCCCGTCCCGACAAGAAATGCCCCGTGAGACATCACAAGAAATGACGTCTCGTAGTTCAGGCGTTTGTCACGGTGGGGTGCAGCGTGCTGCGGTTCGTTCTCCCGGGACTCAAAACTGACGGCTCCGGACAAAAGCCTGCAGGTAGGAGATGATTTATTTCTCATAAATCATACACATTACAACAGACAGGAACGAAACAAAAGGAAAGCGTGCCGTTCGCACGAGAAGCTAAAGCAAAAACTTACTTTTAGCACAGGAATACTAGAAGCTAAGGTAACATTATCACAGGAATCATGAGCTTGAAAACCAGAATGCCAACGTAACTGTTGCAAATGCAAACAATGAAGCCACGACGAGTGACCGGAAAAGGCAGGCTTAAATAGAGTCTCTGATGAGCAACAGGTGCGCGTACAAGGCATCATAAGTAACCATGGTGACTAAAACAAACCCCCAAAGTGCACAAATAAAAAAACTAAGTTGTTTTTGACAGAAAAGCCATAAAACATTTTTTTTAAATTTGTATTACTTTATATCAACTTGAAGTTGATATAGAGATTTACTGTAAGCGTTAAATAATTAAAAAATAATAATAATCTGACTCATTTTTTAACATTTTAATGACTGAGACCCTTTATTGTCCCCGGGACGCCTAAAGGTAAAATAAATAAAAAATGCATATATTTTGTTATGGTTTGAAAATGAAAAATATCAAAATGGCCCCCACATGCTTTAATTTTTCCGTGTGCGGCCCTCAGTGGAAAAAGTTTGGACACCCCTGAAGTACACCATTTATTTTCACATTCATAAAATAAACTCTTCCATGGAATTTGACATGTCGGCCTGTTTGTATACGTCCTCCTTGAAAGCACCTGATTGGGCGGTTTTTTGCATACGTCCTCCATGAGTCACCCTGATTGGCCAGAAAACAACGAGGGACCCGAATCCTGGCTTCCCATTGGTCGACTCTGCTGTCAATTGGTAGAAAAGCCCCGCCCTTTGCGAGTCCCTCTATCTGCTAACGTTGGATTATCGGGGACAAAAAGTGTCGATTAAGGCCATAAAGTGAGGTTTACAACTCCGAGCAATGGCACGGTGGTGTAGCAGACAAACAGGGACGAGGAGATAGCCGCTCGCCTCCAGTTGTTCATTTACATTTAGTCAGCTATATCGAGCTTTTCCGCCTCGTCTCCCCCATTGAAGGCTAACAGCTAACACCACAGCTGAGAAGTAGCGGATGGGGAAAAGTCGCCGTTGACAAGTTTCCTGCCGGGCGACGAGTTACACCCCAAGCGGGCGCCTTCGCCGCGCTCC
The DNA here is from genome assembly GCF_033978785.1 of Entelurus aequoreus. NCBI lineage: Eukaryota > Metazoa > Chordata > Actinopteri > Syngnathiformes > Syngnathidae > Entelurus > Entelurus aequoreus. The sequence goes on from NC_084737.1 coordinate 15,468,104, forward strand.
CCGGCTGTCAATTTGCAAACACGGCGCCTCCAAAGAGTCCAGGAATGACCCAAAAAAGCTTGTTTACCTTTCAGGCTTAGCAGTGCAGCCAGTGACGTTTCTCTGCGATGGCACTCGGCGCATGCGCAGTCATTGCTTCGCGATTCGAGGAATTTGTGACGGCGGCATTTTTTTTAACATACATTTTTTTATAAACGTTAACCCATGACGTAGTATACCATTTTAAATATATGTGTAACGTGTGGTACCCAGTAAAAAAGACAGCGTTCAATTCTTTATTTCGTTTTTTTTTTAAACTGTGCAGGTTTGAAATAAATACTTCAATTCAATTCAAACTATATTAGCAGGTTTTTTTTGGTAACTTTATTTACAACGCGTGTCTGAACAGTAGACAGGTCATAACCATTGTGGCACTAGAGCAGGGGTCACCAACGCGGTGCCCGCGGGCACCAGGTCGCCCGTAAGGACCAGATGAGTCGCCCGCGGGCCTGTTCTAAAAAAAAAAAAAATAAATAAAAAAAAATAAAAAAAAATTAAATCTACATAGAAAAAACACAAGATACACTTTCAATCAGTGCATCAACCCAAACAACCTCCCCCATGCACACTCATCCACACAAAAGGGGTTATTTCTTTCTGCTACCAATATTCTGGTTCCCACAACATAGACAACACATCTGCAAGGGACACAGTCCCTGAAGCACACATGATTGTATAGGCTGCTGGTCCACTAACATTTTCATTAATTACTATTTTTTATGTAATTATTTTTATATTGTTTTACTTTCTTTTTTATCCAAGAAAATGTTTTTTATTTATTTATTTATCTTATTTTATTTTAAAAAAAAAGGGCCTTATCTTCAACAGACCAGGTTGTCAATGAAATTTGATTTTTTTAAAGGGTTTTTTAAACCAGGCCCAGTCCAGATAATGTCCAAGTCGGACTCAGCAACACACACCTTCATTCATGTACACAGAAAAAAATTAGGGAACACAACAGATTGCATATAATTTATAAACAAAACACTTTGCATTCCATTCGAAAGGACGTTCCCTTTAGATTTCCGATCCTTAACATTTTACATTTATCATAATTAAGCTTAAGGCCAGATTGCTGTGAAAATATGTCCAAAAGATTAAGAAGGTTCCGCAAACAATGAGGAAAAATCTTATCTTTGTGAATCAGCCTTTTCTGACATGAACTTAATCAAGAACAAACACAGAACACGCCTCACTGATGCACATCTGCAAGACTCACTCAGAGTTGCAGTGTCAAGTTACACACCAGAGTACAACACACTAGTTAACAACATGCAATGCCAGGCTTCCCACTAACTGACAAAGAAACAGATAACAGATTTGGTGTCCAGTTCAAAGTGTGACATGATTTTAAAATTTGAGAGTTTACTTTTGTATTTTACATGAGTTATTATTTGTACAAACATGGTGCAAAGTAATTCATGATTTGTTAAAAAATGTTAGTGGCTAGCTAGTTAAAATGGGATATTGTGATTTCACAAGACTGTCTTAGAAGTGATCATTTGAAAATGTTCAATTTGAAAAATGTGCACTTAGAGAAAATATAAAAATAAAGTGTTGCATATTGATATTTATCTGTTTCTATATATATTTATTGTGAGAAATCATTAAGATGATCAGTGTTTCCACAAAGATAAATATAATTAATTATTAATAATAACAGAGTTAAAGGTAAATTGAGCAAATTGGCTACTTCTGGCAATTTATTTAAGTGTGTATCTAACTGGTAGCCCTTCGCATTAATCAGTACCCAAGAAGTAGCCCTTGGTTTCAAAAAGGTTGGTGACCCCTGCACTAGAGGGTACCATTTATTCGCATGGTTATGGGTGGTTTTTCTGTTAAACGTTCTTCATCATAAATATTCAAACAAAATGTAAATATTCAAATATTTTGAATTACTAGTTTGAATAATTATACATTAATCACAAAAACATAACGATATTATAAACAATATAACATTTATGTTACAGTTTGTACAGTGGAAGAAGACGGCACAGACAACAGGTACGTTGTTTAACTCAAATACATACATATACACATACACATACATGTACGTACATATATGAGTTAAACGGGGCTGTCTTGGTTGACAAGACTCTGCAGCATCGTGTGCACATCAGGGGCGGTACCTCTGGATTGGCAGACCTGGGTGGTGGTTCCTCTAAGGGGAACCGGAGGGTGTGTTCCAACTATCGTGGGATCACACTCCTCAGCCTTCCCGGTAAGGTTTATTCAGTTGTACTGGAGAGGAGGCTACGCCGGATAGTCGAACCTCGGATTCAGGAGAACAGTGTGGTTTTCGTCCTGGTCGTGGAACTATGGACCAGCTCTATACTCTCGGCAGGGTCCTAGAGGGTGCATGGGAGTTTGCCCAACCAGTCTACATGTGCTTTGTGGACTTGGAGAAGGCATTCGACCGTGTCCCTTGGGAAGTCCTGTTGGGAGTGCTCAGGGAGTATGGGGTAACGGACTGTCTGATTGTGGCGGTCCGCTCCCTGTATGATCAGTGTCAGAGCTTGGTTCGCATTGCCGGCAGTAAGTCGGACACGTTTCCAGTGAGGGTTGGACTCCGCCAAGGCTGCTGCCCTTTGTCACCGATTCTGTTCGTAACTTTTATGGACAGAATTTCTAGGCGCAGTCAAGGCGTTGAGGGGATCTGGTTTGGTGGCTGCAGGATTAGGTCTCTGCTTTTTGCAGATGATGTGGTCCTGATTGCTTCATCTGGCCAAGATCTTCAGCTCTCACTGGATCGGTTCACAGCCGAGTGTGAAGCGACTAGGATGGGAATCAGCACCTCCCAAGTCCGAGTCCATGGTTCTCGCCCGGAAAAGGGTGGAGAGCCATATCCGGGTTGGGGAGGAGACCCTGCCCCAAGTGGAGGAGTTCAAGTACCTCGGAGTCTTGTTCACGAGTGGGGGAAGAGTGGATCGTGAGGTCGATAGGCGAATCGGTGCGGCGTCTTCAGTAATGCGGACGCTGTTTCGATCCGTTGTGGTGAAGAAGGAGCTGAGCCGGAAGGCAAAGCCCTCAATTTACCGGTCGATCTACGTTCCCATCCTCACCTATGGTCATGAGCTTTGGGTTATGACCGAAAGGACAAGATCACGGGTATAAGCGGCCGAAATGAGCTTCCTCCGCCGGGTGGCGGGGCTCTCCCTTAGAGATAGGGTGAGAAGCTCTGCCATCCGGGAGGAGCTCAAAGTAAAGCCGCTGCTCCTCCACATGGAGAGGAGCCAGATGAGGTGGTTCGGGCATCTGGGCAGGATGCCACCCGAACGGCTCCCTAGGGAGGTGTTTCGGACACGTCTGACCGGTAGGAGGCCACGGGGAAGACTCAGGACACGTTGGGAAGACTATGTCTCCCGGCTGGCCTGGGAACGCCTCGGGATCCCCCGGGAGGAACTGTACTAAGTGGCTGGGGAGAGGGAAGTCTGGGCTTCCCTGCTTAGGCTGCTGCCCCCACGACCTGACCTCGGATAAGCGGAAGAAGATGGATGGATAGTTTGAATAAGTACACATTAACCACAAAAACGATATTATAAACAATAAAACATTTATGTTACGGTTTGTACAGGGGAAGATGACGACACAGACAACAGGGACGTCGTTTAACTCTATCCATCCATCCATTCATTTTCTACCGTTTGTCCCTTTCAGGGTCGCGGGGGATGCTGGAGCCTATCTCAGCTGCATTCGGGCGGAAGGCGGGCTACACCCTGGACAAGTCGCCACCTCATCGCAGGGCCAACACAGATACACAGACAACATTCACACACTGGGGTCAATTTAGTGTTGCCAATCAACTTTATATATAAATAATAAGTGAAGTGCGTAAAACCCAAACTATGTGTGTGGTGTGCGACTATGTGTGTGAATTAACTGTAGTGTGTTACTTGAAGATTTGAGCGAGAGGCGGAAGTCCAAGAGGGGAAAGGCACGCTCAAAGGTCCAAAGAACAGGCAGGAAGTTGGGGGCAATAGCGAGGCGTCAAAAGTCTGTGTCCAGGCGGGAGGTCGAGACCCAAGAGGCAGCCAGGGAAGCAGAGGGAATACGGGGAGACGAGACACACAGCTCGTGACGCGGGAACGGAGGTCTGCTGCTGGAAGGCAACAAGGAGGACACGAGACAAGTGAACACGGCGGGGGAGAAAACACAGAGAGAGCATAGAGCTAGATACGAGTCGCTTACCGTACGGGAACAGGTTGTTACGTTCTGGCCCGGGATAGCAGGTTGCGCTAGCTTGAGAAGGCAGTTCTTCTCATCAGCGACAGGTGCGTTGATGGCCGATGATTGAATGCAGCCGCTTGCTGCAGCCGGAGTGCACAAATGAACGCGCTCGGGCCGTGACAATTTACCCACAAAGTATCAACAATATTATTGTCTTTATGGCAGGATTCATTCAAAATGATTTCACCATCATGAATGTATCACCAATTATTAAAATATGCATTTTTGTTGTTGTTAAACATTTAATTGCAGATCATTCAATTGAAAAGATTCACAGTAAATGTACCAAAAATGGACATTTGGAAACAATAACTAACGTTCCAATCAAAGTTGCAAGGTTTCCATGGCGACTGCAGGGTGACATAAAAGGCTGCATTTATGCAAGCTGCAACAACAACAATAATAATAATAATCCATCCATCCATTTTCTACCGCTTGTCCCTTTCGGGGTTGCAGGGGAGCCTATCTCAGCTGCATTCATAATAATAATAATTCAAAACAAAAAGCTTTTCATTCAAATAGTCTATGATGATTTTGCATGTAAACAAACACATTTATTGTGTTATTGGGGAAAACAACAACAACGTGCGAGCGAGACTACACCAGCATAGTCACATGAAAATACACTTTACAGCAAAAATGGAAATAGAAAATAAAAGCAGGAGTGTTTTTAAACGTGACTAAATGGACACTTCTGTCATGACAAATGTACACTAGTTACTTATTTTATTTATAACAATGTTGCAGGTTGTGAATATTATTCATCAGGAGCAGAAGAATAAAATTGTACTGCAATGCTTTTTATGACTTTTGAATATCACCTTCAACATAAATGTCAAATATATTTTTAACGTACTTTTGCGGTCTTCCTATATACTACAGTTTATATTACATACAATGCTATTATTACATACAATATTATACATACAATTCCAGCATCTTTAACATTTTCACGATTTTTGTGTTATTTTCAAATAATTTCCTGTAAGAATCAATTATATATATATTTTTATTATAAGTCATAATAATACATCCATCCATCCATTTTCTACAGCTTGTCCCGCTTAAAAAAAAAAAAATCAGATTTTTTTTGGTGTATTTTCGAAATACATAGTTTCATTTAATTTATTATCATTATTTTAAAGGACATGGTTTTATTTAACTTATTATCACTAGTAAAAATCAGAACAATCCTAGCATTTTTTAAATTTGGTGTTTTTTTTTAAAGAAATTTCTGCAAAACCCAATTTTTTAAATTTAATTATTAATATTATTATAAATCATAATAATCCCAGCATTTTGAACATTTCCCCAATTTTTTTTAATAAAGTTCTTACAAGAACCGAATAAAAAAAAAAAAAAATTCTATTATTATAATCATAACAATCCCATTTCTTGTGTGTATTTTCTAAAAGAGTTACCGCAAAAACGCGATTTTATTGTATTTATTATTATTATTATTATAAATCATTATAATCCCAGCATTTTAAAAAATGTATCGTTTTCAGTGGGTTTTTTTTAAGACATTGTGCAAGAACCCACATTTTTAGAAAAATCTAGGCACTATCATTATTATTATTATAAATCATACTAATCTAAGCATTTTAAATATATTCCTGAACTTTGAAGAGTTTAAAAACATTTATTTTAAAGGAGTGCTAGAACCCAAAATATATCACTGCAGGTAAAATCATACTAATATATACATACAGTATATGTGTGTGTGTATTAATATATATAATACATATACACATATATTATATTATATATACCTACATATATAAATATATATACTGTATATGTGTGTAATAATCTATATAATACATATACACATACATATTTTATGTATACCTACATATATAAATATATTTATATGTATAGTATATATGAGTGTGTATTAATATATATAATACATATATACATATTATAGTATATATACCTACATATACAAATATATATATATATATGTATTAATACATATAATACATATTATAATATATATACCTACATATACACATTATAGTATATATACCCGAATGCAGCTGAGCACACCCCACGACCCCAAAAGGGACAAGCAGTAGAAAATGGATGGATGGATGGATGGATATATATATATATATATATATATTTATCTTGTTTTCCTTGACGTGCACTCGTAAGTAGGAGGCGGGACTAAGTGCTGTGTCTTGATTGGCTGAACGAGCGCAGTCTTGGCGTGTGATTGGCTGTGGTTGTCCGCTCACATATTTCGCCAACACTTCATAATAAAGTCCACAAAAATCCATCGGAGGACAAGACCTGCGAATCCTCGTGGATGAAAACAAACAAAACCACCGAAAAAGTCAAAAGCAGCACAAAAATGAAGCAAATGAAACAAGACAAGAATGAGAGAAGAAAATAAAGTGGAAGGTCTGCAGTTCCATTATCTGAAGGAGTGCCGGAAGTGGACGCTTCTCCTCTTCAACTTCTCTGGATTGTGTGACGCCATGTGGGAGAACTCCCGGAAGATGTCCAGGTAGGTGGCGTCTCCTGACCACAACACACACACACACACACACACACACACACACACACACACACACAAGAAGGGTGAAAAAAGGACGTTTTGATATGCAAATGAGGGCAACTTCATGAAGGAGTTCTTTCAATGCTGAGCCCGTATCCATGGCAACGCCTCGCTTTCAGACAGCATCTTTTGTGTGTGTGCCCCCCTCCCCCCATCCCACGAGATCACCACAGCCTGATTAAAAGGAATATCTCCTTCAATGTGTGTGTGTGTGTGTGTGAGTGTGTGTTGTATTTCTCCCCCTCTTGAGACAGCAATAAGGAAAAGTATCTTCCATATGAGGAGGTGTGAACAAGTGATGACATAAATCATGGTCCCAATAACATTGCATCTAATAGAGAATGTCTCATTTGCACCCCTGGTGGTGACATCTATCAAAATGAGGGTGGTCCCAAAAAGGAGGGATTTTTCACATTGACTGTGTGTCGCTTTTAAAAGTGCTCCCCCTCTGGTCAACATATGAAATAACAAGTGTGTGTAAGAAATTGAAAAGCACCCCCTTTGGCCAAAATTAATTTAAAAAAAAATATATATATATGTATATAGAGACATGTTGTAATAACGTGAAGTAAATAATGAAGATTAAAACCCAATTACAAAAGAACTAAAAGCAGTCTTTTTCTCCACAATGTGTCGACTTTTTTATTATAGAATTGGGAACAATTTCTCAGATTCTTTCTGTTTGTGTAATATTGCAGTATTTTCTCGTAAAAGTATGACTTTTATTAAATGTAAAATTATTACTTTTTGATGCAAAATGGTGACCTTTGTCATATAAAATTCGGACTTTTATCACAATATTGTCCACTTTTTTTTGTTGCTCTTGTAAAACAGTGAAATTTTTTTGAGTAAAATAATGACTTTTGTCATCATTTTGCCAAGTAAAATTTCGATTATTATTATAATTTTGCCAAAATTGAAAAGTTTTCTTATAAAATTGTGACTTTTGTCGAGTA
>NC_084737.1:15483391-15525891 GCF_033978785.1 Entelurus aequoreus
AAAATTGTAAGATGTGTAGCGAAGCCTTTCAAAAATCCAAAAATGGTTGTTGTCTTGAGCAAAACTGTGCTCTGTCAAGCGATTGCTAGTAATCATAGATTGATTAGTTATTTATTACAATATGTGAGATTATAACACATTTGTGTTTATTATGGGAGTCAAATGGGACCAAATTGGCCCCTAGGGTAAAAAGTGTGTGAAAATAATGAAAATCTAATTTTTTAAAACCTTTTATAACCCTTGCAATAGGGGTTCATTTATTGTTATTTTTTATTTTTTTATAATACATTTGTGTTTATTACGGGAGTAAAATGGGACCAAATTGGCCCCTAGGGTAAAAAGTGTGTGGAAATAATGAAAATCAAATTTTTTAAAAACTTTTTTAACCCTTGCAATAGGGGTTCATTTATTGTTATTTTTTATTTTTTATAATACATTTGTGTTTATTACGGGAGTCAAATGGGACCAAATTGTCCCCTAGGGTAAAAAGTGTGTGAAAATAATGAAAATCAACATTTTTAAAACCTTTTTTAACCCTTGCAATAGGGGTCCATTTATTGTTATTTAAATTTTTTTTAAACGACCTAACCTTAGGCTTTAAAATAAAATTTTAAGATGTGTAGCGAAGCCTTTCAAAAATCCAAAAATGTTTGTTGTTTTGAACAAAACTGTGCTCTGTCAAGCGATTGCTAGTAATCATAGATTGATTAGTTATTTATTACATTAGTGTTTATTACGGGAGTCAAATGGGACCAAATTGGCCCCTAGGGTAAAAAGTGTGTGAAAATAATGAAAATCTAAATTTTTAAAACCTTTTTTAACCCTTGCAATAGGGGTCCATTTATTGTTATTTCAATTTTTTTTTAAACGACCTAACCTTGGGCTTTAAAATAAAATTTAAAGATGTGTAGCGAAGCCTTTCAGAAATCCAAAAAATTTTGTTGTTTGAACAAAACTGTGTTCTGTCAAGCGATTGCTAGTAATCATAGATTGATTAGTTATTTATTACAATATGTCAGATTATAATACATTTGTGTTTATTATGGGAGTCAAATGGGACCAAATTGGCCCCTAGCGTAAAAAGTGTGTGAAAATAATGAAAATCACATTTTTTTAAACCTTTTTTAACCCTTGCAGTAGGGGTCCATTTATTGTTATTTTAAATTTTTTATAATACATTTGTGTTTATTACGGGAGTCAAATGGGACCAAATTGGCCCCTAGGGTAAAAAGTGTGTGAAAATAATGAAAATCTAATTTTTTAAAACCTTTTATAACCCTTGCAATAGGGGTTCATTTATTGTTATTTTTTATTTTTTTATAATACATTTGTGTTTATTACGGGAGTAAAATGGGACCAAATTGGCCCCTAGGGTAAAAAGTGTGTGGAAATAATGAAAATCAAATTTTTTAAAAACTTTTTTAACCCTTGCAATAGGGGTTCATTTATTGTTATTTTTTATTTTTTATAATACATTTGTGTTTATTACGGGAGTCAAATGGGACCAAATTGGCCCCTAGGGTGAAAAGTGTGTGAAAATAATGAAAATCTAAATTTTTAAAACCTTTTTTAACCCTTGCAATAGGGGTTCATTTATTGTTATTTAATTTTTTTTAAACGACCTAACCTTAGGCTTTAAAATTAAATGTTAAGATGTGTGGCGAAGCCTTTCAAAAAAATCCAAAAATTGTTGTTTGAACAAAACTGTGCTCTGTCAAGCGACTGCTAGTAATCATAGATTGATTAGTTATTTATTACAATATGTCAGATTATAATACATTCATGTTTATTACGGGAGTCAAATGGGACCAAATTGGCCCCTAGGGTAAAAAGTGTGTGAAAATAATGAAAATCTAATTTTTTAAAACCTTTTTTAGCCCTTGCAATAGGGGTCCATTTATTGTTATTTTTTATTTTTTATAATACATTCATGTTTATTATGGGAGTCAAATGGGACTAAATTGGCCCCTAGGGTAAAAAGTGGGCAAAAAGTGAGGTAATGGCGACGTGAGGACTCACCCCGATCACAGCCTGTATGAGCGGCGTCTTCCCCTCGTCGTCCTCGTTGACCAAGTTGACGTCGGCGCCGTGAGCCAGCGCCTCCGCCATGACGGGCAGGTTGCGAGCTTTGGCGGCGTTGTAGAGCAGCGCGCCAGGCCGCAGGTCGCCGGCGTCCTCCGGGTCCCACGCATCGGGCTCGGCCTCGCCGCTCGAATCCTCGGACACCTCGCACTCTGAGGACGACGGGGACGTCACGACACGGGTGGCGTGGGCGCGGGCGGGCGGCGTGAACTCACCCTCCTCCGTGACGCTGTCCACCGCCGGGCCAAACACCAAAATGTCCGTGCTGCCGTCCGTGCTGCCCAGACCGCTGTCGCTGCTCAGGCCTGCAGGACCGGGAGACGCCACAAGGGGGACACGTGAGCCATGAACACCACTTATGTTTATTTTCCTGACCAGCTTTGACTTTGCAGCAGGTCCTTTAAAACAGGCCCAAACTCCTCTCAAATACAGGATCTTTGACTAAATATGTGTTCGTATTAGGTTTTTTAAAACAGGCCCAAATTCCTCTCAAATACAGGATCTTTGACTAAATATGTGTTCATATTAGGTCCTTTAACACTAGAAGTCCCAGCATTTTTCTGTCTACCTAGAAGACCCAGAGAGGGGTCATTTGGCCCGACGCTTTTCCCGAATACACTAATCACTCATTTTGTTATGGTAATGAGGCTGTTAGGGGCAGTTTGTCTAGGTAGACAGAAAAATTATACATGTGGGAAATGCCGAAAGGAGCAATGGCAGTGCCAGGATTGTGAGTGACTGCTCAAATGTATGTCAGTCACGTTTACATGGACATGGTTTTTCATTCTTTGTAAATATGCTTTTTTCTTTGTAAATTTTTTTTTTTAAACTATTTTTGGCACACAAAAATAACAATTGCTTCTGCAACAACCCTCCACACCAAAACTGGGAAAACAGTTGCTTTTTCATTCTTTGTAAATATGTTTTGTTTTGTATTTTTTTTAACAATAAATGTCAGAGTGTTGATCCCTTCATTCTGTTGATCCTTGCAAAAACACACACAACCTACCTCAGAACTAAAGCTTGAGCTGTAAGGTCCCCTCCCCCACACAGGCTCAAGTGGCCCCCTGCCGTGTGCCACTAACAGCCACATTTTCATAACAAAAGGAGTGTCCACAGGGGGGACTAGGGGTCAAATGACCCTCTTGTGTGTTTTCTAGGTAAAAATGTCAATTGACCCTTCTCTGGGACTTCGCGTGTTAAAACAGGCCCAAACTCCTCTCAAATACAGGATCTTTGACTAAATATGTGTTCATATTAGGTCCTTTAAAACAGGCCCAAACTCCTCTCAAATACAGGATCTTTGACTAAATATGTGTTCGTATTAGGTTTTTTAAAACAGGCCCAAATTCCTCTCAAATACAGGATCTTTGACTAAATATGTGTTCATATTAGGTCCTTTAAAACAGGCCCAAACTCCTCTCAAATACAGGATCTTTGACTAAATATGTGTTCGTATTAGGTTTTTTAAAACAGGCCCAAACTCCTCTCAAACACAGGATCTTTGACTAAATATGTGTTCGTATTAGGTTTTTTAAAACAGGCCCAAATTCCTCTCAAATACAGGATCTTTGACTAAATATGTGTTCATATTAGGTCCTTTAAAACAGGCCCAAACTCCTCTCAAATACAAGATCTTTGACTAAATATGTGTTCGTATTAGGTTTTTTAAAACAGGCCCAAATTCCTCTCAAATACAGGATCTTTGACTAAATATGTGTTCATATTAGGTCCTTTAAAACAGGCCCAAACTCCTCTCAAATACAGGATCTTTGACTAAATATGTGTTCGTATTAGGTTTTTTAAAACAGGCCCAAACTCCTCTCAAACACAGGATCTTTGACTAAATATGTGTTCGTATTAGGTTTTTTAAAACAGGCCCAAATTCCTCTCAAATACAGGATCTTTGACTAAATATGTGTTCGTATTAGGTTTTTTAAAACAGGCCCAAATTCCTCTCAAATACAGGATCTTTGACTAAACATGTGTTCATATTAGGTCCTTTAAAACAGGCCCAAACTCCTCTCAAATACAGGATCTTTGACTAAATATGTGTTCGTATTAGGTTTTTTAAAACAGGCCCAAATTCCTCTCAAACACAGGATCTTTGACTAAACATGTGTTCATATTAGGTCCTTTAAAACAGGCCCAAACTCCTCTCAAACACAGGATCTTTGACTAAATATGTGTTCGTATTAGGTTTTTTAAAACAGGCCCAAATTCCTCTCAAATACAGGATCTTTGACTAAATATGTGTTCATATTAGGTCCTTTAAAACAGGCCCAAACTCCTCTCAAATACAGGATCTTTGACTAAATATGTGTTCGTATTAGGTTTTTTAAAACAGGCCCAAACTCCTCTCAAACACAGGATCTTTGACTAAATATGTGTTCGTATTAGGTTTTTTAAAACAGGCCCAAATTCCTCTCAAATACAGGATCTTTGACTAAATATGTGTTCATATTAGGTCCTTTCAAACAGGACCAAACTCCTCTCAAATACAGGATCTTTGACTAAATATGTGTTCGTATTAGGTCCTTTAAAACAGGCCCAAACTCCTCTCAAACACAGGATCTTTGACTAAATATGTGTTCGTATTAGGTTTTTTAAAACAGGCCCAAATTCCTCTCAAACACAGGATCTTTGACTAAACATGTGTTCATATTAGGTCCTTTAAAACAGGCCCAAACTCCTCTCAAACACAGGATCTTTGACTAAATATGTGTTCGTATTAGGTTTTTTAAAACAGGCCCAAATTCCTCTCAAATACAGGATCTTTGACTAAATATGTGTTCATATTAGGTCCTTTAAAACAGGCCCAAACTCCTCTCAAATACAGGATCTTTGACTAAATATGTGTTCGTATTAGGTTTTTTAAAACAGGCCCAAACTCCTCTCAAACACAGGATCTTTGACTAAATATGTGTTCGTATTAGGTTTTTTAAAACAGGCCCAAACTTCTCTCATATAAAGGATCTTTGACTAAATATGTGTTCATATTAGGTCCTTTCAAACAGGACCAAAATCCTCTCAAATACAGGATCTTTGACTAAACATGTGTTCATATTAGGTCCTTTCAAACAGGACCAAACTCCTCTCAAATACAAGATCTTTGACTAAATATGTGTTCATATTAGGTCCTTTCAAACAGGCCCAAAATCCTCTCAAATACAGGATCTTTGACTAAATATGTGTTCATATTAGGTCCTTTCAAACAGGCCCAAAATCCTCTCAAATACAGGATCTTTGACTAAATATGTGTTCATATTAGGTCCTTTCAAACAGGCCCAAACTCCTGTCGTATAGAGGATCTTTGACTCAATATTTTTTTTACGGTAGGTCCCTAAAACAGTGGAGCCCTCCTGTCATATAGGGGATCTTTGACGAGTGTGTCCTGAGATCCTGAATGAGTCCCTAAACTTCAGAGTGATGCTGTACGTGGACTAAAAAGACGTTTGTCGACATAAACGTGTTGTTTGGCCAAGTCAGCACTTTTGCGTTGCGACTCACTTCGAGGTCCGGAGCCGGCGTGGAAGTAGGAGAAAAGCGAGTCCAGCTCGTCGGGACAAAACAAAGATTCTCGCCGGAATTTGGCAGCAGCTGGAAAGCAGACATGAGTGTCAGACACGGGAGGTCCGAGGTCGGGTTCTAAAAGGGTCACCTGAGGACGACGAGGCGCTCCGAGGTTCCTGTCGGTACCGCCGCCGCACTTTGGGCCCGGCGGTGGCGCTGTTGTGCCGCCGACACTTCTTGACGCTCCAGCGCCGCCCTGCCGCCGCCTGAGCGCTGAGGAGAGCCCGCATGGTGGTCATCTTCTTTACGAAGCTCTTGTCTACGTACTTGGCCCTGATCCAGGACTCCTTGTCCTGCCTGAAGGACCCGCAGCAGCTTTTAGGTCAGGCAAAGAAAATGTTAAAAGTTCTTCTCACCTGGAGCTGGACGGCGTGGGCTTCTTCACGTCCGGCTGCTGGTCGTACGAGCTCTCGTAGATGTGGTTGATGACGCTGTTGCCCAGCTCGCACATCAGCTGCAACGCAAGGGCCGCACGTCAGCCGTCGCCATGGCAACCGCACACCTTCACTTCTTTTTACACTTGTAAGACCGTTAAAAATGCTAAAAAAAGACTTATTTGACTGATACGCCTTTGTTGTTCCTCATGAAATATGCATTTGTTGTATTTATGTTGTAAATTTAATCCTGATTCACTTCTTTTTACACTTTTAAGACAGTTAAAATGTTCACATGTGACTTCAAACATGGCCTGTACCTTAATAATGCTTTTACGATGGCCACAGTTTGACCCTGGAACAGACCATTTCTACTTACATTACAATCAATAATGCTTCACTTCTTTTTACACTTGTAAGACAGTTAAAAATGCTAAAAAAAAATACATTTTTTTTGACTCATTACGCTTTTTTTTCATTCTCACAGATTATTATTTTTTGTTTTATGTTGTAATATTAATCCTGATTCACTTCTTTTTACACTTGTAAGACAGTTGAAATGTTCAAATGTGACTTCAAACATGGCCTGTACCTTAATCATGTTTTTATGATGGCCACAGTTTGACCCTGGAACAGACCATTTCTACTTACATTAGCATCAATAATGCTTCTCTTCTTTTTACACTTGTAGGACAGTTAAAAATGCTAAAAAAAAAAAGAAACTTATTTGACTCATCATGCCTTCGTCGTTCCTCATGGATTATTATTTTTTGTATTTATGTTGTAATAATAATCCTGATTCACTTCTTTTTACACTTGTAAGACGGATAAAATGCTGAAAAAAATACATCTTTGACAAATTACGCTTTTTTTTAATTCTCAAAGATTATAATTTTTTGTTTTATGTTCTAATATTAATCCTGAGTCACTTCTTTTTACACTTGTAAGACAGTTAAAATGTTTGCATGTGACTTCAAACACGGCCTGTACCTTAATCATGCTTTTATGATGGCCACAGTTTGACCCTGGAACAGACCATTTCTACTTACGTTAGCATCAATAATACTTATCTTCTTTTTACACTTGTAAGACAGTTAAAATGTTCACATGTGACTTCAAACATGGCCTGTACCTTAATAATGCTTTTATCATGGCCACAGTTTGACCCTGGAACAGACTATTTCTACTTACATTAGCATCAATAATGCTTCTCTTCTTTTTACACTTGTAAGACAGATAAAAATGCTAAAAAAAATAAAAAAATTTTGACTCATTACGCTTTTTTTTTTCATTCTCACAGATTATTATTTTTTGTTTTATGTTGTAATATTAATCCTGATTCACTTCTTTTTACACTTGTAAGACAGTTAAAATGTTCAAATGTGACTTCAAACATGGCCTGTACCTTAATCATGTTTTTATGATGGCCACAGTTTGACCCTGGAACAGATCATTTCTACTTACATTAGCATCAATAATGCTTCACTTCTTTTTACACTTGTAGGACAGTTAAAAATGCTTAAAAAAAAAGAAACTTATTTGACTCATCACGCCTTCGTCGTTCCTCATGGATTATTATTTTTTGTATTTATGTTGTAATATTAATCCTGATTCACTTCTTTTTACACTTGTAAGACAGATAAAATGCTAAAAAAAATACATCTTTGACTAATTACGCTTTTTTTAATTCTCAAAGATTATTATTTTTTGTTTTATGTTCTAATATTAATCCCGAGTCACTTCTTTTTACACTTGTAAGACTGTTAAAATGTTCAAATGTGACTTCAAACATGGCCTGTACCTTAATCATGCTTTTATGATGGCCGCAGTTTGACCCTGGAACAGACCATTTCTACTTATGTTAGCATCAATAATACTTATCTTCTTTTTACACTTGTAAGACAGTTAAAAATGTTCAAATGTGACAAACACGGACATTTTACTTTCACAGGAAAATATTGTTTATCTTGTATATTACACTACATTTTGCTTATTTTTACACTTACGGGACCGTTAAAAATGCTACAAAAAACTCTGTCGTTCCTCATGGATTATAATTTTTTGTATTTATGTTGTAATATTAATCCTGAGTCACTTCTTTTTACACTTGTAGGGCAGTTAAAATATTCAAATGTGACTTCAAACATGGCCTGTACCTTAATAATGCTTTTATGATGGCCACAGTTTGACCCTGGAACAGACCATTTCTACTAACATTAGCATCAATAATGCTTCTCTTCTTTTTACACTTGTAGGACAGAAAATGCTAAAAAAAAAAAAAGACTTATTTGACTCATCACGCCTTCGTCGTTCCTCATGAATGATTTTTTTTTAAAATTTATGTTGTAATATTAATCCTGAGTCACTTCTTTTTACACTTGTAAGACCGTTAAAATGTTCACATGTGACTTCAAACATGCCCTGCTTATATGATGGCCACAGTTTGACCCTGGAACAGACCATTTCTATTTATTTTGTTTTCTTAGAGTATTTCCATATTACACTATATTTAACTTCTTTTTACACTTGTAAGACCGTTAAAATGTTCAAATGTGACTTCAAACATGGCCTGTACCTTAATCATGCTTTTATGATGGCCACAGTTTGACCCTGGAACAGACCATTTCTACTTACATTAGCATCAATAATGCTTCACTTCTTTTTACACTTGTAAGACAGTTAAAAATGTTCAAATGTGACAAACACGGAAATTTTACTTTCACAGGAAAATATTGCTTATCTTGCATATCACACTACATTTTGCTTATTGTTACACTTACTGGACCGTTAAAAATGCTACCAAAAAAAACATTGTCGTTCCTCATGGATGATTATTTTTTGTATTTATGTTGTAATATTAATCCTGAGTCACTTCTTTTTACACTTGTAAGACAGTTAAAATGTTCACATGTGACTTCAAACATGGCCTGTACCTTAATAATGCTTTTATGATGGCCGCAGTTTGACCCTGGAACAGACCATTTCTACTTACATTAGCATCAATAATGCTTCACTTCTTTTTACACTTGTAAGACAGTTAAAAATGCTAAAAAATATATATATTTTTTGACTCATTACGCTTTTTTTCCATTCTCACAGATTATTATTTTTTTGTTTTATGTTGTAATATTAATCCTGATTCACTTCTTTTTACACTTGTAAGACAGTTAAAATGTTCAAATGTGACTTCAAACATGGCCTGTACCTTAATCATGTTTTTATGATGGCCACAGTTTGACCCTGGAACAGATCATTTCTACTTACATTAGCATCAATAATGCTTCTCTTCTTTTTACACTTGTAGGACAGTTAAAAATGCTAAAAAAAAAAAGAAACTTATTTGACTCATCATGCCTTCGTCGTTCCTCATGGATTATTATTTTTTGTATTTATGTTATAATATTAATCCTGATTCACTTCTTTTTACACCTGTAAGACAGATAAAATGCTAAAAAAAATACATCTTTGACTAATTACGCTTTTTTTTAATTGTCAAAGATTATTATTTTTTGTTTTATGTTCTAATATTAATCCTGAGTCACTTCTTTTTACACTTATAAGACTGTTAAAATGTTCAAATGTGACTTCAAACATGGCCTGTACCTTAATCATGCTTTTATGATGGCCACAGTTTGACCCTGGAACAGACCATTTCTACTTATGTTAGCATCAATAATACTTATCTTCTTTTTACACTTGTAAGACAGTTAAAAATGTTCAAATGTGACAAACACGGACATTTTACTTTCACAGGAAAATATTGCTTATCTTGCATATTACACTACATTTTGCTTATTTTTACACTTACGGGACTGTTAAAAATGCTACCAAAAACGTTGTCGTTCCTCATGGATGATTATTTTTTGTATTTATGTTGTAATATTAATCCTGAGTCACTTCTTTTTACACTTGTAAGAAAGTTAAAATGTTCACATGTGACTTCAAACATGGCCTGTACCTTAATCATGCTTTTATGGTGGCCACAGTTTGACCCTGGAACAGACCATTTCTACTAACATTAGCATCAATAATGCTTCACTTCTTTTTACACTTGTAAGACAGTTAAAAATGTTTAAAAAAAATATTATTTTTTGACTTATTACGCTTTTTTTTCATTCTCACAGATTATTATTTTTTGTTTTATGTTGTAATATTAATCCTGATTCACTTCTTTTTACACTTTTAAGACAGTTAAAATGTTCACATGTGACTTCAAATATGGCCTGTACCTTAATAATGCTTTTATGATGGCCACAGTTTGACCCTGGAACAGACCATTTCTACTTACATAAGCATCAATAATGCTTCACTTCTTTTTACACTTGTAAGACAGTTAAAAATGCTAAAAAAAAATTAAAAAAATTTGACTCATTACGCTTTTTTTTCATTCTCACAGATTATTATTTTTTGTTTTATGTTGTAATATTAATCCTAAATCACTTCTTTTTACACTTGTAAGACCGTTAAATTGTTCAAATGTGACTTCAAACATGGACTGTACCTTAATCATGTTTTTATGATGGCCACAGTTTGACCCTGGAACAGACCATTTCTACTTACGTCAATAATACTTATCTTCTTTTTACACTTGTAAGACAGTTAAAAATGTTCAAATGTGACAAACACGGACGTTTTACTTTCACAGGAAAATATTGCTTATCTTGCATATTACACTACATTTTGCTTATTTTTACACTTACGGGACTGTTAAAAATGCTACAAAAAACGTTGTCGTTCCTCATAGATGATTATTTTTTGTATTTATGTTGTAATATTAATCCTGAGTCACTTCTTTTTACACTTGTAAGACCGTTAAAATGTTCACATGTAACTTCAAACATGGCCTGTACCTTAATCATGCTTTTATGGTGGCCACAGTTTGACCCTGGAACAGACCATTTCTACTTACATTAGCATCAATAATGCTTCACTTCTTTTTACACTTGTAAGACAGTTAAAAATGTTTCAAAAATATATTATTTTTTGACTTATTACGCTTTTTTTTCATTCTCACAGATTATTATTTTTTGTTTTATGTTGTAATATTAATCCTGATTCACTTCTTTTTACACTTGTAAGACAGTTAAAATGTTCACATG
This sequence comes from Entelurus aequoreus, assembly GCF_033978785.1. Classification (NCBI taxonomy): domain Eukaryota; kingdom Metazoa; phylum Chordata; class Actinopteri; order Syngnathiformes; family Syngnathidae; genus Entelurus; species Entelurus aequoreus. The sequence continues at coordinate 15,494,520 of NC_084737.1, forward strand.
TGACTTCAAATATGGCCTGTACCTTTATAATGCTTTTATGATGGCCACAGTTTGACCCTGGAACAGACCATTTCTACTTACATTAGCATCAATAATGCTTCACTTCTTTTTACACTTGTAAGACAGTGAAAAATGCTAAAAAAATATATTTTTTTTTTGACTCATTACGCTTTTTTTTCATTCTCACAGATTATTATTTTTTGTTTTATGTTGTAATATTAATCCTAAATCACTTCTTTTTACACTTGTAAGACCGTTAAATTGTTCAAATGTGACTTCAAACATGGCCTGTACCTTAATCATGTTTTTATGATGGCCACAGTTTGACCCAGGAACAGACCATTTCTACTTACGTCAATAATACTTATCTTCTTTTTACACTTGTAAGACAGTTAAAAATGTTCAAATGTGACAAACACAGACATTTTACTTTTACATTTTACGGGACTGTTAAAAATGCTACAAAAAACGTTGTCGTTCCTCATAGATGATTATTTTTTGTATTTATGTTGTAATATTAATCCTGAGTCACTTCTTTTTACACTTGTAAGACCGTTAAAATGTTCACATGTAACTTCAAACATGGCCTGTACCTTAATCATGCTTTTATGGTGGCCACAGTTTGACCCTGGAACAGACCATTTCTACTTACATTAGCATCAATAATGCTTCTCTTCTTTTTACACTTGAAAAACAGTTAAAATGTCCCCAAAAACCTTTTTTTTTTTTTTTAACTCAATAAGCCGTCGTGGTTCCTGCTCCACTTCTTTTTACACTGGAGTGACTTCAAAGAAAAAAGAATGATGTCATGGTGACGTCATGGTGAAAGGGAGGTTGCGCAACAAGCGAAAAAGACGCACCTTCAACAATTCGGGTTCCCAGGAGTCCAGCGTGAGCGAGCGCACTTTGGAGCAGTGCACGCCCAGACTCCTGCAGCGAGACCACACACACACACACACACACACACACGTTAGAAGCCCCGCCTCCACGGTATCCAGGCAACAGGAAGAGGCGGACCTGTGGATGCCGGAGCACTCGATGCACAGCAGCACGCCCAGGTTGATGGAGGCCCAGCGAGGCTCCGCCTGGCCGCAGTCGCAGCATCGCTGGTTGCCCGGGAGACGCTGGATCCTCTGCAGGATGATGTCGCCGCGCTCTCGCGTCTCATTGGCCGAGTCGATGCTGCTGGTGGACGGCGAGGCGGCTCTGTCCAGACGCTGCACACACAAAGATCATCATCTGGTGCTAAAACATGGACACAATCTTTGACAAGCAACACAGCACAGTGCTCCTCTCACATAGAGGATCTTTGACCAAATAGTTGTTCACTGTAGGTCCCTAAAACAGCAAAGTTGTGTCATATAGAGGATCTTTGTCTGGTCTTTTTATATTAGGTCTTTGAAAACAGCAAAGCACTCCTGTCATATAGAAGATCTTTGACCAAATAGTTGTTCACTGTAGGTCCCTAAAACAGCAAAGTTGTGTCATATAGAGGATCTTTGTCTGGTCTTTTTATATTAGGTCTTTGAAAACAGCAGAGCACTCCTGTCATATAGAAGATCTTTGACCAAATATTTGTTCACATTAGGTCCCTAAAACGGCAAAGTTGTGTCATATAGAGGATCTTTGTCTGGTCTTTTTACATTTGGTCTTTGAAAACAGCGCTTCTCTCACATTAGGTTCCTAAAAACAGCAGGTCACTCCTGGTATGTAGAGGATTCTTTGACTAGTATTTTTACATCAGGTCCCTAAAAACAGCAGAGCACTCCTGTCATATAGAGGATCTTTGTCAAGTGTTTTACTTTAGGTCTTTGAAAACAGCAAAGTTGTGTCATATAGAGGATCTTTGTCTGGTCTTTTTACATTAGGTCTTTGAAAACAGCAGAATGCCCCTCTCTCACATAGAGGATCTTTGTCAAGTGTTTTACATTAGGTCTTTGAAAACAGCAAAGTTGTGTCATAGAAGATCTTTGTTTAGTCTTTTTTTTACATTAAGTCTTTGAAAACAGCAGAGTGCTCCTCTCTTAAAGAGGATATTTGACCAAATATTTGTTCACATTAGATCCCTAAAACCGCAGAGCACTCCTGTCATATAGAGGATCTTTGACTAGTATTTTTACATTAGGTCCCTAAACAACATAAAACTCCAGTCACATAGAGGATCTTTGACTCGTGTTTTTACAGTAGGTCCTTAAAAACAGCAGAGAACTCCTGTCATATAAAGGATCTTTGACCAGTGTTTTTTTTTACAGTAGGTCCTTAAAAACAGCAGATAACTCCTGTCATATAAAGGATCTTTGACCAATATTTTTTGCATTAGGTCTTTAAAAACAGTGAAGCACTCTTGTCATTTAGAGGATCTTTGACTCGTGTTTTTACATTAGGGCCTTAAAAACAGCAGAGTGCTTTTCTCAAATAGAGGATCTTTGTTTAGTGTTTTACATTAGGTCCTTAAAAAGCAGCAGAGCACTCCTGTCATATAGAGGAGCTTTGACCAAATATTTATTCACATTAGGTTCCTAAAACAGCAAAGTTGTGTCATATAGAGGATCTTTGTCCAGTGGTTTGCATTAGGTCTTTGAAAACAGCAGAGCAATCCTGTCATATAGAGGATCTTTGACTAATGTTTTTACATTAGATCTTTGAAAACAGCAAAGCACTCCAGTCCTATAGAGGATCTTTGTCTAGCCTTTTTACATTAGTAGGTCTTTGAAAACAGCAGAGTGCTCCTCTCATAAAGAGGATCTTTGACCAAATATTTGTTCACATTAGGTCCCTAAAACAGCAGAGCACTCCTGTTATATAGAGGATCTTTGACTAGTGGTTTACATTAGGTCTTTGAAAACAGCTGAGTGCTCCTCTAATAAAGATGATCTTTGAACAAATATTTGTTCATGTCAGGTCCGTAAAACAGCAGAGCATTCCTGTCATATAGAGGATCTTTGACTAGTATTTTTACATTAGGTCCCTAAAACAGCAGAGCATTCCTGTCGTATAGAGGATCTTTGACTAGTATTTTTACATTAGGTCCCTAAAACAGCAGAGCATTCCTGTCGTATAGAGGATCTTTGACTAGTGTTTTTACATTAGGGCCCTAAAACAGCAGAAAACTCTTGTCACATAGAGGATCTTTGACTAGTATTTTTACAGTAGGTCTTTGAAAACAGCAGAACACTCCTGTCATATAGAGGATCTTTGTCTATTGTTTTTGCAGTAGGTCCTTAAAAACAGCAGAGCACTCCTGTTATATAAAGGATCTTTGACTAGCGTTTTTACAGTAGGTCACTCCTGGTATATAGAGGATCTTTGACTAGTATTTTTACATCAGGTCCCTAAAAACCGCAGAGCACTCCTGTCATATAGAGGATCTTTGACTAGTATTTTTACATTAGGTCCCTAAACAACATAAAACTCCAGTCACATAGAGGATCTTTGACTCGTGTTTTTACAGTAGGTCTTTGAAAACAGCAGAGTGCTCCTCTTATATAGAGGATCTTTAACTAGTATTTTTACAGTAGGTCCCTAAAAACAGCAGAGTGCTCCTCCTATATAGAGGATCTTTAACTAGTGTTTTAACATTAGGTCTTTGAAAACAGCAGAACACTCCGGTCATTTAGAGGATCTTTGTTTTTGCAGTAAATCTTTAAAAACAGCAGAGCACTCCTGTCATAGATGATCTTTGACTAGTGTTTTTACAGTAGGTCCCTAAAAACAGCAGAGCACTCCTGTCATATAGAGGATCTTTGACTAGTATTATTACATTAGGTCCCTAAACAACATAAAATTCCAGTCACATCTTTGACTCGCGTTTTTACATTAGGTCTTTGAAAACAGCAGAGTGCTCCTCTTATATAGAGGATCTTTAACTAGTATTTTTACAGTAGGTCCCTAAAAACAGCAGAGCACTCCTGTCACATAGAGGATCTTTGACTAGTGTTTTTACATTAGGTCTTTGAAAACTGCAGAGCAATCCTGTCATATAGAGGATCTTTGACTAATGTTTTTACATTAGATCTTTGAAAACTGCAAAGCACTCCAGTCATATAGAGGATCTTTGTCTAGCCTTTTTACATTAGTAGGTCTTTGAAAACAGCAGAGTGCTCCTCTCATAAAGAGGATCTTTGACCAAATATTTGTTCATATTAGGTCCCTAAAACAGCAGAGCACTCCTGTTATATAGAGGATCTTTGACTAGTGGTTTACATTAGGTCTTTGAAAACAGCTGAGTGCTCCTCTAATAAAGATGATCTTTGAACAAATATTTGTTCATGTCAGGTCCGTAAAACAGCAGAGCATTCCTGTCGTATAGAGGATCTTTGACTAGTATTTTTACATTAGGTCCCTAAAACAGCAGAGCATTCCTGTCATATAGAGGATCTTTGACTAGTATTTTTACATTAGGTCCCTAAAACAGCAGAGCATTCCTGTCGTATAGAGGATCTTTGACTAGTGTTTTTACATTAGGGCCCTAAAACAGCAGAAAACTCTTGTCACATAGAGGATCTTTGACTAGTATTTTTACAGTAGGTCCTTAAAAACAGCAGAGAACTCCTGTCATATAAAGGATCTTTGACCAGTGTTTTTTTTTTTACAGTAGGTCCTTAAAAACAGCAGATAACTCCTGTCATATAGAAGATCTTTGACCAAATATTTGTTCACATTAGGTCCCTAAAACAGCAAAGTTGTGTCATATAGAGGATCTTTGTCTGGTCTTTTTACATTTGGTCTTTGAAAACAGCGCTTCTCTCCCATTAGGTCCCTAAAAACAGCAGGTCACTCCTGGTATATAGAGGATTCTTTGACTAGTATTTTTACATCAGGTCCCTAAAAACAGCAGAGCACTCCTGTCATATAGAGGATCTTTGTCAAGTGTTTTACATTAGGTCTTTGAAAACAGCAAAGTTGTGTCATATAGAGGATCTTTGTCTGGTCTTTTTACATTAGGTCTTTGAAAACAGCAGAATGCCCCTCTCTCACATAGAGGATCTTTGTCAAGTGTTTTACATTAGGTCTTTGAAAACAGCAAAGTTGTGTCATAGAGGATCTTTGTTTAGTCTTTTTTTTACATTAAGTCTTTGAAAACAGCAGAGTGCTCCTCTCTTAAAGAGGATATTTGACCAAATATTTGTTCACATTAGATCCCTAAAACAGCAGAGCACTCCTGTCATATAGAGGATCTTTGACTAGTATTTTTACATTAGGTCCCTAAACAACATAAAACTCCAGTCACATAGAGGATCTTTGACTCGTGTTTTTACAGTAGGTCCTTAAAAACAGCAGAGAACTCCTGTCATATAAAGGATCTTTGACCAGTGTTTTTTTTTTACAGTAGGTCCTTAAAAACAGCAGATAACTCCTGTCATATAAAGGATCTTTGACCAATATTTTTTGCATTAGGTCTTTAAAAACAGTGAAGCACTCTTGTCATTTAGAGGATCTTTGACTCGTGTTTTTACATTAGGGCCTTAAAAACAGCAGAGTGCTTTTCTCAAATAGAGGATCTTTGTTTAGTGTTTTACATTAGGTCCTTAAAAAGCAGCAGAGCACTCCTGTCATATAGAGGAGCTATGACCAAATATTTATTCACATTAGGTTCCTAAAACAGCAAAGTTGTGTCATATAGAGGATCTTTGTCCAGTGGTTTGCATTAGGTCTTTGAAAACAGCAGAGCACTCCTGTCATATAGAGGATCTTTGACTAGTGTTTTTACATTAGGTCTTTGAAAACAGCAGAGCAATCCTGTCATATAGAGGATCTTTGACTAATGTTTTTACATTAGATCTTTGAAAACAGCAAAGCACTCCAGTCATATAGAGGATCTTTGTCTAGCCTTTTTACATTAGTAGGTCTTTGAAAACAGCAGAGTGCTCCTCTCATAAAGAGGATCTTTGACCAAATATTTGTTCACATTAGGTCCCTAAAACAGCAGAGCACTCCTGTTATATAGAGGATCTTTGACTAGTGGTTTACATTAGGTCTTTGAAAACAGCTGAGTGCTCCTCTAATAAAGATGATCTTTGAACAAATATTTGTTCATGTCAGGTCCGTAAAACAGCAGAGCATTCCTGTCGTATAGAGGATCTTTGACTAGTATTTTTACATTAGGTCCCTAAAACAGCAGAGCATTCCTGTCGTATAGAGGATCTTTGACTAGTGTTTTTACATTAGGGCCCTAAAACAGCAGAAAACCCTTGTCACATAGAGGATCTTTGACTCGTATTTTTACAGTAGGTCTTTGAAAACAGCAGAACACTCCTGTCATATAGAGGATCTTTGTCTATTGTTTTTGCAGTAGGTCCTTAAAAACAGCAGAGCACTCCTGTTATATAAAGGATCTTTGACTAGCGTTTTTACAGTAGGTCACTCCTGGTATATAGAGGATCTTTGACTAGTATTTTTACATCAGGTCCCTAAAAACCGCAGAGCACTCCTGTCATATAGAGGATCTTTGACTAGTATTTTTACATTAGGTCCCTAAACAACATAAAACTCCAGTCACATAGAGGATCTTTGACTCGTGTTTTTACAGTAGGTCTTTGAAAACAGCAGAGTGCTCGTCTTATATAGAGGATCTTTAACTAGTATTTTTACAGTAGGTCCCTAAAAACAGCAGAGTGCTCCTCTTATATAGAGGATCTTTAACTAGTGTTTTAACATTAGGTCTTTGAAAACAGCAGAACACTCCGGTCATTTAGAGGATCTTTGTTTTTGCAGTAAATCTTTAAAAACAGCAGATCACTCCTGTCATATAGAGGATCTTCGCGTAGTGTTTTTGCAGTAGGTCCTTAAAAACAGCAGAGCACTCCTGTCATAGATGATCTTTGACTAGTGTTTTTACAGTAGGTCCCTAAACAACATAAAACTCCAGTCACATAGAGGATCTTTGACTCGTGTTTTTACAGTAGGTCTTTGAAAACAGCAGAGTGCTCCTCTTATATAGAGGATCTTTAACTAGTATTTTTACAGTAGGTCCCTAAAAACAGCAGAGCACTCCTGTCACATAGAGGATCTTTGACTAGTGTTTTTACATTAGGTCTTTGAAAACAGCAAACCTCGATGTAGAAGCTGTCCGGACTCTCTCTGTAGGCCGAGGCGATGCTGGCCTGGACCGCCTGGATCCACGCCTGTCTCAGCTTCTCGGACTCTGCCTGCAGCATGCAGCTCCTGTGAGGAAGACCGTGGTCACCCTGGATTCAAGGACATGGTGCATCCAAGGAGGAGAGAGGGTCCTACTTGGTGGGGGAGACCACCTCCAAGCAGAACCTCCTCTCGATGTCCTCGCAGGGTTTGACGGAGCAGAGGCGCAGGTCGTCCACCACCACCGTCACACAGTCCTGCTGACCACACAACAAGCACACTCGTCACACTCCCGCTGGATCGTCGCCATGGCGACCACTGGCGGAGGAGAACTTGCCTTGAGCTTCTTCTGGTAGACCAGCTGACTGTTCTGGATGGAGAACCAGCGTCTGCAGGGAGTCCAGAGCACGTCACATCACACGCCTTGAACTTAACCACATCTGACTCCACACCTCATTTAATCTGGCCCCCACTCCGTTTAAAGTGGCCCCCACACCGTTTAAAGTGGCCCCGCCACATCACATATGTTTTTGACAGCCCTAAGTCTGGCTATGAAACTATTTGATTTAAAATCCTACCCGACTGTAATTGACTGACTCTATCAGGCCCAACACAATGAACATGGGTAAGTCTCACCTGTTCCAGGTCTTGAAGGCGTTGCTGGCCCTCTTGAACAGGTAGCCCTCCATCACCACGCCGTCAGGAGCGTCCACGTTGAACTCCGCCTTGGAGTCGTCGTAGGCGAAGTCCTGAAGAGCGAAATGACTTTTTTAATCCAGCAGACGGCGTCATTACGAAACAGAAACAGTGCGGTGTCCATGCAGCTGGTGAGTGTGCCACACACTCACTGTAGGTTCAATGTACACCATTAAACATGTTATTTGCTCAGGCAGTTTTGTGTTTATTTAAGTTTAGTCTGTGGTTTGACGTTTCTTAACGGGGAAAGACGTTAATGTGTTAGCATTTTAGCGAGCTAGCGCTAGTTTTCGTCTCCATCAGACAGTTTTGTGTTTACATAAATTTAGTCTGTGGTTTGATGTTTCTTAACGGGGAAAGACATTAATGTGTTAGCATTTTAGCGAGTTAGCGCTAGCTTCCATCTCCATCACACAGTTTTGTGTTTATTTAAGTTTAGTCTGTGGTTTGACGTTTCTTAACGGGAAACATTTTTTATGTATTAGCATTTTAGCAAGCTAGCGCTAACTTTCGTCTCCATCAGACAGTTTTTTGTTTATATAAGTTTAGTCTGTGGTTTGACGTTTCTTAACGGGAAACATTTTTTATGTATTAGCATTTTAGCAAGCTAGCGCTAGCTTTCATCTCCATCAGACAGTTTCGTGTTTACATAAGTTTAGTCTGTGGTTTGACGTTTTTTAACGGGGAAAGACCTGTACGTGTTAGCATTTTAGCAAGCTGGCGCTAGCTTTTGTGTCCGTCAGACAGTTTTGTGTTTATTTAAGTTTAGTTTGTCGTTTGATGTTTCTTAACAGGAAAATACGTTAATGTGTTAGCATTTTAGCGAGCTAGCGCTAGCTTCCATCTCCATCAGACAGTTTTGTGTTTATATAATTTTAGTCTGTGGTTTGACGTTTAACGGGAAACATTTTTTATGTATTAGCATTTTAGCGAGTTATCGCTAGCTTCCGTCCCTATCAGACAGTTTCGTGTTTACATAAGTTTAGTCTGTGGTTTGACGTTTCTTAACGGGTAAAGACGTTAATGTGTTAGCATTTTAGCGCGCTAGCTTCCGTCTCCGTCGGACAGTTTTGTGTTTATATAAGTTTAGTCTGTGGTTTGACGTTTCTTAACAGGGAAAGACATTAATGTGTTAGCATTTTAGCGAAGCGAGTTAGCGCTAGCTTCCATCTCCGTCGGACAGTTCTGTGTTTATATAAGTTTAGTCTGTGGTTTGACGTTTAACGGGAAACATTTTTTATGTATTAGCGTTTTAGCGAGTTATCGCTAGCTTCCGTCCCTATCAGACAGTTTCGTGTTTACATAAGTTTAGTCTGTGGTTTGACGTTTCTTAACGGGGAAAGACGTTAATGTGTTAGCATTTTAGCGAGCTAGCGCTAGCTTTCGTCTCCATCAGACAGTTTTGTGTTTATACAAGTTTAGTCTGTTGTTTGACATTTCTTAACAGGGAAAGACAATTATGTGTTAGCATTTTAGCGAGCTATCGCTAGCTTCCGTCCCTATCAGACAGTTTCGTGTTTACATAAGTTTAGTCTGTGGTTTGACGTTTCTTAATGGGGAAAGACAATTATGTGTTACCATTTTAGCGAGCTAAAGCTAGCTCTCCATCAGACAGTTTTGTGTTTATATAAGTTTAGTCTGTGGTTTGACGTTTCTTAACGGGAAACATTTTTTATGTATTAGCATTTTAGCGAGCTAGCGCTAGCGTCCGTCTCCGTCAGACAGTTTTGTGTTTATATAAGTTTAGTCTGTGGTTTGATGTTTATTAACAGGAAAATACGTTAATGTGTTAGCATTTTAGCGAGCTAGCGCTAGTTTTCGTCTCCGTCAGACAGTTTTATGTTTATATAAGTTTAGTCTGTGGTTTGACGTTTATTAACGGGGAAAGACGTTAATGTGTTAGCATTTTAGCAAGCTAGCGCTAGCTTCCGTCTCTGTCAGACAGTTTTGTGTTTATTTAAGATTAGTCTGTGGTTTGACGTTTATTAAAAAGAGAAAAAGAGAAACTGCACTCACCTGCATGAGCGTCTGTGGCAGCAGCAGAAGAAGACAAAACAAAATTAGAAACATTATCAAAGGATCAATATCAACTCATTATTTTACCGAAGACCATCTGACGGCGCAGGAGGATTTCAAAATAAAAGACAATTATACAGCATGGAAGTGGTTTAAAGCCGTAGTTGATCCCTTAAGAAGTCTGTGGATGTTTCCAACAGGAAGTGGCGCGGCGAGCAAAATAAGAAAAAAAAAAAGAAGCTCCTTCAGCAAAGAAGGAGCTTTGAGCGCAGACAACAGCAGGATTAAAATCTCATCCAACGCTCAAATCCGCCTGATTTAATGCTCCAATGCACGCTTCTTTGGGAGATTATTACAACACTTCATCCACTCCACTCACTTCCTCACACGTAGTCCTTTATCCATAAAATCTCAATCTAACGCTTCTTCACTGCTCCAGAGGATGACATTTTGGGCCTAATCTACTAATGTCCAAACACCAGGTGCTAAACACCGTGTGCAATCTGTTAATTAGTGGGCGTGTGATCTAGTAATACTGCGTGTGCAATCCAAAAGGGGGTCACGCCGCCTTATTTAAAGGAGGATTTTGCGTGCACTCGCCATGGAGACACTCATTTACTGCACATTCATGTTATCATGCCTGTGGCGTTTTGCCATGTTTTCAAACATGCAGTTGACATCTACCACTTTTTATGGGCATTTTAGAAGCAGTCGTGCAGTGCATCTATATTGACGCCACTTTTGCTTTTTTTTTTTTACTCTGCTCAAAACGCAAAAAATGCATACTTCAAGAAGTTTTTTTTCATATAAAACTATTTCAGTAGTATATATTCTGTGAAAAAAAACGAACGTCATAAAAAAACACACCAAAATGCATCAATTGATTTTGTTTTAATCAGCCCAATAAGCAGCTGTAAAACTATAAAAGGAAATTGCTGAATAGACGATGTGTTTAATGTATTTTTATTTAAGACCGTCCAAAAAGTTGACATCTACCACTTTTTATGGGCATTTTAGAAGCAGTCGTGCAGTGCATCTACATTGACGCCACTTTTTTTTTTTTTTTACTCTGCTCAAAACGCAAAAAAAATGCATATTTTAAGAAGTTTTTTTTCATATAAAAAACTATTTCAATAGTATATATTCTATGTGAAAAAAAACAAACGTCATTAAAAAAAACACCAAAGTGCATCAATTGATTTTGTTTTATTCGGCCCGTTAAGCAGCTTTTTTGTAAAACTATAAAAGGAAATTGCTGAATAGACGATGTGTTTAATGTCTTTTTATTTCAGACCGTCCAAAAAGTTAACATCTACCACTTTTTATGGGCATTTTAGAAGCAGTCGTGCAGTGCATCTACATTGACGCCACTTTTGCTTTTTTTTACTCTGCTAAAAACGCAAAAAATGCATACTTTAAGAAGTTTTTTTTTCATATAAAAACTATTTCAATTGTATATGTTCTATGTGGAAAAAAACAAATGTCATTAAAAAAAACACCAAAATGCATTAATTAATTTTGTTTTAATCGGCCCATTAAGCAGCTGTAAAACTATAAAAGGAAATTGCTGAATAGATGATGCGTTTAATGTCTTTTTATTTCAGACCGTCCAAAAAGTTGACACACGTTAGGACGGAGGATTGTCGTCAGTCGTTGCAGTGCCAACGCTAACCCTGCAGGACTGTCACGTAAATAAAACGCTAAATAGTGCTCGCAGAACGCTGTTGTGTGTTGATAAATCACATTTATGATAATCAGCATATATTCTGCATATTAATGAAGACTGAGACACACAACTTGTTCTGCTCACTTTTAACAGACGCACACGTTTAGTAGATCAGGCCCTTTGTGTGCTATTTGACAAAAAAAAACCATTGCGCTTCAACACATCAAACCTCATCAGCCACCTGAAACAGCAGAATTGCTACTGAGTATGGTTAAATCCACAAACAAAAATACAAATAAAAATGTATTTAAAAATACGAATTAAAAAAACAATACATTTAAATAAGTTTAAAAACTGTTTTTAGCATCAATATTTCAACTGTTACTTGACACATATTTGCTTTCATGCAGAAATGCATCGCAGCACCCACTACTGGTCTGGCATGCGCATTCATTCGTGTTTTTTTGTCCCCGATACCACTTTAGGGTTTTTATCCACCTCGCGACCAGGGTGGAAACATTGCTGTTCTTAGCAAAGGTGGGTTGTCACGGAAACGGTGGAGAAAAAAAAGCAAGGACTTACCCTCTGCTGGATGGTGGCGTGCTTGTGTTCCATCTCTCTCTTCTCCATGGCAGAGTCGATCACCAGCTGGTCCAGCTGCCAGGAAGAAGAACCAACAAAAACTGAATGGCAAGTAGAGGGAAAGTCCACAAAGGAAGGAATGGGATGATCCAAAATGGACGAGCTGTGTGTTTACTGTAGGTCTCAGTAATAAGAAGGACAAACGGTCAGAACTAACACAAAAAAAAAAGGAATTTATCGCCAAAATTGGAACTAAGCAAAGGTTGATTTAGTTTAGGTTAACGCCCGCCAGGACGGGCAGACATAAGCGGTTGTCAACATAACCGCAATCCAGACCTAACAGTTGCCCACATGTGACTTTGTAGGAAAATGAATGAATAAATAAAAGAAAATTAATATTTAAAAATTGAAAAAATCTTGTGACTTTGTAAATAAATTAATAAATACTTAAAATAAAATTTTAAAATGAAAAAAAAACCAAACTTGTGACTTTGTAAAAAAAAAAAAGAATAAATACACACAAAAAATAACATAAAAATAAAAATAAAATGTGTGACTTTTCAATAAATAAATAAATGAAACAAAATTTAAATTTTCAAATTAAAAAAAACGTGTGACTTTGTAATGAATAAATGATTAACACAAAATTTTAATAAAAAAAAAACAAAAACCTGTGACTTTGTAAATAAATGAATAAATAATTAAAATAAAATCTAAAAATGAAAAAAAAACTTGTAACTTTGTAAAAAAAAAGAAGAATAAATACACACAAAAAACCCATAAAAAATCTAATAAAATGTGTGACTTTGTAATAAATAAATAAATGAAAGAAAATAAACATTTTAAAAATAAAAAACACTTGTGAGTTTGTAATGAATAAATGAATAACACAAAATTTTAATTAAAAAAATTAAAAAACATGTGACTTTGTAAATAAATGAATAATTAAAATAAACATTTTAAATGAAAAAAAAACTTGTGACTTTGTAAAAAAAAAAAAAAGAATAAATACACACAAAAAATAACATAAAAAGTGTGACTTTGTAATAAACAAATAAATAAATGAAACATAAAATTTAAATTTTCAAAATAAAAAAACTTGTGACTTTGTAATGAATAAATGAATAACACAAAATTTAAATAAAAAAACTAAAAAAAAACGTGTGACTTTGTAAATAAATAATAATAATTTGATACATCCATCCATCCATCCATTTTCTACCGCTTGTCCCTTTTGGGGTCACGGGGGGTGCTGGAGCCTATCTCATCTGCATTCGGGTGGAAGGCGGGGTACACCCTGGACAAGTCGCCACCACATCGCAGGGCCAACACAGATAGACAGACAACATTCACACTCACATTCACACACTACGGACCATTTAGTGTTGCCAATCAACCTAGGTGCATGTCTTTGGCGGTGGGAGGAAGCCGGAGTACCCGGAGGGAACCCACGCAGTCACGGGGAGAACATGCAAACTCCACACAGAAAGATCCCGAGCCCGGAATTGAACTCAGGACTACTCAGGACTTTCGTATTGTGAGGCACATGCACTAACCCCTGTTCCACCGTGCTGCCCTAAATTGATACAATTTTTTAATTAATTAGAGATGTCCGATAATATCGGACTGCTGATATTATCGGCCGATAAATGCTTTAAAATGTAATATCGGAAATTATCGGTATCGGTTTCAAAAAGTAAAATTTATGACCTTTTAAAACGCCGCTGTGTAAACGGACGTAGGGAGAAGTACAGAGCGCCAATAAACCTTAAAGGCACTGCCTTTGCGTGCCGGCCCAATCACATAACATCTACAACTTTTCATACACACAAGTGAATGCAAGGCATATTTGGTCAACAGCCATACAGGTCACACTGAGGGTGTCCGTATAAACAACTTTTACACTGTTACAAATATGCGCCACACTGTGAACCCACACCAAACAAGAATGACAAACACATTTCGGGAGAACATCCGCACCGTAACACAACATAAACACAACAGAACAAATACCCAGAACCCCTTGCAGCACTAACTCTTCCGGGACGCTACAATATACACCTCCCGCTACCACCAAACCCCAAAGTTACATTGTTTATGCAGTGGTCCCCAACCACCGGGCCGCGGCCCGGTACCGGTCCGTGGATCGATTGGTACTGGGCCGCACAAGAAATAAAAAATAATAATAATAAAAATTAAAAATACATTTTTATTTTTTTTTTTAAAATTAAATCAACATAAAAAACACAAGATACACTTACTATTAGTGCACCAACCCAAAAATCCTCCCTCCCCCACTTACACTCATTCGCACAAAAGGGTTGTTTCTTTCTGTTATTAATATTTCTGGTTCCTACATTATATATCTATATAGATCAAAACAGTCTGCAAGGGATACAGTCCGTAAGCACGCATGATCGTATTTTTTTATGACAAAAAAAAAAAAAAAAAAAAAATACCATACGCGTATATATATATATATATATATATATATATATATATATATATATATATATATATATATATATATATATATATATATATATATATATATATATATATATATATATATACCGTATTTCCTTGAATTGGCGCAGGGAATATAGTATTCGCACGTCTAGAATTACTGCCGGGTCAAACTCGTTTCTCAAATAATTAACGCATGCTTGGCCTTATCGCCGGTTTATTATTGAAGCTGGATCAAATTCGTTTCGCAAAATATTAATTTTATTATCGCATGTCTATAATTTTCGCCGGGTCAAACTCGTTTCGCAAATATTTAGCATATGGCTAGAACTTCCACCGGGTCAAATTCGTTACGTCACGAGTGACGCATCTGTCCTCATTTTCAAAATGGAGGAAGCTGCTTTCAGTAGTTTACAATCGCACAAAGGAAAAAAGATAAAGAGCTTTTCAGTAGGATTTAAGGTCCAAGCTATTGAATACCGGTACAGTATGCTAAAGAGAACAGTAAGCAGCTATGTTTTATTAATATACCGTAGCTGCGTGTGTGAAATACTGTATAAGTCATTAAATGACTCCCGCCTCCTGGTGGTAGAGGGCGCTGCCGCGCTAGTGATCCTTCTTGCGACTTCCGGTACTGCAGAAGAAGTGAACACACGCAGCAAGAGATTTTTTTTTCTTTCCTCTGCCTGAACTTTTAACATGGAGGATTACATACCGGTATCTAAAATAAAACAGTTTTCTAAACTGGACTTTCAATGGAAGCAGGAGGTAATAATTAAAGGAATATCTCCATCGAAACAGAGACTTTTAAAACTGAAGAAAGAAAATAAGGAAGACTTCTATAAACAAGTTATCGATGCTTTTGGTCAGAAGGAGCTGAAAATGGACTCCATTTATAAGTACAGGTAAGACCATAATAACGTTTTTTTTAATTAAATGTGCTTTTCATGATGGTATGCTTACATCACACTCAAAGCGCACGCCTAAATTTTATGGATTCCTTTTGGTAAACGCCAGAGTGAGAAGAGGTTTTAAAATAATTACCGCATGCACGGCCATCCCGCCGGTTTCCGGTAAACGCAGGTGTGACAGGAGGTTTTAAATTAATTAACGCCCCTGCGGCTATTCAAGGAAATACGGTATATATATATACAGTATATACATAGGATTACATATTATTATAATAATATAATGCTTATATAATTAATAATTGGATATTAAGAGTATGTGAAAATTGGACCCCTACCTTGTTTACTTCCATGACGACCTTTCTTAAAGTTTTTTAATCAATCAAAAATGTTGGCATTTTACCCATCATCCCTTGTAATGGATTTAAATGGGTGTAATTTATGCTGATTGGACATTTTTTCTAACATCCACAAAGTTCAATTTGTTATGTGTGACTCTGTTTGTTGAATTTTTGTGCTAGTTAAATTTATCGCACCATGACTAGGGAAGGTTGTTTGGAACAGGTCATACAATTAAACGCTGTGCACATATCTTTGATTTACAACACCGTGCCCTGCCAAATCGTGCCGTCTCGCGGGCCCAAATTGAAGATGCCGGCGGGGCGTAGTTTGGACACTTTTTGTAAATGACTTGACTAAATAGAAAAAAAAGACCAACCTTGTGTGCCTGTGGGAGGACATTTAGATGTTACATTGCTTGTATCGGAGTGGATATCTGAGATGCAAGCCAATATACTCTGATACTAATAAATGATCTTTGACTGAAGAGTGTCTGGGCTCACCTGGGCCGCCAGCTTCTTCATGTAGGGGTTGATGTCGTCCAGGAGGCTGTAGCCCTGCTGGAACAAGGCGTACTGGGCCTGCATGAAGGACAGCACCTGGATGGACGACGGAAGAAAGAGACCAGCTGCGTCCACATTCAATAAATCCACGCCTGACATTAGAAGGAGGCAGAGTCATGCGATGTAAAAGGAGACTCACTGCGTCCAGGATCTCAAACTTCTTCTTGGCCTGGAGGACGTTGATCTGCGCAAAGAGGGCGGATGTCAACATCTAACTATCCTTTTCATCAGTGGTCCCCATATATACTGTATATATATATATATATATATATATATATTTTATATATACATACATATATATATATATAAATATATATGTATATACATAAATATGTATGTATAAATATTTAAATATATATATACATACATATATATACATACATATATACATACATATAATTATATATGTATATATAAATATGTGTATATATATATATATGTATGTATATATCTATATATGTATGTATATGTACATACATAAGTACATATGTATATATACATACATATGTATATATATACATACATATGCATATATATATATACATATATATATATATATACATATATATATATATATATATGTATATATATATATATACATATATATATATATATATATACATATATATATATATATATATATATATATATATATATATATATATATATATATATATATATATATATATATATATATATATATATATATATATATATATATATATATATATATATATATATATATATATATATATATATATATATCAGTGGCGTGCCGTCACTAGAGGCAGGGGAGGCACGGCCTCACCTGCCATCATGGAAAGAAAAAAAAAAGAAAAAGAAAAAAAAATTAATTAAATTGTTTTATATATCCAGTGATTATACTAAAGTTATTTTCCATTTAACTTCACCAGTTTTAGATTATTTTTATTTTTATTTTCACATTTGCCGTTCAAATACTGAGAAGAGACGGTGCGGTGATCAGCAGCCAGTTGAGGCACTTGTGCCTCACCATGGAGTGCGACTCGGCTAACTGCTGGCCTGCTGTGCAGTGAGACCGTATTGCTATATGAATTATATTATACATTTCCATAGTTTAGTTAGCTGAGGTATATAATGTACAGTGTATTTTGTCAACAACTGTATATGTGTAACGTATTTTTAGTGCTGAGCGATCATAAATCTGCTGCGAAGACACACTGTGTGAGGCTCGTATCATAACCCCGCCTCCTTGTGCCAAGCAGCTCCGCCGCAGAATGCACCGCCCGACGGGAGCACCGCGGCCACACCAACCAAAGCCCACACCCAAACCCTCCACGTGCAAGACCGAATCCACCCAAAAAAAGTCACTTAACAAGAAGCCAAAAAGTGCAAAAACAACAATGCTCGCGCTGCAGGAGCCGCGAACGACCGCAAGGACACAACATTAGGTACACCTGCACTGCAGGTTCATATGTTTTTAAATTTGACTGTGATGATGCAGTCGTGCCTCACCAGACATTAACCTCACCGCACGCCACTGATATATATATATATATATAAATGGTCCCTTTTAAAAATGTTAGAAATAAGTCATCATTTATTATTATTCTTTTTTGTTTGCTTTTAACACCAAAAATACCTTTATTTTTTTTACCGTTTGTTTTATGCCCTTTATGTCAATTAAAACTTAGTATTTTTTTATGGCAATCGCACAAAATATGCAACACATTTTTCAAAGTGGAAATTGGAGTCAGTCATTGATAACAACATAAATTTTGATTCATTATTTAAAAAAAAAAGAAGTTTAAAAATAAAAAACACAATAAAATGCTTAGGGATCAAAAATGGTCCCTTTTAAAAATGTTAAAGATAAGTAATCATTTATTATTATTATTTTTTTGTTTGCTTTTAATGCTTTTAACGTCAAAAATACCTTAATTTTTTTTTTAACCGTTTGTTTTATGTCCTTTTTGTCAATTAAAACTTTGGTTTTTTTATGGCAACCGCACAAAATATGCAACAAATCTTTCAAAGTGGAATATTTGAAGTGAAAATTGGAGTCAGTCATTGATAACAACATACATTTTGATTCATTATAAAAAATTTAAAAAAAGAGTTTAAAAATAAAAATCACACTAAAATGCTTAGGGATCAAAAATGGTCCCTTTTAAAAATGTTAGAAATAAGTCATCATTTATTATTATTATTTTTTGTTTGCTTTTAACGCTTTTAACGTCAAAAATACCTTTATTTTTTTTTACCGTTTGTTTCATGCCCTTTTTTTTTCAATTAAAACTTCATTTTTTTTATGGCAACCGCACAGAATATGCAACAAATTTTTCAAAGTGGAATATTTGAAGTGAAAATTGGAGTCAGTCATTGATAACAACATACATTTTGATTCATTATTTAAAAAAAAAAAAAAAAAGACTTTAAAAATTAAAATCACACTAAAATGCTTAGGGGTCAAAAATGGTCCCTTTTAAAAATGTTAGAAATAAGTAATCATTTATTATTATTATTTTTTGTTTGCTTTTAATGCTTTTAACGTAAAAAATACCTGAATTTTTTTAAACCGTTTTTTTTTATGTCCTTTTTGTCAATTAAAACTTTGTTTTTTTTATGGCAACCGCACAAAATATGCAACACATTTTTCAAAGTGGAATATTTGAAGTGGAAATTGGAGTCAGTCATTGATAACAACATAAATTTTGATTCATTATTTAAAAAAAAAAAAAGAGTTTAAAAATAAAAATCACACTAAAATGCTTAGGGATCAAAAATGGTCCCTTTTAAGAATGTTAGAAATAAGTAATCATTTATTATTATTATTTTTTGTTTGCTTTTAATGGTTTTAACGTCAAAAATACCTTAATTTTTTTTTTTACCGTTTGTTTTATGTCCTTTTTGTCAATTAAAACTTCGTTTTTTTTTTATGGCAACCGCACAGAATATGCAACAAATTTTTCAAAGTGGAATATTTGAAGTGAAAATTGGAGTCAGTCATTGATAACAACATACATTTTGATTCATTATAAAAAATTTAAAAAAGAGTTTAAAAATAAAAATCACACTAAAATGCTTAGGGATCAAAAATGGTCCCTTTTAAAAATGCTAGAAATAAGTCATCATTTATTATTATAATTTTTTGTTTGCTTTTAACGCTTTTAACGTCAAAAATACCTTTATTTTTTTTACCGTTTGTTTTATGCCCTTTTTGTCAATTAAAACTTTGTTTTTTTTATGGCAACCGCACAAAATATGCAACAAATCTTTCAAAGTGGAATATTTGAAGTGAAAATTGGAGTCAGTCATTGATAACAACATACATTTTGATTCATTATTTAAAAAAAAAAAAAAAAAGACTTTAAAAATTAAAATCACACTAAAATGCTTAGGGGTCAAAAATGGTCCCTTTTAAAAATGTTAGAAATAAGTAATCATTTATTATTATTATTTTTTGTTTGCTTTTAATGCTTTTAACGTAAAAAATACCTGAATTTTTTAAAACCGTTTTTTTTATGTCCTTTTTGTCAATTAAAACTTTGTTTTTTTTATGGCAACCGCACAAAATATGCAACACATTTTTCAAAGTGGAATATTTGAAGTGGAAATTGGAGTCAGTCATTGATAACAACATAAATTTTGATTCATTATTTAAAAAAAAAAAAAGAGTTTAAAAATAAAAATCACACTAAAATGCTTAGGGATCAAAAATGGTCCCTTTTAAGAATGTTAGAAATAAGTAATCATTTATTATTATTATTTTTTGTTTGCTTTTAATGGTTTTAACGTCAAAAATACCTTAATTTTTTTTTTTACCGTTTGTTTTATGTCCTTTTTGTCAATTAAAACTTCGTTTTTTTTTATGGCAACCGCACAGAATATGCAACAAATTTTTCAAAGTGGAATATTTGAAGTGAAAATTGGAGTCAGTCATTGATAACAACATACATTTTGATTCATTATAAAAAATTTAAAAAAAGAGTTTAAAAATAAAAATCACACTAAAATGCTTAGGGATCAAAAATGGTCCCTTTTAAAAATGCTAGAAATAAGTCATCATTTATTATTATAATTTTTTGTTTGCTTTTAACGCTTTTAACGTCAAAAATACCTTTATTTTTTTTACCGTTTGTTTTATGCCCTTTTTGTCAATTAAAACTTTGTTTTTTTTATGGCAACCGCACAAAATATGCAACAAATCTTTCAAAGTGGAATATTTGAAGTGAAAATTGGAGTCAGTCATTGATAACAACACACATTTTAATTCATTATAAAAAATTAAAAAAAAGAGTTTAAAAATAAAAATCACACTAAAATGCTTAGGGATCAAAGATGGTCCCTTTCAAAAATGCTAGAAATAAGTCATCATTTATTATTATAATTTTTTGTTTGCTTTTAACGCTTTTAACGTCAAAAATACCTTTATTTTTTTTAACCGTTTGTTTTATGCCCTTTTTCCCAATTAAAACTTTTTTTTTTTTTTGGCAACCGCACAGAATATGCAACAAATTTTTCAAAGTGGAATATTTGAAGTGAAAATTGGAGTCAGTCACTGACAACAACATATACTTTGACTCATTATTATTTTTTAAGAAACTTTAAAGAGAAAAAACTGCTTAAATGGCAGCCTTGTGTTATTAAAGTCAACAAGTTCTTCTTGTTACATTTATTTGAGCACATGTTTGCTCTTTTATTCCACTTTTTTGTTTTTTAACAGTACTTTTAGACCGTTACAAAAGGATCTTTGGACACCCCTGACACAGGTGCTACTGTGAAGGTGCACGGTCTGACCTGGAGGACGTAGTCCAAAGCCAGGTGCCTGAAGCACTTGCGGGCCACGCTGAGCGAGCCGGTGGCCTCCTCCACTTCGTGAGGTTTGTTCCTGGGCGCCTGGGCGTTCTTCACCTGGGCGATCTCCAGGTCCTCGCGGACGCGGTCAAAGTGCTTCTTGTTCTCCTTGAACTTGCGCACGTCCCTGAAGGTCACAGGGGGGACATGTTGTGTACTTGGCAAAGAACCGAAGACGGGAGGGCGACTCACTCTTTGATGAAGTGCTGCAGCTGTTGTTTGACCGAACGCTGGGCCTGGTCCAAGAGGACCTGGACCGGAGACAAGGACACAATCAATTACAGATATATTTAGCATTTTACAGTGCATTGATAGTGAATCTTTACACAACACACGATTCGATTCGATTCTTGGGGGTAACGATTCGATTCAAAATCAACACTTTATCAACATTGAATGCAAGTTATATTATTAACTACAATTCTCCATAAAGTACAAACCCCGTTTCCATATGAGTTGGGAAATTGTGTTAGATGTAAATATAAACGGAATACAATGATTTGCAAATCCTTTTCAACCCATATTCAGTTGAATGCGCTACAAAGACAACATATTTGATGTTCAAACTGATAAACATTTTTTTTTGTGCAAATAATCATTAACTTTAGAATTTGATGCCAGCAACACGTGCCAAAGAAGTTGGGAAAGGTCGCAATAAATACTGATAAAGTTGAGGAATGCTCATCAAACACTTATTTGGAACATCCCACAGGTGAACAGGCTAATTGGGAACAGGTGGGTGCCATGATTGGGTATAAATGCAGCTTCCATGAAATGCTCAGTCATTCACAAACAAGGATGGGGCGAGGGTCACCACTTTGTCAACAAATGCCTGAGCAAGTTGTCAAACAGCTTAAAGGCCTACTGAAATGAAATGTTTTTATTTAAACGGGGATAGCAGATCCATTATATGTGTCGTACTTGATCATTTCGCGATATTGCCATATTTTTGCTGAAAGGATTTAGTAGAGAACATCGACGATAAAGTTCGCAACTTTTGGTCGCTGATAAAAAAAGCCTTGCCTGTACCGGAAGTAGCGTGACGTGGCAGGTTGAAAGGCTCCTCACGTTTCCCCATTGTTTACACCAGCAGCGAGAGCGATTCGGACCGAGAAAGCGACAATTACCCCATTAATTTGAGCGAGGATGAAAGATTTGTGGATGAGGAACGTGAGAGTGAAGGACTAGAGTGCAGTGCAGGACATATCTTTTTTCGCTCTGACCGTAACTTAGGTACAAGGGCTCATTGGATTCCACACTTTCTCCTTTTTCTTTTGTGGATCACGGATTTGTATTTTAAACCACCTCGGATACTATATCCTCTTGAAAATGAGAGTCGAGAGCGCGAAATGGACATTCACAGTGACTTTTATCTCCACGACAATACATCGGCGAAGCACTTTAGCTACAGAGCTAACGTGATAGCATCGTGCTTAACTGCAGATAGAAACAAAATAAATAAGCCCCTGACTGGAAGGATAGACAGAAGATCAACTATACTACTATCAGGAGACACCCAACCAAACACTGGACCTGTAACTACGCGGTTAATGCTGTGCCGCCTGTCGAAGCCTAGCAATGCTGTTGCTAACGACGCCATTGAAGCTAACTTAGCTACGGGACCTTGTCAGAGCTATGATAAAAACATTAGCTCTCCACCTACGCCAGCCCTCATCTGCTCATCAACATCCGTGCTCACCTGCGTTCCAGCGATCGACGGCGCGACGAAGGACTTCACCCGATCCTCGATGCGGTTGGCGGCTAGCGTCGGATAGCGCGTCTGCTATCCAAGTCAAAGTCCTCCTGGTTGTGTTGCTGCAGCCAGCCGCTAATACACCGATCCCACCTACAGCTTTCTTCTTTGCAGTCTCCATTGTTCATTAAACAAATTGCAAAAGATTCACCAACACAGATGTCCAGAATACTGTGGAATTTTGCGATGAAAACAGAGCTTTTTGTATTGGATACAATGTGTCCGAATACTTCCGTTTCAACCATCGACGGCACGCGCAATTGTCATGATACATAGACCTTTTCAACCGGAAGTTTCGGGGGAAATTTAAATTTGCACTTTATAAGTTAACCCGGCCGTATTGGCATGTGTTGCAATGTTAAGATTTCATCATTGATATATAAACTACCAGACTGCGTGGTCGGTAGTAGTGGGTTTCAGTAGGCCTTTAAGAACAACATTTCCCAACCAGCTATTGCAAGGAATTTAGGGATTTCACCATCTACGGTCCGTAATATCATCAAAAGGTTCAGAGAATCTGGAGAAATCACTGCACGTAGCATTAAATGCCCAAGACCTTTGATCCCTCAGGATCGAAGGTGATATCAGTGTGTAAAGGATATCACCACATGGGCTCAGGAACACGTCAGTAACTACAGTTCTGTGTGTTTGCACGTGTTGGCAAAGGAGCACACAAAGGAACACACACAGGACAGTTCAGCTTGTCGTTGTTGTTTCGTCTTGTTAATAAAGAGAACGTTGATCCGTCACCTCCTTGTTATGTACGTTTGATATACAATACTGTACATCACTTCATAGTGTGTTCAAACCTTCACTCAAATAAGGACTTTTGTCAAGGCCGGAACCAATTATTCATATTTACTTTGTTTCTGATGGAGAAAATCGCTTCACTATATGAACTTTTCCATTTACGAACAAATTAATTTCACACCCCATGTAATACACCTGCGCGCCAGCAGAGGGCGACAAAGTGTTACTTTCAAAGAGTGAATGGAGGAGCAATGTCGCCATGTCCACTGCAATAATAATGCCGTTTTTTTACCCAGATTTTTTTTTCTTTTATTCAAAGGCAGGAAGGCCCACTAGGAGCACATGCTGCGCGGTTCCTGCGGCGTTCCCGCTAAATAGGTCATGACACGAGGGGGAGGGGAGCAGGCTGTTTGAAACGTGAGCCTGCCAGAGGTCATGAGTTGTCACTGTGTACCTCCATTTCCGCCTCTTCATTCCACCATGTCAACAAAAGTCAGGAGACTCACACCAGAGGTGTCTTAAGTGCGGCCCGCAATCTAAAAATACTATTAAAAAAAACGATAAATTGAAATAAAACAGCAAACAGGTGAAATGTAACGAGAAAAAGCTGCCATGCAGGCTGCTTTTTTTCTTTAAAACTGTCATTGCTAAAAATAATAATAATAATAATGTTGTTATGAATTATTGACCTAATCAAGGCTCCAATTACTTTATTCCACTTCAAATTTTTTTGGGGGAAAATATCGCATATTTTTTGAGTTTGCCATAAAAAAAACGAAGTTTTCCATGACAAAAATGTGCATAAAACAAACAAAAAATCCTAAAAAAAATAATAAAAACGTATAATTGATGAATGGATCTGAAATTGAGCTTGAGATTTAAGCGTTGAAAGTTAAAGAAAATAAAACAACCTATTTTTAACACTTTTATGAGTGGGACTCTTTTGGATACCCAAGCACTTTAGTGGGATTTTTTTTTAAACTTGTCATTGCTTAAAAAAAATAATGAATCAAAATCAATGTTGTTATGAATTATTGACCTAATCAAGGCTCCAATAACTTTATTTCACTTTGAATTTTTTTGGGGGAAAAATATTGCGTATTCTGTGAGTTTGCCACAAAAAAACTACGTTTTCCATTTAAAAAAGGTGCATAAAACAAAGAAAAAACATAAAAAATAATAAAATCTCATAATTAAAGGATAGATCTAAAGTTGATCTCGAGATTTAACCGTTGAAAGTAAAAGAAAAGAAAATAACTTATTTTTAACACTTTTATGAGTGGGACCCTTTTGGATACCCAAGAATTTTAGTGGGATTGTTTTTAACTGTCATTGCTTAAAAAAAAAAAAAGAATCAAAATCAATGTTGTTATGAATTATTGACCTAATCAAGGCTCCAATTACTTTATTCCACTTTGAATTATTTTTGGGGGGAAATATTATTGCATATTTTATGAGTTTGCCATAAAAAAAACAATGTTTACCATGACAAAAAAGTGTATAAAACAAAGAAAAAACATAAAAAAATAATAAAAAACGTATAATTAAAGGATAGATCTAAAGTTGATCTCGAGATTTAAGCGTTGAAAGTATAAGAAAATAAAACAACCTATTTTTAACACTTTTATGAGTGGGACCCTTTTGGATACCCAAGCACTTTAGTGGGATTTTTTTTTAAAGTTGTCATTGCTTTAAAAAAAAAAAAAAGAATCAAAATCAATGTTGTTATGAATTATTGACCTAATCAAAGCTCCAATAACTTTATTTCACTTTGAATTTTTTTGGGGGAAAAATATTGCATATTTTGTGAGTTTGCCACAAAAAAACAAAGTTTTCCATGACAAAAAGGTGCATAAAACAAAGAAAAACATAAAAAATAATACAAACTTGTATTTAAAGGATAGATCTAAAGTTGATATTGAGATTTAAGCATTGAGAGTAATAGAAAATAAAACAACCTATTTTTTAACACTTTTTGAGTGGGACCCTTTTGGATACCCAAGAACTTTAGTGGGATTTTTTTTAAACCTTCATTGCTTAAAAAAAAAAAGAAAATATTAAATAAAAAATGTATGTTGTTATGAAATACTGACCTAATCAAGGCTCCAATTACTTTATTTCACTTTAAATAATTTGTTGGGGGAAAATATTGCATGTTCTGTGAGTTTGCCATAAAAAAACAAAGTTTTCCATGACAAAAAGGTGCATAAAACAAGGAAAAAACATACAAAATAATAAAAACTTATAATTGAAGAATAGATCTAAAGTTGATCTTGAGATTTAAGCGTTGAAAGTGAAAGAAAATAAAACAACCTATTTTTAACACTTTTATGAGTGGGACCCTTTTGGATACCCAAGAACTTTAGGGGGATTTTTTTTAAACTGTCATTGCTTAAAAAAATTATAAATAAATCCAAATCAATGTTGTTATGAATTATTGACCTAATCAAGGCTCCAATAACTATATTTCACTTTGAATTTTTTTCGGGGAAAAATATCGCATATTTTGTGAGTTTGCCATAAAAAAAACAAAGTTTTCCATGACAAAAAGGTGCATAAAACAAGGAAAAACATAAAAAATTATAAAAACTTATAATTAAAGGATAGATCTATTGCTTGAAAAAATAATGAATCAAAATCAATGTTGTTATGAATTATTGACCTAATCAAGGCTCCAATTACTTTATTTTACTTTGAATTATTTTTTTTAGGAAAGATTATTGCATATTTTATGAGTTTGCCATAAAAAAAACAATGTTTTCCATGACAAAAAGGTGCATAAAACAAAGAAAAAACATTTTAAAAAAATACAAAATTATAGTTAAAGGATAGATCTAAAGTTAATCTCGAGATTTAAGCGTTAAAAGTAAAAAAAATATAAAACAACTTATTTTTTAACACTATTATGAGTGGGACCCTTTTGGATACCCAATAACTTTAGTGGGATCTTTTTTTAACTGTCATTGCTTTAAAAAATTATAAATAAATCAAAATCAATATTGTTATGAATTATTGACCTAATCAAGGCTCCAATAACTTTATTTCCCTTTGAATTTTTTCCGGGAAAAATATTGCATATTTTGTGAGTTTGCCACAAAAAAACTAAGTTTTCCATGACAAAAAGGTGAATAAAACAAAGAAAAAAGATAAAAAAATAATAAAATCTTATAATTAAAGGATAGACCTAAAGTTGATCTCGAGATTTACCGGTAAGCGTTGAAAGTTAAAGAAAATAAAACAACCTATTTTTAACACTATTATGACTGAGTGGAACCCTTTTGGATACCCAAGAACTTTAGTGGGATTTTTTTTTAACTGTCATTGCTTAAAGAAAAATAATAAATAAATCAAAATCAATGTTGTTATGAATTATTGACCTAATCAAGGCTCCAATAACTTTATTTTACTTTGAATTTTTTTCGGGGAAAAATATCGCATATTTTGTGAGTTTGCCATAAAAAAAACAAAGTTTTCCATGACGAAAAGAGCATCACAAAACATTTTAAAAAAATAATAAAAAACGACTGAAAAATATGAAGTTGATTTAGAGATTTAAGCGTTGAAAGTAAAAAAACAAAATAAAATAATGTATGACTTATTTTTAACACTTTTATGAGTGGGGCCCTTTTGGGTCCCTGAGAATTTTAGTTTCATCATTGCACAAAAATAACAATGGATCAAAAATCAATGTCGTTATGAATTATTGATGTAATTATTTCACGTCAAGTATTCCACTTGGAAAATATTGAATTTTTTTTTTTAGTTTTTGCCACTAAAACAGGGTTTTTTTTTAAGAAAAAAGGTTTGAAAACAAAAAATATCAAAATGGCCCCCACACAGTGGATGGGTACTGGGATCCGGGATCCGGTACTTTCTTGGCACCGACCTAATCTCGCCAAACTACCTCTAAGCAATATTGCAATTTTCAATTCCAACAAAAAAAATGACTCAAAAAACGCTCCAAAGCAAGGCTCCACTTTACCAAAAATGTGCTAGCTTGATGCTAATATACATCGGCTTTGCGGTTGACATGCTACTGATTAGCATTAGCAACTTAGCATGGCGATTTCAACACATCTAAAAAGATGCATGTTACAAAACAGCTGATTTGTAATGAGTACAATACTTACAGTATTAACACCTTGTAGGGCGCAACAAAAAACACACCATAAACTATACACTACACTCTTGGACTTGCAACTGTCATACTTGCAAATGATAATAACAACCGGAAAGCAGTTGTCATAATCAGCTCATTTTTAAAAGTTGCAATAAAAATGTGATTTTATCATCCAAAACAATTGATATTGTAATGCACACACAAAATTAGCAAAACAAATATTTTATGGCATGTCTGTTTCACAGTAGGGAACCCGCGAACACGCCAAACGTCCCCACTGCGTCAGCGAGGAGGCGGAAGTAAACGCTCGGCCGCAATGGAGGCCCGACGTGACCACGGGGCATTAAAAGGCGACCGCTGGTGACCTTGTGGTGGTTGAGTGGCCGGGGAGAGAGAGAAAATAAACAAGAGTGTGACATCCTGGCTCAGGCAAGCGGATGACAACCTTGTACTGTGTCTGAAATAGAATACTTGTGTCAGTGTATACATACTGTGACTCTATAATGAAGGCAATATTTACCCTAGGGGTCTTTAAAGTCTTCCAGGCAAAGGACCCCCAAATGATGGAGGGAGCCTCTACTAAAATATCCTGTATTTTTTAAAAATTCAAACTGGTCATATAGTACCTTGCTATTGTGCAATATTACGGGTTTCCAAGAATAAAGTGTAACGACGCTAATTGCTAGCTGCCAACGAGAGCACTAATCGCTAACTGTCTGAAATGCTAACATGAATTTTATAATATCATTATAATTTTTTATGCCACTGACATTTAAAAACTATACTACAGTGTGCCGTATCAAGGTTAGTGTGTATTTAAAGACATTTAAAATTGTGGAGAGAATATCAAAAATATATATAATATAATACAAATTAAAAATTTAAAAAAATAATATATATATATGTATATATATATATATATATATATATATATATATATATATATATATATATATATATATATATATATATATATATATATATATATATATATATATATATATATATATATATATATATATATATATAAAAGACTATTCAACTACAAATTTCACCCTTGCGGAACCCGTAGGGATCGTAGACCCCCGGTTCTTCGTCTTCTCTTCCTTATTAATGGTGAATTAAAACCACTAGTGCTAGCCCCTCCCCTTCTGCTGCGTAGCCAAGATGGTAAGTATATATACATATATATGTATATATCCATATATACATATATATATATACATATGGCGAAGTTGGTAGAGTGGCCGTGCCAGCAATCGGAGGGTTGCTGGTTACTGGGGTTCAATCCCCACCTTCTACCATCCTAGTCACGTCCGTTGTGTCCTTGGGCAAGACACTTCACCCTTTGCCTCTGATGGCTGTTGGTTAGCGCCTTGCATGGCAGCTCCCGCCATCAGTGTGTGAATGTGTGTGTGAATGGGTGAATGTGGAAATACTGTCAAAAGCGCTTTGAGTACCTTGAAGGTAGAAAAGCGCTATACAACTATAACCCATTTATCATTTATTTATTTATATACACACACACACACACATATATATATATATATATATATATATATATATATATATATATATATATATATATATATATATATATATATATATATATATATATATATATATATATATATATATATATATATATATATATACATATATATGTATATATACTATATACATATTTATGTATATATAGTATATACATATACTGTATATATATACACATATACATATATATACACATATGCATATATACACATATATATACACACATATACATATATATACACACACACATATACATATATATACACATATGCATATATACACATATATATACACACATATACATATATATACACACACACATATACATATATATATACAAATACATATACATATACACACATATATACACATACATATACATATATACACACATATACATAAACATCCATCCATCCATCCATCCATTTTCTACCGCTTATTCCCTTCGGGGTCGCAGGGGGCGCTGGAGCCTATCTCAGCTACAATCGGGCGGAAGGCGGTGTACACCCTGGACAAGTCGCCACCTCATCATATATATATATATACATATATATACACATATATATATACATATAAATATACATATATAAACATATATACACATATATACATATAAATATACATACATATATATACACACATATATACATATAAATATACATATATAAACATATATACACATATATACATATAAACATACATACATATATATATATACACATATATATACACATATGCATATATAGACATATATATATACACACATATACATACATGTATACACATATACATATATATACACACATATATATATGTATACAAATATGCATATATACACATTTTTACACACACATATACATATATACACACATATACATATACACACATATATACACACACATATACATATGTACACATATATACATAAACATATATATACATATATATACACATATATATATACAGATAAATATACATATATAAACATATATACACATATATACATATAAATATACATATATACACATACATATATATATATACACATATATATACATATATATACACATATATACACATATACATATATATACATATATGCATATATACACATATACATATATATACACACATATACATATACATACAAATATACACATATACATATATATACACACATATACATATATATACAAATACATATACATATACACACATATACGAATATACTGTATATACACATACATATCCATATATACACATATATACATATACACATATATACATACATATATATACATATATACACATATATACATATAAATATACACATATATATACATATATATATATATATACACACATATATATACATATATACACATTTATATACATATATATATATACACCTATATATATATATATATAAAAAATATATACACACATATATATACATATATACACACACATATATATACACACACATATATATACACACACATATATATATATATATTATATATATATATATATATATATATATATATATATACATATATATATATATATATATATATATATATATATATATATATATATATATATATATATATATATATATATATATATATATATATATATATATATATATATATATATATATATATATACATACACATATATATATACATACATATGTCTATACATATATTTTCTATATAGCAGCAGCACAACACAACATGGAAAGAAATATGCTCGGAATCACATATAAAGACAGAAAAACAAATGAATGGGTGAGAAAACAAACGCAAGTCCAAGACATTATGAGAACTATCAAATTCAGTAAGTGGAAGTGGGCTGGACATATCAGTAGAACAGATAATAGATGGACTTCCCTAATGACATCATGGAGACCCATGGATGGGAGCAGAAATAGAGGAAGACAAAGAGTGAGATGGCGAGATGACAAATATTGGGGAACAGTGCAGTGGCAGGGAGCAGCTAGAGATCGTTCACTATGGCAGAAACATGCTGAGGCTTTCGTCCAGC
>NC_084737.1:15528391-15768391 GCF_033978785.1 Entelurus aequoreus
TATATGTACATACATATATATACATATATGTGTGTACATATACTGTATATATATTATATATATATATATGTATATATATATATATATATATATATTATATATATGTATATGTAATATTTATATATATATAAAATACATAAATATATATATGTATGTATGTGTATTTATATATATATACTGTATATATTATATATGTATGTATGCGTCTATACATATATATTTACACACACACACACGCACGCACGCACGCACGCACGCACGCACACGCGCGCGCACACACACACACACACACACACACACACACACACACACACACACACACACACACACATACACACACACACACACACACACACATCATCTTTTGGCCCCTGGCCATATTGTTTTAGCCCAATGTGGTCCCAAAGTCACTTAGACGTCGTAGGTCCCTCACAACAGTGTCACATTAAGGTTAGCATCGTAGCTACGCCTGCTAAAGTGCTAACATAACACTCACGTTTCAACAGCAACGCCATGCTCGGTTCGCATATTTGCCAAAGAAAAACAAAATGATCAAAACTACAGGATTTATATTAAGACGTGTAGAGAAGCCTGCTTTTTTTTTGTATTATTAGGTTATATTAGGTTATTATTGGTGGGTTTCATGAGGTATTCATGATAAATGCTTCCTCCCACCCACCCTGTGTCAGAAGTTCAGAACGACCTCATTGTTAATGGATGTTCCCACACACATGTCAATAATTGATGGCGTGTTCCTGTGGACTTTTCTGCTTCATGAAGCCACGGCCTGCTTCTCGGGGGCGGCCATGATGGATCTATTTGTGTTTAAACGCAAGACCATGAAAGATGTTTATTCATGAACAATGTAGTAATATAACGAACAATTGCGAAATCAATGCCAATATATTTAATTTATCTTCATTGTTTAACGTACATTTAGTCTAAATGTCCAATAGGGTAGTTTATTATTTTTACATTCTTTGTTATGATAATTATTTGTTTTAATTTAAAAACAAATAATACCCCAAAAATATAAATTACATAAATGTTCATTAAATGAATGAACAAATTATATAAATGAAAATGTTATTACATACATTAATAAAAAGTTCATAAAGTAAATAAAGGTTATTCAATAATTAGGTAATAAATTATAAAAATAAAACATTAAAATAAATATATAGATACAGTTTATTCAATAAATATAATTACTTTTGAAGTCATTAAATATCATAAAATATATTTTTGTAAAATGCCACTAGATTTACAATAGATAACTAAAAATGTATGATAAAAAGACAAATACTCATGAAATAATTGACATTTTTTCCCCCCATTTAAAGGACACTTTCATGAATTATTTCACATTTAAATTAACGTACATTTAGTCTAAATGTCCAATAGTGTAGTAAATTATTTTTTACATGATTTATTATAATAATTATTTGTCTTAATTTAAGAACAAACAATACAAAATATAAAATACATAAATGTTCATTAAATAAATGAGCACGTCATTAATTATATAAATGAAAAGGTCCTTACATATACTAATAGAATGTTCATCAAATAAATAAAGGTTATTAAATAATAAGGTAAACATGTATATGAATACAACATTACATTAAATATATATATACAGTTTATTCAATAAATGTAATTAAATATATACACACACATATAATATATATATATATATATATATATATATATATATATATATATATATATATATATATATATATATATATATATTTTTTTTTTTAAATTTTTTAAATGCCATATTTACAATAAATAATTAAAAAGTCATGATTAAAAAGATAAAAAGTAATGAAATAAGACTTTTTTTCCATTTAATGGACAATTTAATGAATTATTTCACATTTAAATCAACATACATTTAGTCTAAATGTCCAATAGTGTAGTTTATTATTTTTACATTATTTAAAAAAAAAAAAAGATGTGTCTTAATTCGTCTTAATTTATTTATTCATAAAATAAATAAAGGTTATTAAATAATGAGGTAATAAAGTATAGGAATACAACATTAAATTAAAATATAAAGTTTATTCAATAATTGTAATTACTTTTCAAGTAATTAAATATCATTAAATATATACATATACATATATATATATATATATATATATATATATATATATATATATATATATATATATATATATATATATATATATATATATATATATATATATATACATACATACACACACACACACACACACATATTATATATTTATATATATATATGTTTAAATGTCATATTTACAACAGATGATTAAAAAGATAAAAGGTCATGAAATAATGGACATTTTGTTTCTATTTAATGGACAATTTAATTAATTATTTCACATTTAAATTGACATACATTTAGTCTATATGTCCAATAGGGTAGTTTATTATTTTTACATGATTTTAAAAAAAAAAAAAAAAAAAAAAAAAAAATTCTTCATTTGTCTATTCATAAAATAAATAAAATGTTATGAAATAATAAGGTAATAAAGTATAGAAATGCAACATTAAATTGAATATATAAATACAGTTTATTCAATAAATGTAATTAATTTTCAAGTAATTAAATATCATTAAATATATATTTTTTTAATGTAATTATATTTACAATAAATTATTAAAAAGTCATGATTAAAAAGATAAAAAGTCATGAAATAAATTACATATTTTTTTCCATTTAAAGGACAATTTAAGGAATTATTTCACATTTAAATTAACATACATTGGGGACGGCGTGGCGAAGTTGGTAGAGTGGCCGTGCTAGCAATCGGAGGGTTGCTGGTTACTGGGGTTCAATCCCCACCTTCTACCATCCTAGTCACGTCCGTTGTGTCCTTGGGCAAGACACTTCACCCTTGCTCCTGATGGCTGCTGGTAGCGCCTTGCATGGCAGCTCCCTCCATCAGTGTGTGAATGTGTGTGTGAATGGGTGAATGTGGAAATACTGTCAAAGCGCTTTGAGTACCTTGAAGGTAGAAAAGCGCTATACAAGTATAACCCATAACCCATACATATAGTCCAGGGGTCGGCAACCTTTACCACTCAAAGAGCCATTTTGGAAAGTTTCACAAATTAAAGAAAACAATGGGAGTCACAAAAAATTTTGAAAATTTAAAATGAAAAACACCACATACAAAGCTTAAATTGCTTTGCGCTATGTTAACCAGGGTCTCTGACACACGCACCGGCACGCATCTCTATATGGAAATTTAAT
Organism: Entelurus aequoreus; assembly: GCF_033978785.1. Classification (NCBI taxonomy): domain Eukaryota; kingdom Metazoa; phylum Chordata; class Actinopteri; order Syngnathiformes; family Syngnathidae; genus Entelurus; species Entelurus aequoreus. Next base: position 15,531,639 of record NC_084737.1, read on the forward strand.
GTTAGTGCTTTTAATTGAATGGCGCTTGATAGCGTCTTTCTTGCCAACCCTCTCATTTTTTCCGGGAGACCCCCGAATATCGGGGCGTGATGGCACTGCTTTAGCGCCCTCTACAGCCTGCCCAAACAGCGTACCTGCTTGGCCACATGTAGAATGCAGCTTTTGCTTGCCCACGTAAGTGCCAGCAAGGCATACTTGTTCAACAGCCACACAGCTTACACTGACGGTAGTCGTACAAAAACAACTTTAACACTGTTACGTTACAAATAAGCGCCACACTTTGAACCCACACCAAAAAAGAATGACAAACACATTTCTGGAGAACATCTGCACTGTAACACAACATAAACACAACACAACAAATACCCAGAATCCCATGCAGCCCTAACTCTTCCGCTCAACCGCCGCACGGAGGGGGGGGGGGGGGGGTTGATGTGTGGGGGGGTTTGGTGGTAGCGGGGGTGTATAATGTAGACCGGAAGAGTTAGGGCTGCATGGGATTCTGGGTATTTGTTGTGTTGTGTTACGGTGCGGATGTTCTCCAGAAATGTGTTTGTCATTCTTTTTTGGTGTGGGTTCACAGTGTGGCGCATATTTGTAACGTAACAGTGTTAAAGTTGTTTTTGTATGACTACCGTCAGTGTAAGCTGTGTGGCTGTTGACCAAGTATGCTTTGGTGTCTCCTACATGTGCAAGTAAAAGCAACATATAACATGTGGCCGGGCTGGCACGCTGTTTGTAAATGCTATAGGGTACAATTAATGCAGTGCCATTAGGGCACGCCCTTGATTAAGTCATTAGAGTGAAAATAGGATAATATTTGCCCTGGGAGATTTCTAGGAGAGGCAGTCTCCTGGGAAAATCGGGGGGGTCGTTAAGTATACTGGGAAAACCGGGAGGGTCGGCAAGTATGCAGCTGAGCCGCATCAGAGTGGTCAAAGAGCCGCATGCGGCTCCGGAGCCGCGGGTTGCCGACCCCTGATATAGTCTAAATGTCCAATATTGTAGTTGATTATTTTTCATGATTTTTTTGTAATAATTATAGGTCTTAATTTGTTTTAATTTATTTATTCATAAAATAAATAAAGGTTATTAAATAATAAGGTAATAAAGTATAGAAATACAACATTAAATTGAATATATAAACACAGTTTATTCAATAAATATAATTACTTTTAAAGTAATTGACTATCCATCCATCCATTTTCTACCGCTTGTCCCTTTCGGGGTCGCGGGGGTTGCTGAGATATCATTACATTAATTTTTTCTAAATGCGATACAATAAATAAATAAAAAGTAATGATTAAAAAAATGAAAAGTCATAAAAATAAGTGACATTTTTTTCCATTTAAAGGACAATTTATGGAATTATTTCACATTTAAATTAACATTACATCTAGTCTAAATGTCCAATAGAGTAGTTTATTATTTTTACATGATTTTAAAAAAATAATTATATGTCTTAATTTGTCTTAATTTATTTATTCATCAAATAAAAGTTATTAAATAATAAGGTAATAAAGTATATAAATACATTACATTGAATATATACATAAAGTTTATTCAATAAATGTAATTACTTTTGAAGTAATTAAATATCATTACATGTATTTTTTAAATGCCATTACATATACAATAAAAAGTCATGATAAAAGATAAAAAGTTTGTTTTTTTTCCATTTAAAGCAGTGGGGGGGGGGGGGGGGGGGGGGGGGGGGGGGGGTATTTAAAAAAAATATATATATATATATATATTTTTTTTTTACATAAATAAATACAATCATGTGTGCTTACGGACTGTATCCCTGCAGACTGTATTGATCTATATTGATATAGAATGTATATATTGTGTTTTTTATGTTGATTTCATTTTAAAAAAAAAAAAAAAAAAAAAAAATTTTTTTTTTTTTTTTTTTTAAATTCTTGTACGGTGCCAATCGGTGGCCCGGTACCAATCGGTGGTTGGGTACCACTGATTTAAAGGACACTTTTGTGAGTTATTTCACATTTAAATGGTGTATTGAAATACCAGATATGTATTTATTTTGGCAGAGTGTCAGGCTTGTAAGTATAAATAAAAACTAGATTGCAGCATGTGAGACCACACACATTATTTATGGAGAGGAGTGCTCTCCAAGTGCATGTTTCTTCATGATTTATTTATCCATTTTTCATTTCGACAATGTTGTATCGCAATCGCCAGCCAGCCGGGGAACAACCATGGCCCTGTTTTATTCATCGGAACACTTCAAAGTTCAAAGGTGATCATACTGTACATTATACAGGATCATAAACAATCGGAGGTTCACTTTTTCTATGCAATGTTTGCCTCGCCGATATCAGGCATTGGTCCCATATCAGCAGGAAACAAAAACAGTATCGGATTATGTCTAAACTTTCCAATATCAGCTCCGATACAAGCAGTCCTGCAGCTTTGAACCGATACGGTACTAATTCCCGGGATCAATACCGGGAATTAGTACTTGTATTATTGTTGTACCGATACCAATATTATGGTACCGGTACCAAAAATGTATTTAGATACTTTTCGGTACTTTTCTAAATAAAAGGGGACCACAAAAAATGTCATTATTGTCTTTATTTTAACGAAAAATCTTAGGGTACATTAAACATATGTTTATTATTGCAATTAAGTCCTTAAATAAAATAGTGAACATACTAGACAACTTGTCTTTTAGTAGTAAGTAAACAAACAAAGACTCCTAATTAGTCTGCTGACGTATGCAGTAACATATTGTGTCATTTATCATTCTATTATTTTGTCAACATTATAAAGGACAAGCTGTATAAATTGATTATTAATCTACTTGTTCATTTACTGTTAATATCTGCTTACTTTCTGTTTTAACATGTTCTATCTACTCTTCTGTTAAAATGTAATAATCACTTATTCTTCTGTTGTTTGATACTTTAAATTAGTTTTGGATGATACCTCACATTTAGGTATCGATCTGATACCAAGTAGTTACAGGGTAATACATTGGTCATATTCAAAGTCCTCATGTGTCCAGGAACGTATTTACTGAGTTTATAAACACAATATGAATTTTTTTGAAAAGGACAAAAGATTTTGTGACGATAAAAAATATTGATGTAATCATGGTATTATCAACTAGATACGCTATTGTACTTGGTATCATTACAGTGGATGTCAGGTGTAGATCCGCCCATGGCATTTGTTTACATTGTGACGCCGGTGAGCCATTGTATCCTCCTACGGTGTGTAGTGAAGCATGTTTAGCTATTCCTTGTCCTCCAGTGATAATGGTACGTGCAAGAAACATACTTTATTTGTGGCCACGGAGGCGAGGATTAGTGATTTAGAAGTAGCTAAAACACTGTGGATGGACGTTAGCTGCTAGCTAGCTAGCCATGTCTTAAAGCACCTCTTCCTGAGGGCGTTTCAGTGTTATAACTTCACCTTTATCTTTAGTTTTGAAGCCAAAATGCGTCCGTTCTCCCTTTTCTGTCTACACACTGTGTCTGCTTGTAAGTACTCCGTGTGCGTGCGCTGCCAAACATGCTCCTCTGCTCGTAAAACCAGCAATGACGACGACGGGGGTGGCGGGGTGCTGGAGGACCAGTACTTTTTAGAGGCGGTATAGTACCGAATATGATTCATTAGTATTACCCGTATACCCTACAACCCTTATCTTATCATATGAAATATAACTTACTTCAATAATTATTATTATTAAATTTTTACTATTATTTATTTATTTATTTTTATTGTGATTACTTATGGAGTTTATTGTGAATAAATTGTGAACAGGAAGTGAACAAAAAGTTTTAGCAACTGTTGTGTAAAGAAAAGGGGTAGGATTAAATAAGCTCTGGTTCTTCCTACTCCTTTTCGAACATGTTGAAAAGAGAAACTGGAAATTGTGATGTATCATGTTGTATGCTTGCATGTTCGAAATAAACTCAAACTCAAACTCAAACCCTAATATGTATATTTAACAACTCTCAGTAAGTTAGATATAATTATTAAATACCATTAAAATCAAGAGTAAGATGACTAATTCTGAGTTGATATTTGAGTGGAAAAGTTGGGCCCTGAGGTCAGAAAGGTTGGGCTTTAGCCCCCCTCGTGGTACAAAAGCATCAGTACCTGTAATGGAACAACCAAAAATAATACGAGTATGATCCACGCTGGTATCGCATTGGCTCAATTTGCGGATTTTCACACAAACCAAACCAGGAGGTTGACCACAGCCACCGCGCTGATTAAAGACCCCGCTGGTTATTTGCGTTTGTCGACCACGCCCCCCTGTGCCTGAATGAATGTTTGCAGTAAGATATCGCTCATATACTTGCTCGATATTACGCGGCGATAAAAACACATCCAGCATTGAAGCCTCCGAGGGGGGCTAAGGAACCATGTGAGGACGCACCATGTGGTAGTTGATGATCTCCTGCAGACTTTCTCCACACTTCTCCAAGCACTCCTGCAAGGAAACACACACTGTTAGCCTCCAAGATGGAAAAACATCCTGCCTAAAAATAAACATCTGCTAAGCTAAAAATAAGCTCAACTTGCTGTCGTGGGCTTTTTTTTTTTTTTTTTTTATGCCGTGTTTGGGGGAGACAGAACAAAAACTGCACATTGTTGTTTTTCCTTGCTTTTACAGTGGAAAATGTGACTTTAATAGGAAAAGTCACCATGAGCCACAAAGCCAAGAGAGCTTTTTAAATTGCTTTCACTGTTTGGAATCGAGCCTTTCCTCCCGTTGGAAAAAAATGACATCAAAGAGAATAAAAAGACAATAAAAGACAGCGTATCTTGGCAAAACATTTATTTTTGTGTGTAGATTTAAAAAAACAAAAAACATATATATTATTGAGGGTCAAATGGGACAGAAAAAAGTAAATCTTTAAATAATTACTTAAATGTGTCCTTAATTAGTTAACATTCCAATTAAATAAATGTTATTAAATGTGTCCTCGATTAATTGTATGTAAATCAATATTTTTTATATCAACTATATAATTAATTAAATCAATATTTAATGATTTACTTCACAATTTAATATTTTTTAAAATGTTTTAATTATTGATTTGATTAATTATTCAAATCATTTCATGAACCTGTGTGGCAGCTTTATGAATGTATTTTATATGTCAAACTCAGCCTTCAAAGTCAGTGGGATATTAAAAAAAATATTACTAAATGAGTCTTTAATTAATATAAATCTAATTATTTATTTAATAATATAAGTAATTATTTCAAAAAAATATTATTTACTTCACAATTTAATTAATCATTTTATGTTTTAATTATTTGTTGACTTGATTAATTATTTAGTTTTATTGTTTACGTTAAATAACTGCCTATTGAAATATTGTCCACTTTATTTGTATGGAGATTTTTTTTTAAAAATATTATGGAGGGTCAAATGGGACAGAAGAAAGTAAATAAATATATATTTAAATAATTACTTAAATGTGTCAATAATTGGTCAACATTTCAATTAAATAAATGTTAATACATGTGTCCTCAATTAATTGTAGATAAATCATATTTTTTAATCATTTACATAAATAATTAAATCAATATTTTTTATGTTTTAATTATTGATTTGATTGATTACGCAATCATTTCATGAACCTGTGTGGCGGCTTTATGAATTTTTTTGGTGAAAAATAATATTATTAAATTAGTCTTTAATTAATTTGATATAAATCAAAATTGTATTTAACAATATCTCAAAAAAAATATTATTTACTTCACAATTTAATGAATTATTTTAATTATTTGTTGACTTGATTAATTATTTCATGAACCTGTGTGTCATCTTCATGAATTCACTTTATCTGTCAAACTCAGCCTTCAAAGTCATTGGGAATTAAAAAAATATATATATTAAATGTGTCCTTAATTAATTTGATATAAATCAAATTATTTATTTAACAATTTAATGAATTATTTCAATATTTAATTATTTTCTGTTTAAATTATTTCACAACATAATTAATGAATCAGGCATCAGACTAGTCATGTTAGCCCCGCCCACTGACTTAAAGCAACTGAAGCGCTCGCACACATCTTCACGCAACAACTAACTAAATCAAACAAAAAAAATGTAATATTGAAATAATTAATGAAACAGTAAAAACAAATAAATACAATTTTACATTAAACTACAAGGACATTTATAAACACATTTATTTATTGAATTCCAATTTCAAATAATTGCTGACACATTTAAGATAACATTTATTTATTTATTCTGTCCCATTTAACCTTACACACAATATAAGTTATATGAGGTAAAATAATCATCTTATTTTAGTCTTTGTTAAATGTTTAACCCCTCGAGGTCAACAAAATAAATTGGTACCAAAAACAAATCAAATGAGCAACTATGTATTAATGAATATATAAATATACACACATATATATATGCTATTTTTCATTTTTAATATATACTGTATATATACCTACACATTTATTTATTAGAATTTTTAATATATACTGTATATATGCATACATTTATATGTATATATATTTATTTGTATTATAAATATACACAGTATATATATATATATATATATATACACATGTACACACATACATATAATACACACATACATATGTATACATATATACACACATATATAAAAAAAAAATTTTTTTTTGATGAAGTTGATAAGACTCACCGACATCATTCCATCCTTCTTGCACTGCTGGGAGAGATCGCGGATGCCGTTGACGAAGAGCTTGTTGGCCCCGACGTACGCTTTGCCGGCTTCTATCATGCCGCCGCATAGCTTCACCAGCTGTGTGGGGGACAGACACACGAAGACACAGTTTGACCCCGGAACAGATTGCTTCTTTTCCTGCTTTTGTAATCAAGGGCGTCAAACTGAATGGCACAGGGGGCCGACGTTTCAAAGGTCCGAACTGGATGAATTAAATAATGAGGGAAAGTCCTTTGCATTAACGGGCTAAAGACACACCTTTTTAATCAGGCTATTCATCTGGTGGTTTTTGGTGTTATTTAGTATATGGATTTTTTTAGTTGTTTGTTGTAGTGTTTTGTGCTGTATATATATATATATATATATATATATATATATATATATTATATATATATATATATATATATATATATATATATATATATATATATTATATTAGATATACAGCTGTATATATATATATATATATATATAGAGGTTATATATATTATAGTATATATATATACACTGTATATATATATATAATATATATATAACACACACACGTATATCTATAATATATATACATATGATCTATATATATACCATATATATGTATATCTATACAGATATATACATATATATTATATATATATATATATATATATATATTATATATATATATATATATATATATATATCTATATATATATATATATAAATATAAACATACACACACACACGTATATCTATATATATATACATATATCTATATATATCCACATATATATGTATAATCTATATACAGATATATATATATATAATATATATATTTATATATATATATAAAAATATATATATATAACTATATATATATATACTATACTAACACTCTATACTCACTACTCACTACACAACTAACTCACACCGAGTGTTCAATCACGCATATTTTTTTTTAATCAGGCATGGTTGTTTCGTTGGCATTGATAATATATATATAATTATATATATACATGTACGTATGTATGTGTATTTATATACGTATATTTATATACACACATATGCCTGTATATATATATACATATGTATGTGTATTTATATACGTATATATTTAAACGTATATAAATTATATATATATATGGACTTTCACAATATTATGTCAGACCCACTCGACATCCATTGCTTTCGGTCTCCCCTAGACAGGGGGGGGTTACCCACATATGCGGTCCTCTCCAAGGTTTCTCATAGTCATTCACACCGACGTCCCACTGGGGTGAGTTTTTCCTTGCCCGTATGTGGGCTCTGTACCGAGGAGGATGTCGTTGTGGCTTGTGCAGCCCTTTGAGACACTTGTGATTTAGGGCTATATAATAAACATTGATTGATTGATTGATATATATATATATATATATATATATATATATATATATATATATATATATATATATACATATACATATATATATATATATATATATATATATACATATATATATATATATATATATATATATATATATATATATATATATATATATATATGTATATATGCATATATATATATATATATGCATATATATATATATATATATGCATATATATATATATATATATATATATATATATATATGTATATATACATTGCAAATTTGGCCTGCTCCAAGCATTCTCCACCATGTACTTGAGCCGTAGCTGAGTCTGAAACCGGACGTGACGTCACTTATCGAAATAGTTTGATTTTACGTGAATAGGTACAGGTAGTCCCCGGCAGAATTGGGTTAGTACCTGTAAAAGTAAATAATTCAGTACCCATACATTTGGTGTGAAAGGTATCCAATTATTGCCTGCCTACTAAATAGACACCCTGGCCATATTATTTATTTAGAGCATTCACAATACTTGAAATTCTCCTATTTCTTTCATTCAAATAAAAAAACGTACAAAGATAAATGCAAGAGTACCTTGTCGAGTTTTGCCTCGATCTCCACAACCTCGCTCTCCACCTCCTCGATGTTTGCCCTGGGGAAGAAAAGCATCACACTGTCCATTAGCGTCCCTCCTGTCACTTTTTGCTCCACGCTTCCCACGTTCCCCCAAAGCACCGCAGCACAACGAGTCTTCAGGGTCAACTTGCTGGAGCCCGCGAGCCGAGAGGTCGGGACTTGAGGGAGCGAGACCGTCAAAACAAACAAACAAAGTGGGACGATACACGGCGTGGGCAAAGTGGACTTGGCCCGCCACTGAATTCCACGGCGTCAGCGCCACCGGAGATTCCACACCCCAAAGCATCTGGAGTCTGGAGCACTCCCACACATTCTCATGTCTTCAAAGAATGAATGGACACTAGGGATGGCCGATGCGGCTGAAAACTATCACCATATAAGTGTTTCATATTGGTCCATAACAATAATTATTGGTATTTTTTACAACCTATTAGCAGAAGAAAAATATATTTAATTTAAGTAACATTTTTACACCTTCATAACAATATGTAATATGTACAATATACACAATGCAAGTGTATATACCTGTATATAATGTAGTAACAGACACCTTCATAACAATATGTAATATCTACAATAAACACACTGCAAGTACATATATAATGTAATAACAGACACCTTCATAACAATATGTAATATGTACGATATTCACACTGCAAGTATATATATAATGTAGTAACAGACACCTTCATAACAATATGTAATATGCACAATATACACACTGCAAGTATATATATAATGTAGTAACAGACACCTTCAAAACAATATGTAATATGCACAATATACACACTGCAAGTATATATATAATGTAGTAACAGACACCTTCATAACAATATGTAATATCTACAATAAACACACTGCAAGTACATATATAATGTAATAACAGACACCTTCATAACAATATGTAATATGTACGATATTCACACTGCAAGTATATATATAATGTAGTAACAGACACCTTCATAACAATATGTAATATGCACAATATACACACTGCAAGTATATATATAATGTAGTAACAGACACCTTCAAAACAATATGTAATATGCACAATATACACACTGCAAGTATATATATAATGTAGTAACAGACACCTTCATAACAATATGTAATATGTACGATATTCACACTGCAAGTATATATATAATGTAGTAACAGACACCTTCATAACAATATGTAATATGTACAATATACACACTGCAAGTATATATATAATGTAGTAACAGACACCTTCATAACAATATGTAATATGTACAATATACACACTGCAAGTATATATCTAATGTAGTAACAGACACCTTCATAACAATATGTAATATGTACAATATACACACTGCAAGTATATATCTAATGTAGTAACAGACACCTTCATAACAATATGTAATATGTTTTATGTACACACTGCAAGTATATATATATAATGTAGTAAAAGACACCTTCATAATATGTAATATGTACAATATACACACTGCAAGTATATATATAATGTAGTAACAGACACCTTTATAACAATATGTAATTTGTACAATATACACACTACAAGTATATATATAATGTAGTAACAGACACCTTCATAACAATATGTAATATGTTTTATGTCCACACTGCAAGTATATATATAATGTAGTAACAGACACCTTCATAATATGTAATATGTACAATATACACACTGCAAGTATATATATAAGGAAGCAACAGACACCTTCATAACAATATAAAATATGTACAATAGACACACTGCATGCATATATATATATATATATATATATATATATATATATATATATATATATATATATATATATATATATATATATATATATATATATATATAATGTGGTAACAGACACATTCATAACAATATGTAATATGTACAATATACTCACTGCAAGTATATATATAATGTAGTAACAGACACCTTCAAAACAATATGTAATATGTACAATTTACACACTGCAAGTATATATATAATGTAGTAACAGACACCTTCATAACAATATGTAATATATACAATATACACACTGTAAGTATATATACTGTATAAGGTAGTAACAGACACCTTCATAACAATATAAAATATGTACAATAGACACACTGCATGTATATATATATATATATATATATATATATATATATATATATATATATATATATATATATATATATATATATATATATATATATATACACACACTGCAAGTATATATATAATGTAGTAACAGACACCTTCATAACAATATGTAATATGTACAATATACACACTGTAAGTATATATATAATGTAGTAACAGACACCTTCATAACAATATGTAATATATACAATATTTACCCGATTTTTATTATTTTAAACATTGATTTCTTCTGCACATTTATTTCCGTTTTCATAGCAGCGCACTTCCAACTTCTGGCAAGAAATGCGTGTTCCTACTTCCGGAAACAAACGCGAGTGTGTTGTAATCATGGCAGACTTGGCAACATACAACGAAGACAACTATTTTTGGACAAATGAGGATTCACAACTTTATCTTTTTGAGGCTGAAAATACGGAGGATGAACTGCTGCTTCTAGAAGCGAGCACAAAGGAAGGGTGAGACGTTTGAACAGACGGAAGCCGACCGAGACAGTGAGGTCGGTGTGACACCTACCTGTAAATGTAGAATTGGAAGCCAAGCTATTTCGACATATATGGAGTGCTTACCCAAATAAACTGGAAAAAAAATTCCCCGGCCACAATTGCCCATCGAGTGAGTCACTATAATATTGATCATGATCCACACAACACGTCATGCATGTTATTACAACTACAATACTTACACTGTCTGGCTAGCTGTGCTCCCATTAGCTGCATTGCTAGCTACCAGGAACAAGCTGATGTGTACATGTTAGACGCCAAAAAAACTCTGTTAATAATAAAATTAAAAACATTTCCCTCTGACTTGATAATACCTGTGCTGTATCGTGCTCGTCATTCTTTTTTCCTACACTTCTGAGTATTATTTGCAAGTATGCATTCATTTCAGCTTGTCCTTGTAGTCAGGAAGTAGTCTTTGCCATTAAGTTGAATGTTCCAGTCTAGTCTACAAAGTGTTAAAACTGTAAGTAATGTACCTATTACCAGTGTTGGTCATAAAAGCATCATATTACAACGGCGTTACTGTTACTTTTAGTAGTTACGAGTAATCTAATTAGTTACTTTTAGGTCAGTTACAAAGCCGTCAGCGATAGCTTGATGTAACATGGCGCGCTACTTTTGATGTGGTTTTACGTCGACAACAAGACAGCGTCATAAGTGCAGCAAGTTCAGTGCAGGAAATATCTTTTTACTCGTGAAAGCAACAAGCAGTATCACACTAAAATTAACTTGATATCAAACAGGAAGAGGCAACATCACACAGTAAACAACGCAACATTTAAATACACGCAGACACACACACACACACACACACACACACACACACACACACACACACACACACACACACACACACACACACACACACACACACACCTCATACTACTACGAGGGAATAATGAACAACAAATCAAAGAAGTGACAAAACTGCCATCCAAACAATACCCCGTTTGTTGACAAGAAAGAGATGACAGCCATGGAAGCACATTCAATCTCTTTACTAAGCAGAGGTAACACACTCCCACTACTACGGAGGAATAATGAACAACAAATCAAAGGAGTGACAACCTTGGCATCCAAACAATACCCCGTTTGTTGACAGGAAAGAGATGACAGCCATGGAAGCACATTCAATCTCTTTATTTAGTAGAGGTAAAACACTCCTACTCCTGCAAGGAAATAATGAACAACAAATCAAAGGAGTGACAAACTTGGCATCCAAACAATACCCCGTTTGTTGACACGAAAGAGATGACAGCCATGGAAGCACATTCAATCTCTTTGCTAAGCAGAGGTAACACACTCCTACTACTATGAGGCAATAATGAACAACAAATCAAAGAAGTGACAAACTTGGCATCCAAACAATACCCCGTTTGTTGACAAGAAAGAGATGACAGCCATGGAAGCACATTCAATCTCTTTGCTAAGCAGAGGTAACACACTCCTACTACTACGAGGGAATAATGAATAACAAATCAAAGAAGTGACAAACTTGGCATCCAAACAATACCCCGTTTGTTGACAAGAAAGAGATGACAGCCATGGAAGCACATTCAATCTCTTTGCTAAGCAGAGGTAACACACTCCTACTACTATGAGGCAATAATGAACAACAAACCAAAGAAGCGACAAACTTGGCATCCAAACAATACCCCGTTTGTTGACAGGAAAGAGATGACAGCCATGGAAGCACATTCAATGTCTTTACTAAGCAGAGGTAACACACTCCTACTACTACGAGGGAATAATGAATAACAAATCAAAGAACTGACAAACTTGCCATCCAAACGATACCCTGTTTGTTGACAAGAAGAGATGACAGCCACGGAAGCACATTCAATCTTTTTACTCAGCAGAGGTAACACAATCCGGTGAAAAGATTCAAAAGAGCCGGCGTCAAAGTGCACTGATAACTGCTAAAGTTAAAAAACACAGCTCCGTTGAAACGCTCGATGACGTCACACGTCACTAGGGGCCCTTTGCCTAGTAAAGTAACGAGTAACAATAATTAGGAGGTTTTGAAATCACCATAAAATCGCTAATGCTAATTGGTAGCATGGTCAGGGCATATCCAATGTAAGTTAGCGTCAAGCTAGCGCATTTCAAAAAGCGTAACCTTACTTTTGAGCGCTTTCTATCAGGCATGCTAGCTTTCTTGGCATTACAAGTTACAACATTGCTGAGAGCGGTTCCAACAGTAAATAGTTGTGAAGCACTGACCGAGAAGCAGTCCGGCTGAGTCCGCTACGTCTGCTTGTTTGCCCGCCGAGTGTTTGAGCCGGTGCAGAGTTTGTAACGGAACGCGACGTTACGTGCAACAAAGGTATCGAAATACGGCGCTGTTTGGTTTTACGTGAATCGGTACCTTGTATTATCGACAGAATTTGGAATAAATAAAAGAAGGTAAATTAAAGGTAAACACGGGTAGAAGATAAAACACAGTAAATTAAAGGTAAACAAGGGTAGAAGAAGGTAAATAAAATGTAAACAAAGATACAAGATGAAACAAGGTAAATAAAAAGTAAACAAAGATAGAAGATAAAAGAAGGTAAATACAAAGTAAACAAATATAGAAGATGAAAGAAGGTAAATAAAAGGTAAACAAGGATAGAATTTAAAAGACAGTAAATACAAGGTAAACAAGGGCAGAAGAAGGTAAATAAAAGGTAAACAAAGATAGAAGATAAAATAAGGTAATAAAAGGTAAACAAAGATAGAAGATAGAAGGTGAATAAAAGGTAAACACAGGTAGAAGATAAAAGAACGTAAATAAAAGGTAAACAAGGGTAGAAGATAAAAGAATGTAAATAAAAGGTAAACAAGCATAGAAGTTAAAGAAGGTAAAGAAAAGGTAAACACGGGTAGAAGATAAAAGAAGGTAAATAAAAAGTAAACATAGATAAAAGATAAAAGAAGGTAAATACAAAGTAAACAAATATAGAAAATGAAAGAAGGTAAATAAAAGGTAAACAAGGATAGAAGACAAAAGACAGTAAATATAAGGTAAACAAGGGTAGAAGAAGGTACATAAAAGGTAAACAAAGATAGAAGATAAAAGAAGGTAAATAAAAGGTAAACAAAGATAGAAGATAAAAGAAGGTGAAAAAAGGTAAACACGGGTAGAAGATAAAAGAATGTAAATAAAAGGTAAACAAAAATATAAGATAAAAGAAGGTAAATTAAAGGTAAACAAGGGTAGAAGATAAAATAATGTAAATAAAAGGTAAACAAGGATAGAAGATAAAAGAAGGTAAATACAAAGTAAACAAATATAGAAGATGAAAGAAGGTAAATAAAAGGTAAACAAGGGTAGAAGAAGGTAAATAAAAGGTAAACAAAGAGAAGATAAAAGAATGTAAATAAAAGGTAAACAAAGATAGACGATAAAAGAAGGTAAATAAAAGGTAAACAAAGATAGATGATAAAAGAAGGTAAATAAAAGGTAAACAAGGATAGAAGATAAAAGAAGGTAAATAAAGGTAAACAAGGATAGAAGATAAAAGAAGGTAAATGAAAGGTAAAGAAAGGAATACAGAAGGTAAAACAAGGTCAAAACAGGTAAATAAAAGGTAAATTAAATATAAGGTAAATACAGCGCTGTTTGGTTTTACGTGAATCGGTACATTGTAATATCCACGGAAATGCGATCGGTGCCTATAAAAGTACCAAGTGTTAGTACGCTTGGATCCGTCTACTCGTGATCAGGAGGGGCATACTCACAGGCGGGGTGTACTCACGGGGGAGGGGGGCATACTCACAAGGGGGGTGTACTCATAGGGGGGGGCTGTACTCACGGGGGGGGGGGGGTGTACTCACACCGGGCCATCCTAGCACATCCTTACAATCCCCCGTGTGCTCCTTTGCTGCAACTTCCGCTCTAATTGCAAACATTTCTATTGTGAAAGGTGGTGGCTATCATCAATTACTTGGGAATCTGAGGCCAGATGGGAGCACAAACGTGGAAGTCAAACATTGCTAAAACAGATGTGTGTGCACCAGCTGCTCAAACTGACCCCCCCCCCCCCAACACACACACTCCCTCAAGCTGTAAGCCCCGCCCCCACACCGCACGACTGTCCTGTCTCATCGCACACGCCTCACATCATTCATGCACACCACGCCTGGGGCCCGTCGTCACGGCAACCAGGGCTAAGTGGGCCGCAGAAAGGTCTGTGGCGTGGCGGCGAGTTGACCGCCAGCAGCCGAGTGGATGAACACCATCAGGGCCTCGTTAGGGAGTCCATTGAACCCTCGGGGGAGGGGAGGGGGGCAAAATGCTTTTAAAAAGGGACAATGGCAAAATTGGCCATGACACATGTGCGTGTCATTTTTAAAAAAGGAAAAAAAAGTTGATTTAAAGAAAAACCTTTGTCGTGTTATTAGTCACATTACTTCTTAGCGCTATTGCGAGTCATGACTAGGCTGGGCTGCACGCTTGTTCCGCACACTTCCACACCTCGCCTTTCCATACACTCTGCGGGCTTGTGGAAGTGCCCTGCATGTGTGGAACTATACTTGAACATTTACCCTGCTCTTCAAGCTTCCAATTACATCCTGTTGCTTCCAATAATGGTTTAATGAGGGTCCCTAATACAAATTATCGAGTCTGGACCGCATAAAGAAAGTAAAATAGAAGGTAAATACTGTAGAAGGTGAATTAAAGGTATAGGAAGGTGAAAAGGGTAGGTAGAAGGTACATTAAGGCAAATAAAAGGGAAAATAATACAAAAGTAAATCAAATACAACGTAAATAACAGGATAAAAGCTCAAATACAAGGTAAATAAATAGGAAAATAAATTAGGTGAAAGAAGGTAAATTATAATGTAAATGAAAGGCAAAAGAAGGTAAATACAAGGTAAAACAGGTATATAGAACGTAAACAACACGGTCAAAAAAGGGAAATGGAAGGTAAATAGAAGCTAAAAAAGGTCAAATAAGGCAAATAAAATGTAAAATAAATTACATAGAAGGTAAATTAAAGGTAAACAAAGATATAAGATAAAATGTAAACAAAAGGTAAGCAAAGATAAAAGAAGGTAAACAAAAGGTAAACAAAGGTAGAGGATAATAGAAAGTAAATAAAAAGTAAACATATATATAGAAGATAAAAAAGGTAAATAAAAAGGGTAGAAGATAAAAGAAGGTAAATAAAAGGTAAACAAAGATAGAAGATAAAAGAAGGTAAATAAACGGTAAACAAAGACAGAAGATAAAAGAAGGTAAATAAAAGGTAAAAAGGATAGAAGATAAAATAAGGTAAATACAAGGTAAACAAGGGTAGAAGATAAAAGAAGGTAAGTAAATGGTAAACAAAGATAGAAAATAGAAGGTAAATAAAAAGTAAACAAAGAGAAGATAAAATGGAGGTAAATAAAAGGTAAATAAATAAATAAAAGAAAATAATGTAAATAAAAGGTAAGCAAAGATAGAAGATAAAATAAGGTAAACAAAAGGTAAGCAAAGATAAAAGATAAACGAATGTAAATAAAAGAAAAAAAAGATAGACGTAATAGAAGGTAAATAAAAAAGTAAACACATATAGAAGATAAAATAAAGTAAATAAAATGTAAACAAAGATAGAAGATAAAAGAAGGTAAATAAACAGCAAACAAAGACAGAAGTTAAAAGAAGGTAAATAAAAAGTAAGCAAATATAGAAGATGAAAGAAGGTAAATAAAAGGTAAGCAAGGATAGAAGATAACATAAGGTAAATAAAAGGTACGCAAGGGTAGAAAATAAAAGAAGGTAAGTAAAAGGTAAACAAAGATAGAAAATAAAAGGTAAATAAAAAGTAAACGAAGATAGAAGATAAAAGAAGGTAAATGGTAAACAAAAAAAGAAAATAAAACAATGTAAATAAAAGGTAAGCGAAGATAAAAAGAAGGCAAATAAAAGGTAAGCAAAGATAGAAGAAGGTAAATAAAAGGGAAACAAAGATAGAAGATAAAAGAAGGTAAATAAAAGGTAAACAAAGGAATACAGAAGGTACAACAAGGTCCAAAAAGGTAAATAATGGTCAAATAAATTGAAAATAAAACAGGTGGAGAAGGTAAAACACATTTCAAAGATGATCAAAGAAAGTAAAAGAAGGTAAATTGAAGGTAATAAAAGTACAAAATGTTTTATTCCAACTCTGAAAGACACTTTGAGATATAAAGTGTGTTTGATCCATGAGTCATAGATGAGTCACATGATGCAGCACTAGTCAGGTCTGATCACTAATCAGGTCTGATGACAAATCAGGTCTGATGACTAATGAGGTCTGATCACTAATCAGGTCTGATGACTAATGAGGTCTGATCACTAATCAGCATGTGTGAACTTTTAGGAGGCCTGAGTGGGGACAAGACACCAGGGTCCTCCTGTCACGTGACCACTTCCTGTCACATGACCACTTCCTTTGTTTCTTGTGTCCTGGTTGAAGTGCATGAAGTGAAACACAAACCATCAAAGCTTGGCAAAAACTGCCCAAATATTTAGTGACTTATTCATTCATGGACTGACCAGAAGGTGGCGCCACCATCCCTCCTCCTGGGACACGCATACAGCAAACCGTGCGCCCCGTTTCTATAACAACGTACCTGTCCCCCCAACACACACACACACACACACACACACACACACACACACACACACACACACACACACACACACACACACACACACACACACACACACACACACACACACACACACACACACACACACACACACACACACACACATTTCCAAAACATCAGCCGCTAGCGCCCACAGCGCCACTAATTGCTAGAAAGCTGCTCATGCCCATAATGTTGCTAATTGCTAGCTAGCAGTTAGCACCCATTACGCCGCTGACCGCCAACTAGCAGCTAGCGCCCGTAGCACCACGAATCCCTAGCTAGCAGCTCGGGCCCATAACGCACCTAATCGTTAACAAGGAGCTAGTGCTTATAGCGCCGCCGATTGTAAGCTAGCGCCCATAGTGCCACCAATCGCTAGCTAGCAGCTAGAGCCCATAGCACCACTAACAGCTAGCTAGCAGCTAGTGCCCATAACATTGCTAACGGGTAACAACCAGATAGCGCCCATAGTGTCCCTTTAATCGCTAGCTAGCACCTTGAGCCCACAATGTTGCTTTAATCGCTAGCTAGCAGCTAGAGCCCATAGCACAACTAATAGCTAGCTAGCAGCTAGTGCCCAGGGCGTCACTTTAATCGCTAGCTAGCAGCTAGCCCCCCTAACACCACTAATAACTAGCTAAAAGCTGGTGCCCATACCACCGCTAATCGTTAACAAGCAGATAGCGCCCATGGTGTGACTTTAATCGCTAGCTAGCAGCTAGTGCCCATAACACGGCTCAGTGCTAACAGGTAACAAGCAGATAGCGCCCTTGGTGTCCCTTTAATCGCTAGTAAGCAGCTCGAGCCCACAATATTGCTTTAATCGCTAGCTAGCAGCTATCCCCCCTAGCACTACTAATAGCTAGCTAAAAATCTGGTGCCCATACCACCGCTAATCGTTAACAAGCATATAGCGCCCATGGTGTCGCTTTAATCGCTAGCTAGCAGCTAGAGCCCATAGCACCACTAACAGCTAGCAAGCAGCTAGTGCCCATAACACTGCTCAGTGCTAACGGGTAACAACCAGCTAGTGCCCATTGTGTCCCTTTAATCACTAGCAAGCAGCTCGAGCCCACAATGTTGCTTTAATTGCTAGCTAGCAGCTGGAGCCCATAGCACCACTAATAGCTAGCTAGCAGCTAGTGCCCATGGCGTCACTTTAATCGCTAGCTAGCAGCTAGCCCCCCTACCACCACTAATAGCTAGCTAGCACCTAGTGCTCAAGGCGTCACTTTAATCGCTAGCTAGCAGCTAGCCCCCCTAGCACCACTAATAGCTAGCTAAAAGCTGGTGCCCGTACCACCGCTAATCATTAACAAGCACATAGCGCCCATGGTGTCGCTTTAATCGCTAGCTAGCAGCTAGAGCCCGTAGCACCACTAATCGCTAGCTAGCAGCTAGTGCCCATGGCGTCTCATTAATCGCTAGCTAGCAGCTAGCCACCCTAGCACCACTAATAGCTAGCTAAAAGCTGGTGCCCGTACCACCGCTAATCATTAACAAGCACATAGCGCCCATGGTGTCGCTTTAATCGCTAGCTAGCAGCTAGAGCCCGTAGCACCACTAATCGCTAGCTAGCAGCTAGTGCCCATGGCGTCTCATTAATCGCTAGCTAGCAGCTAGCCACCCTAGCACCACTAATAGCTAGCTAAAATATGGTGCCCGTACCACCGCTAATCGTTAACAAGCAGATAGCGCCCATGGTGTCACTTTAATCGCTAGCTCGCAGCTAGAGCCCGTAGCACCACTAATCGCTAGCTAGCAGCTAGTGCCCATGGCGTCACTTTAATCGCTAGCTAGCAGCTAGAGCCCGTAGCACCACTAATAGCTAGCTAGCAGCTAGTGCCCATGGCATCACTTTAATCGCTAGCTAGCAGCTAGCACCACTAATAGCTAACTAAAATCTGGTGCCCGTACCACCGCTAATCGTTAACAAGCAGATAGCGCCCATGGTGTCACTTTAATCGCTAGCTCGCAGCTAGAGCCCGTAGCACCACTAATCGCTAGCTAGCAGCTAGTGCCCATGGCGTCACTTTAATCGCTAGCTAGCAGCTAGCCCCCCTAGCACCACTAATAGCTAGCTAAAATCTGGTGCCCGTACCACCGGTAATCGTTAACAAGCAGATAGCGCCCATGGTGTCACTTTAATCGCTAGCTAGCTGCTAGCGTCCAGAGCGCCGTTAATCGCCCGCTAGCTCAGACGTGTTTACATACAACAGGAAGTGAACCCAACATGACAATGACGACAATTATGGTCACCAAAATATTAACATCTTTACTGGATAGTAAACCCATGTGGCTGTACAAGCTGTACACTGACTACTCTAAAGTCCGCTGACAGAACAAAACTATGTCTGGAAGTTTGACATGCCTTTATGAATTACTGAACGTGTGATCAGCCAAATCATCTGCGAGTAAATCAGCCTCGTTACAATCTCACTGGCTGCGGGTCAAAGGGGCCGCCGCTTCTTATGCCGCCGGTTCCCAGGCCCGAAACATTCCCGCCTCGTAAATAAGAGAGCGCTCCTCCGCAGGAAGCCTCAAAGAAAAACGTGCATTATGACAAGATGGTCCGTATGCTGCAACCCTGGCAGAGGCTCAGGCAGATGGACTCGGGCCAGACCTGAGTCCAAAGCCTGCAAGGAACACAAAGTTCCTGTCTAACTCAGACCGGTCCAGGTCGCCATGCGCTCAGACGCAAACAGCTGATGACGAAGAGGACGTCTATAAAAAGATTCCCTAAAAAGGCAGACTTCTGTTACGCATCACTTCCTGCCGGCGGTCTGGAAGGTCCAGCTGCAAAAGTCCTGGACAGTCGTGACCTTGGTTTTGGTGATGAAGTCATCCCATAAACAACAACTCCTACTTGGACAGAAGAACAACAAGCAGCTGATACGGGAGTAGATTCACTCCCATATCTTTTTAATTCCAACTCTTTACAATTTTCAACAGCTTCAGACCAGGCTGGGCTGCACGCTTGTTCCGCACACTTCCACACTCTGCGGGCTTGTGGAAGTGCCATGCATGTGTGGAACTATACTTGAACATTTACCCTGCTCTTCAAGCTTCCAATTACTGTTCCTTCCAATAATGGTTTAATGAAGGTCACTGATACATTTTTTTGAGTCTAGGCCGCATTAAAGAAAGTAAAATAGAAGGTAAATACTGTAGAAGGTGAATTAAAGGTATAGGAAGGTGAAAAGGGTAGGTAGAAGGTACATTAAGGCAAATAAAAGGGAAAATAATAGAAAAGTAAATCAAATACAACGTAAATAACAGGTTAAAAAGCTCAAATACAAGGTAAATAAATAGTAAAAGAAATTAGGTGAAAGAAGGTAAACTATAATGTAAATGAAAGGCAAAATAAGGTAAATACAAGGTAAAACAGGTACATAGACGGTAAAACACGGTCAAAAAAGAGCAATGGAAGGTAACTAGAAGCTAAAAAAAAGGTCAAATAAGGCAAATAAAAAGTCAAATAAATTACATAGAAGGTAAATAAAAGGCAAACAAAGATATAAGACAAAATGTAAATAAAAAGGTGAGCAAAGATAAAAGAAGGTAAATAAAAGTTAAACAAAGGTAGAATATAATAGAAGGTAAATAAAAAGTAAACAAATATAGAAGATAAAAGATGGAAAATAAAAGGGTAGAAGATAAAAGAAGGCAAATAAAAGGCAAACAAAGATATAAGACAAAATGTAAATAAAAAGGTGAGCAAAGATAAAAGAAGGTAAATAAAAGTTAAACAAAGGTAGAAGATAATAGAAGGTAAATAAAAAGTAAACAAATATAGAAGATAAAAGAAGGCAAATAAAAGGTAAACAAGGGTAGAAGATAAACGAAGGTAAATAAACGGTAAACAAAGACAGAAGATAAAAGAAGGTAAATAAGAAGTAAACAATTATAGAAGATGAAAGAAGGTAAATAAAAAGAAAACAAGGATAGAATATACAATAAGGTAAATAAAAGGTAAACAAGGGTAGAAGATAAAAGAAGGTAAGTAAAAGGTAAAGAAAGATAGAAAATAAAAGAAGGTAAATAAAAAGTAAGCAAAGAAATTAGGTGAAAGAAGGTAAATCAAAGGTAAAAGAAGGTCAACTATAATGTAAATGAAAGGCAAAAGAAGGTAAATACAAGGTAAAACAGGTATATAGACGGTAAAACACGGTCAAAAAAGGGCGATGAAGGTAACTAGAAGCTAAAAAAGGTCAAATAAGGCAAATAAAAAGTAAAATAAATTACATAGAAGGTAAATAAAAGGTAAACAAAGATATAAGACAACATGTAAATAAAAGGTAAGCAAAGATGAAAGAAGGTAAATAAAAGGAAAACAACATTATGAGGGACAAACTGTAAAAAATTATTATTATTCTACTTGTTCATTTACTGTTAATATCTGCTTATTTTCTGTTTTAACATGTTCTATCTACACTTCTGTTAACATGTAATAATCACTTATTCTTCTCTTCTTTGATACTTTACATTAGTTTTGGATGATACCACACATTTAGATATCGATCCGAATACCAAGTCGTTACAGGATCATACATTGGTCATATTCAAAGTCCTCATGTGTATGTGGATGGATGGATGAATGGAAAAAAATAAAAATTTTAATAGTAAAAACAAACTATTTTCTGTTATGGGAAAAACACACTATGCAGTATTTAAAAAATTGTTGCAAATTGGGCAACTTTTAAATGGGGGGAAAAAATTATAGTAAAAAAAAAATTATGATTTGTGGAAAATGGAAAATAAAATAAAAATTTTTAACAGTAAAAAAAACAAAACAATTTTCTGGGTTTGGAAAAAACACAATATGCAATATTTTTTTTAAAAAATGTTGCAAAGTGGGCAACTTTTAAATTTAACTGATTTGTTGAAAATGGAAAACAATAATTATAGTAAAAAAAAAATTATGCTTTGTGAAAAATGGGAAAAAAATAAAATATTTAATAGTAAAAAAATAAAAAATAAACTATTTTCTGTTATGGGAAAACACAATATGCAATATTTTTAAAAAAAAGTGTTGCAAAGTGGGTAACTTTTAAATGTAACTGATTTGTCGAAAATGGGAAAAAAAATTACAGTAAAAAAAAAAAAGATGCTTTGTGAAAAATGGAAAAAAAAAAAAATTAATTGTAAAAAAATAAAAAATAAACTATTTTCTGTCACGGGAAAAACACAATATGCAATATTTTCAAAAAAAATGTGTTGCAAAGTGGGTGACTTTTAAATTTAACTGATTTGTCGAAAATGGGAGAAAAAAAAATTACAGTAAAAAAAAAATTATGCTTTGTGAAATATGGAAAAAAAAAAAATTTTAATAGTAAAAAAAAAGAAACAAAACTATTTTCTGTTATGGGAAAAACACAATATGCAATTTTTTCCAAAAAAAGTGTTGCAAAGTGGGCAACTTTTAAATTTAACTGATTTGTCGAAAATGGAAAACAAAAAATTATAGTAAAAAAAAATTATGATTTGTGAAAAATGGGAAAAAAATAAAAATTTTAATAGTAAAAACAAACTATTTTCTGTTATGGGAAAAACACACTATGCAGTATTTAAAAAAATGTTGCAAATTGGGCAAGTTTTAAATGGGGGGAAAAATTATAGTAAAAAAAAAATTATGATTTGTGGAAAATGGAAAAGAAAATACAATTTTTTAACAGTAAAAAAAACAAAACTATTTTCTGGGTTAGGAAAAAACACAATATGCAATATTTTTAAAAAAAAATGTTGCAAAGTGGGCAACTTTTAAATCTAACTGATTTGTTGAAAATGGAAAACAATAATTATAGTAAAAAAAAATGATGCTTTGTGAAAAATGGGAAAAAAATAAAATATTTAATAGTAAAAAAATAAAAAATAAACTATTTTCTGTTATGGGAAAACACAATATGCAATATTTAAAAAAAAAAGTGTTGCAAAGTGGGTAACTTTTAAATGTAACTGATTTGTCGAAAATGGGAAAAAAAATTACAGTAAAAAAAAAAAAGATGCTTTGTGAAAAATGGAAGAAAATAAAATATTTAATTGTAAAAAAATAAAAAATAAACTATTTTCTGTCACGGGAAAAACACAATATGCAATATTTTCAAAAAAAATGTGTTGCAAAGTGGGTGACTTTTAAATTTAACTGATTTGTCGAAAATGGGAGAAAAAAAATTACAGTAAAAAAAAAAAAATGCTTTGTGAAATATGGAAGAAAAAAAAAATTTTAATAGTAAAAAAAAAGAAACAAAACTATTTTCTGATATGGGAAAAACACAATATGCAATATTTTCCAAAAAAAAGTGTTGCAAAGTGGGCAACTTTTAAATTTAACTGATTTGTCGAAAATGGAAAACAAAAAATTATAGTAAAAAAAAATTATGATTTGTGAAAAATGGGAACAAAATAAAATATTTAATAGTAAAAAAATAAAAAATAAACTATTTTCTGTTATGGGAAAAACACAATATGCAATATTTTCAAGAAAATGTGCTGCAAAGTGGGCAACTTTTAAATGTAACTGATTTGTCTGAAATGGGAAAAAAATATTATTGGGAAAAAAAATTATGCTTTGTGAAAAATGGAAAAATAAAAAAATGTAATAGTAAAAAAAACCAAAAAAAACTATTTTCTGTTATGGGAAAAACAATATGCAATATTTTCAAAAAATGTGTTGCAAAGTGGTCAACTTTTTAATTCAACTGATTTGTCGAAAGTGAGAAAAAAAAATTTGAATAGTAAATTTTTTTTTAACAAATAAATATTTTCTGCAATGGGAAAAACACAAAATATACAGTATTTTAAAAAAAAAAGTGTTGCAAAGGGGGCAACTTTTGAGTTTAGCTGATTTTTAGAAAATGGAAAAACAATTAAAATGCAGAAAATGTCCGTTTGAAGGGTTAAATAGATTCATATCCTACCTCACTAGTTTGCTCCACACATATCAGAATTATTTACTCGTGAATGCCTAATAATCTTGACGAATGGCAGCTTTGTAAAAAAAAAGGAAAAAGCAGGCTTTGCTACACATCTTAAAAGAGCTCTGCCATCCGTCAACAACAAACCCATGTGAGTTGAGCAGCGACAATGCTAACCTAGCACGACGTTGCCGTGACAATGCGACGAATGTTGTAAATAAACAACTAGTCAGCATTAAAGCGACACACCTTTCAACGCTATAAATTCCAGCATCAACACCTAATTTTTGGCAACACCCGTTCAATACACTCATTTGGGAACTACTGTAACTCACTTCCTGGTTTTCCACCAATCACGTTAATGTTGTTATTTTACTAATTAATATCAATTTGCTATTTCACAGAAAACAACCAGCAGGGAGTTTACGAGGACGCCAGGTGGGGGTCAAAGACAGGTCAGGGTACGAGACGACTCATCAAGGTTTACACGAGGCCCGGGTGGTCCTGCGCTCGACTCAAGGCACAAACATGTCAATGAAGATAGTGGAGGACAGACACACACACACACACACACACACACACACACACACACACACACACACACACACACACACACACACACACACACACACACACACACACACACACACACACACACACGGTGTGTTTACAGCTTGGCGAGCACACGGAAGTGGAATACTCACTTTGTGCAAGACAACATACGGGCGGGTGAAGTAACGGCGCCAACATGTGGTGTAATTGTCGGAAGAAGAAAAAGTTGGGTTATGCGTTTTTCAGGAGCAGAAGAGTGAGCTCACACAAATTCTAGAAGTGGGTCACATTCAAAAAATCGATGCACAGCTGAATCGCCATTCCTATTCATAACGAATCTACACAACAATCGATTTTTAGAAAATTTTTATATATTTTTTTTATAATAATAGTGTGACAGTCCAGTCCATATCGGATCTAACATAATAGTGTGAGAGTCCAGTCCATAGTGGATCTAACATAATAGTGTGAGAGTCCAGTCCATAGTGGATCTAACATAATAGTGAGAGAGTCCAGTCCATAGTGGATCTAACATAATAGTGGGAGAGTCCAGTCCATAGTGGATCTAACATAATAGTGAGAGAGTCCAGTCCATAGTGGATCTAACATAATAGTGGGAGAGTCCAGTCCATAGTGGATCTAACATAATAGTGGGAGAGTCCAGTCCATAGTGGATCTAACATAATAGTGAGAGAGTCCAGTCCATAGTGGATCTAACATAATAGTGGGAGAGTCCAGTCCATAGTGGATCTAACATAATAGTGAGAGAGTCCAGTCCATAGTGGATCTAACATAATAGTGGGAGAGTCCAGTCCATAGTGGATCTAACATAATAGTGGGAGAGTCCAGTCCATAGTGGATCTAACATAATAGTGGGAGAGTCCAGTCCATAGTGGATCTAACATAATAGTGAGAGAGTCCAGTCCATAGTGGATCTAACATAATAGTGAGAGAGTCCAGTCCATAGTGGATCTAACATAATAGTGGGAGAGTCCAGTCCATAGTGGATCTAACATAATAGTGAGAGAGTCCAGTCCATAGTGGATCTAACATAATAGTGGGAGAGTCCAGTCCATAGTGGATCTAACATAATAGTGGGAGAGTCCAGTCCATAGTGGATCTAACATAATAGTGGGAGAGTCCAGTCCATAGTGGATCTAACATAATAGTGAGAGAGTCCAGTCCATAGTGGATCTAACATAATAGTGACAGAGTCCAGTCCATAGTGGATCTAACATAATAGTGAGAGAGTCCAGTCCATAGTGGATCTAACATAATAGTGAGAGAGTCCAGTCCATAGTGGATCTAACATAATAGTGTGAGAGTCCAGTCCGTAGTGGATCTAACATAATAGTGTGAGAGTCCAGTCCATAGTGGATCTAACATAATAGTGAGAGAGTCCAGTCCATAGTGGATCTAACATAATAGTGTGAGAGTCCAGTCCAAAGTGGATCTAACATAATATTGTGAGAGCCCAGTCCATTGTGGATCTAACATAATAGTGTGAGAGTCCAGTCCACAGTGGATCTAACATAATAGTGTGAGAGTCCAGTCCGTAATGGATCTAACATAATAGTGTGAGAGTCCAGGCCATTGTGGATCTAACATAATAGTGTGAGAGTCCAGTCCATAGTGGATCTAACACAATAGTGAGAGTCCAGACCATAGTGGATCTAACATAATAGTGTGAGAGTCCAGTCCATAGTGGATCTAGCATAATAGTGTGAGAGTCCAGTCCGTAGTGGATCTAACATAATAGTGTGAGAGTCCAGTCCATAGTGGATCTAACATAATATTGTGAGAGTCCAGTCCATAGTGGATCTAACATAATAGTGTGAGAGTCCAGTCCATAGTGGATCTAACATAATAGTGTGAGAGTCCAGTCCATAGTGGATCTAACATAATAGTGTGAGAGTCCAGTCCATAGTGGATCTAACATAATAGTGGGAGAGTCCCGTCCATAGTGGATCTAACATAATAGTGAGAGAGTCCAGTCCATAGTGGATCTAACATAATAGTGTGAGAGTCCAGTCCATAGTGGATCTAACATAATAGTGGGAGAGTCCAGTCCATAGTGGATCTAACATAATAGTGTGAGAGTCCAGTCCATAGTGGATCTAACATAATAGTGAGAGAGTCCAGTCCGTAGTGGATCTAACATAATAGTGTGAGAGTCCAGTCCATAGTGGATCTAACATAATAGTGAGAGAGTCCAGTCCATAGTGGATCTAACATAATAGTGTGAGAGTCCAGTCCATAGTGGATCTAACATAATATTGTGAGAGCCCAGTCCATTGTGGATCTAACATAATAGTGTGAGAGTCCAGTCCACAGTGGATCTAACATAATAGTGTGAGAGTCCAGTCCGTAATGGATCTAACATAATAGTGTGAGAGTCCAGGGCTTTGTGGATCTAACATAATAGTGTGAGAGTCCAGTCCATAGTGGATCTAACATAATAGTGAGTCCAGTCCATAGTGGATCTAACATAATAGTGTGAGAGTCCAGTCCATAGTGGATCTAGCATAATATTGTGAGAGTCCAGTCCATAGTGGATCTAACATAATAGTGAGTCCAGTCCATAGTGGATCTAACATAATAGTGAGTCCAGTCCATAGTGGATCTAACATAATAGTGTGAGAGTCCAGTCCATAGTGGATCTAGCATAATATTGTGAGAGTCCAGTCCATAGTGGATCTAACATAATAGTGAGTCCAGTCCATAGTGGATCTAACATAATAGTGAGTCCAGTCCATAGTGGATCTAACATAATAGTGTGAGAGTCCAGTCCATAGTGGATCTAACATAATAGTGAGTCCAGTCCATAGTGGATCTAACATAATAGTGTGAGAGTCCAGTTCGTAGTGGATCTAACATAATAGTGTGAGAGTCCAGTCCATAGTGGATCTAACATAATATTGTGAGAGTCCAGTCGATAGTGGATCTAACATAATAGTGTGAGAGTCCAGTCCATAGTGGATCTAGCATAATATTGTGAGAGTCCAGTCCATAGTGGATCTAACATAATAGTGTGAGAGTCCAGTCCATAGTGGATCTAACATAATATTGTGAGAGTCCAGTCCATAATGGATCCAACATGATAGTGTGAGAGTCCAGTCCATAGTGGATCTAACATAATAGTGAGAGTCCAGTCCATAGTGGATCTAACATAATAGTGTGAGAGTCCAGTCCATAGTGGATCTAACATAATAGTGGGAGAGTCCAGTCCATAGTGGATCTAACATAATAGTGAGAGTCCAGTCCATAGTGGATCTAACATAATAGTGTGAGAGTCCAGTCCATAGTGGATCTAACATAATAGTGAGTCCAGTTCATAGTGGATCTAACATAATACTGTGAGAGTCTAGTCCATAGTGGATCTAACATAATAGTGAGAGTCCAGACCATAGTGGATCTAACATAATAGTGTGAGAGTCCAGTCCATAGTGGATCTAACATAATATTGTGAGAGTCCAGTCCATAGTGGATCTAACATAATAGTGAGTCCAGTCTATAGTGGAACTAACATAATAGTGTGAGAGTCCAGTCCATAGTGGATCTAGCATAATATTGTGAGAGTCCAGTCCATAGTGGATCTAACATAATAGTGAGTCCAGTCCATAGTGGATCTAACATAATAGTGTGAGAGTCCAGTCCATAGTGGATCTAACATAATAGTGAGTCCAGTCCATAGTGGATCTAACATAATAGTGTGAGAGTCCAGTCCATAGTGGATCTAGCATAATATTGTGAGAGTCCAGTCCATAGTGGATCTAACATAATAGTGTGAGAGTCCAGTCTGTAGTGGATCTAACATAATAGTGTGAGAGTCCAGTCCATAGTGGATCTAACATAATATTGTGAGAGTCCAGTCCATAGTGGATCTAACATAATAGTGAGTCCAGTCCATAGTGGATCTAACATAATAGTGTGAGAGTCCAGTCCATAGTGGATCTAGCATAATATTGTGAGAGTCCAGTCCATAGTGGATCTAACATAATAGTGTGAGAGTCCAGTCCGTAGTGGATCTAACATAATAGTGTGAGAGTCCAGTCCATAGTGGATCTAACATAATATTGTGAGAGTCCAGTCCGTAGTGGATCTAACATAATAGTGTGAGAGTCCAGTCCATAGTGGATCTAACATAATATTGTGAGAGTCCAGTCGATAGTGGATCTAACATAATAGTGTGAGAGTCCAGTCCATAGTGGACCTAGCATAATATTGTGAGAGTCCAGTCCATAGTGGATCTAACATAATAGTGAGTCCAGTCCATAGTGGATCTAACATAATATTGTGAGAGTCCAGTCCATAGTGGATCCAACATGATAGTGTGAGAGTCCAGTCCATAGTGGATCTAACATAATAGTGTGAGAGTCCAGTCCATAGTGGATCTAACATAATAGTGGGAGAGTCCAGTCCATAGTGGATCTAACATAATAGTGTGAGAGTCCAGTCCAAAATGATGTTGCCCCCGGGCTTTGAGTTTGACACCTGTGTCCTAAGGGCACCTGTTTGTCGGCCCACACAGCTGTTTTGGTCAGTTTCTTATCTGTTTTGAAGAAGCAGCTGCGCTCCTTTCTGGGCGAGAGGGGATGTTTTCGCTCTTCATAAGCTGACTCTTTTTGTTTGGATTCAGACCTCTCTTGGTGATGCTATTGTCGCATTGTAAGGAACGGTCTCCTAAAGCTTTAGTAAAACTTGGCCTGGTACTATTCTGTCTCGGTGGTCTTTTTTACTCCACATATATGTCATCCGAAGAACTTGAGAGTGACCTGAGAGGAAGACTGGTCGCGCAACAGTGTCTTGCCAAGGCCTGAGAACCATGTGACACAAAGTTATTACTGCCTGTAATAGGTCAATAATTCATAACAACACTGATTTTGATGCATTATTATTTTTCAAAAACTAACACTATTCCTCCTGTGCTCAAAAAAGTGTTTTAATTAAGTCATATTTAAACTTTTTTTTAAGTTTTTTAACAGCTCCAAACCGATCCATTGATATTCCTTTTTGTTATATTTTTTATCCATCCATCCATTTTCTACCGCTTATTCCCTTCGGGGTCGCGGGGGGCGCTGGAGCCTATCTCAGCTACAATCGGGCGGAAGGCGGGGTACACCCTGGACAAGTCGCCACCTCATCGCAGGGCCAACACAGATAGACAGATAACATTCACACTCACATTCACACACTAGGGCCAATTTAGTGTCGCCAATCAACCTATCCCCAGGTGCATGTCTTTGGAGGTGGGAGGAAGCCGGAGTACCCGGGGGGAACCCACGCAGTCACGGGGAGAACATGCAAACTCCACACAGAAAGATCCCGAGGCCGGGATTGAACTCACGACTACTCAGGACCTTTTTTATGTTTTATGCTATTTTTGAAAAAAAATAAAAATATTATGAGAAAAACACAAAATATGCAAAAAAAATATTTAAAATAGTTGCAAAGTGGAATACTTTAAATGAGGTAATTACTGCCTTTAATAGGTCAATAATTCAAAACAACACTGATTTTGATGCATTATTATTTTTCAAAGACTCACACTATTCCTCCTTAGCCGAAAAACACTCAAAAAAGTGTTTTAAGTAAATCATATATAAACTTTTAAAAGTTTTTAACAGCTTTAAATCTATCCATTGGTATTACTTGTTTTTTTAATGTTTAATGCTCTTTTTGAAAAACAACAACATTTTATTATAATGAGGAAAAAAAAACATGCAATATTAATTTATTTTTTTTAATAGTTGCAAAGTGGGCAACTTTTAAATTTAACTGATTTGTCAAAAATGGAAAGGGATAAGCGGTAGGAAATGAATGGATGGATGGATGGGAAAAAAATTAAAATTTTAATAGTAAAAAAAACTATTTTCTGTTTTGGGAAAAACACACAATGCAGTATTTTAAAAAATAGTTGCAAATTGGGCAACTTTTAAATTTAACTGATTTGTCAAAAATGGAAGAAAAAAAATTTATAGTAAAAAAAAAAAATTATGATTTGTGGAAAATGGAAAAATAAATAAATTTTAACAGTAAAAAAAAAACTATTTTCTGGGTTTGGAAAAAACACACAATATGCAATTTTTTTTTTTAAATGTTGCAAAGTGGGCAACTTTTAAATTTAACTGATTTGTCGAAAATGGAAAAAAAAATTATAGTAAAAAAAAAACTATGCTTTGTGAAAAATGGAAAAAAAAAAATAGTTTAATAGTAAAAAAAAACAAAAAACTTTTTTCTGTTATGGGGAAAACACAATATGCAATATTTTCAAAAAAATGTGTTGCAAAGTGGGCAACTTTTAAATTTAACTGATTTGTCGAAAATGGAAAAAATGGGAAGAAAAAAAAAATTCCAGGAAGTTCCTTTGGTTCCTGGCAGGCAAGTGAGCCAATCCGACACGGCGGCAGCCTGGAGAAACATCTTCATTCCCTCAGTGACAATCCCTGACCAGTATTTTTGTGGGTTCAGCAGCTCCCAGCTTGGCTCTCATAGCAGACGCGCCAAGCATGCGCTGTTTCCTGTCTGCCGAGACGCAGCGGCTTGGATTACAGCGACCTCGGTATGAGCGGAATGATCCATAAAGCCAACAGAAGATTCCAGGTTTACATGAGGGTTCAGGTCCCGGTGACGGGGTGACACCTGGTCCGAGGCGAGCGCTCACTTCCTTCTAGGTTTTTTTCCCTCCGGGTGTTTCCTGTAGTTGCTCAGCAGTACGCCACTGACGTCAGCCTCTGTGACCCTCCACCCGCCCGCACTGTCACCAGGAACCAGGACAACAAAACGGCAAAAAACGAGGCAACAAGTAACGTGTTGTAATTTACCTACAGCACCATTTAGTGGCACGCTTCTATTTGCTAATGAAGGAAGTGGTAGGGCAGCTAAAAGTTGAGTTATTTACACAGAAAGATTTCGTAAATGTTTATTTCAATACCTTCTAAACGGTGTCTGTAACACGGCAGTAAAACGGCGGATCAAACAAAACAGAAATCATCATCATGGACCTACTAGCTGCGGAAGCTAGCTCTCCAATCAGCTAAACAGACTCAATAACTCCACGGTGACGTTTTGGTGAATTTACTGAGGAATTTGTGAAACAATTGTAAGTTTATGATACTAACTCAGACAAACGTGTTAGCATATTAGCTAATGCTAATGATGCTAGTGTCCTTACATTGCAATAGCACGCGTACAAATATGCATGAAAACACTCCTACAGACATCACACATGGGACGTTTTAGAAAGTAAGAGTTGATTTAGTTACAAACCCCCTTTCCATATGAGTTGGGAAATTGTGTTAGATGTAAATATAAACGGAATACAATGATTTGCAAATCATTTTCAACCCATATTCAGTTGAATGCACTACAAAGACAACATATTTGATGTTCAAACTGATAAACATTTTTTTTGTGCAAATAATCATTAACTTTAGAATTTGATGCCAGCAACACGTGACAAAGAAGTTGGGAAAGGTGGCAATAGATACTGATAAAGTTGAGGAATGCTCATCAAACACTTATTTGGAACATCCCACAGGTGAACAGGCAAATTGGGAACAGGTGGGTGCCGTGATTGGGTATAAAATCAGATTCCATGAAATGCTCAGTCATTCACAAACAAGGATGGGGCGAGGGTCACCACTTTGTCAACAAATGCGTGAACAAATTGTTGAACAGTTTAAGAGAAACTTTTCTCAACCAGCTATTGCAAGGAATTTAGGGATTTCACCATCTACGGTCCGTAATATCATCAAAGGGTTAAGAAAATCTGGAGAAATCACTGCACGTAAGCAGCTAAGCCAGTGACCTTCGATCCCTCAGGCTGTACTGCATCAACAAGCGACGTCAGTGTGTAAAGGATATCACCACATGGGCTCAGCAACACTTCAGAAACCCACTGTCAGTAACTACAGTTGGTCGCTACATCTGTAAGTGCAAGTTAAAACTCTCCTATGCAAGGCGAAAACCGTTTATCAACAACACCCAGAAACACCGTCGGCTTCGCTGGGCCTGAGCTCTTCTAAGATGGACTGATGCAAAGTGGAAAAGTGTTCTGTGGTCTGACGAGTCCACATTTCAAATAGTTTTTGGAAACTGTGGACGTTGTGTCTTCCGAACCAAAGAGGAAAAGAACCATCCGGATTGTTATAGGCGCAAAGTGTAAAAGCCAGCATCTTTGATGGTATGGGGGTGTATTAGTGCCCAAGACATGGGTAACTTACACATCTGTGAAGGCGCCATGAATGCTGAAAGGTAGATACAGGTTTTGGAGCAACATATGTTGCCATCCAAGCAACGTTACCATGGACGCCCCTGCTTATTTCAGCAAGACAATGCCAAGCCACGTGTTACATCAACGTGGCTTCATAGTAAAAGAGTGCGGGTACTAGACTGGCCTGCCTGTAGTCCAGACCTGTCTCCCATTGAAAATGTGTGGTGCATTATGAAGCCTAAAATACCACAACGGAGAACCCCGGACTGTTGAACAACTTAAGCTGGGTGTTGTTAAAAGGAAAGGCCATGTAACACAGTGGTGAACATGCCCTTTCCCAACTACTTTGGCACGCGTTGCAGCCATGTAATTGTAAGTTAATTATTATTTGCAAAAAAAAATAAAGTTTATGAGTTTGAACATCAAATATCTTGTCTTTGTAGTGCATTCAATTGAATATGGGTTGAAAATGATTTGCAAATCATTGTATTCCGTTTATATTTACATCTAACACAATTTCCCAACTCATATGGAAACGGGGTTTGTACATTGTAAAACTTACAAACGTTGCTTGGAGCGATGAATGAAGCATCCAAACGGGTAAAAACGTTCTGGACAGCTAGAGGACTGAACAGCACTCCAGTTAAAACAAATTCAAAAAGCACTACCAATAATTGGAAAGACAGTGCAGCCTGCAGTGAGTAAATGTGTCCATTTTTTGGCGCCATAGCACAAGCAATAAAGCACGGATAAAATTATTGTTATTATTGCCGTCAGCAAAGAAAAATCCATATATTAGCCACACCGGACTATAAGCCGCATATGCATACTGTACGTTGTGAAATTAGTTATTTACACAGAGATATTTTGTAATCGTTTATTTACATAGCTTAATTGTTTCCAAACGGTGCCAGTAAAACGGCTGATCAAACAAAACAGAAGTCATCGCCATGGACCCACTAGCTGTGCAAGCTAGCTCTCCAATCAGCTAACAGACTCAAATAGTCGCCGGTGACGTTTTGGTGAATTTACAGAACTGAAAGAATGCAAAAAGAATGCCTCTGTAAGTTAACAACACTAACACAGACACTCGTAAATGTGTTAGCGTATTAGCTAATGCTAACGACACTAGCTTCATTACAGACATCACACATGGGACGGTTTAGTGAGTACAAAATTGTTTTAGTTATATTGTAAAACGTACAAACGTTGCCTGGAGTGATGAATGAGGAGTCCTTACAAGCAGGAACGGTTTTAAGGCATTAAAACAGGAAGTTCTCCTACAGTGAGACAACTCGTCCAAAAGATGGCGCCAAAGCACAAAGAATAACACACCTTTTCAGTGTCTCTGCTTGGGTTCAATGAAAATTATCGAACGCAAAACATTATGGCCACTGGTGGATAAAAATCCATAAATTAGCCACACCGTTTTATGAGCCGCAGGGTCCAAAGCGTTGAATTTACGGTATATAGAAGGTCAATTTATTGATATAAATTAATTGTTTCCAAACGGTGTCTGTAACACGGCAGTAAAACGGCTGATCAAACAATGCAAAAGTCATCGCCATGGACCCACTAGCTGCGGAAGCTAGCTCTCCAATTAGCTAAACAGACTCAATAACTCCACGGTGACGTTTTGGTGAATTTACGAAACTGAAACAATACAAAAAGAATGCCCTTGTAAGTTAATAACACTAACACAGACACTAGTAAATGTGTTAGCATATCAGCTAATGCTAACAATGGTAGCTTCATTACATTAGCACGTACGAATATATCTATCTATCTATCTATTTATCTACATATACATATACATATATATATATATATATATATATATATATATATATATATATATATATATATATATATATATATATATATATATATATATATATATATATATATATATATATATATATATATATATATATATATATATATATATATATGTATGTATATATATATAGACCAATATTCTACAACACAAATACAACGTTGAAACAACATGCTTTTTGACAACGTTTATTCAATGTCAAGTTGTGAAGTTGATTTGACCATTGAATTTTGGTCATTTCTCGACCAATATTCAACAACACAAATACAACCTAGAAACAACATTCTTTTAGACAACGTTTAATCAATGTCAGGTTGTGACGTTGAATTGACCATTGAATTTTGGTCATTTCTCGACCAATATTCAACAACACAAATACAACGTAGAAACAACAATCTTTTCGACAACGTTTAATCAATGTCAGGTTGTGACGTTGATTTGACCTTTGAATTTTGGCCATTTCCAACCAATATCCTACAACACTAATACAACGTTGAAACAACATTCTTTTAGACAACGTTTAGGTTGTAATGTTGATTTGACCATTGAATTTTGGTCAATTCCAATTAATATTCTACAACACAAATACAACGTTTAAACATTCTTTTCGACAACGTTTAATCAATGTCAGGTTGTGACGTTGATTTGACCATTGAATTTTGGTCATTTCTCAACCAATATTCTACAACACAAATAAAACGTTGAAACAACATTCTTTTAGACAACGTTTAGGTTGTAATGTTGATTTGACCATTGAATTTTGGTCATTTCCAATTAATATTCTACAACACAAATACAACGTTTAAACATTCTTTTCGACAACGTTTAATCAATGTCAGGTTGTGACGTTGATTTGACCATTGAATTTTGGTCATTTCTCAACCAATATTCTACAACACAAATACAACGTTGAAACAACATTCTTTAAGACAACGTTTAATCAATGTCGGGTTCTGACGTTGATTTGACCATTGAAATGTAGTCATTTCTCAACCAATATTCTACAACACAAATAAAACGTTGAAACAACATTCTTTTAGACAACGTTTAATCAATGTCAGGTTGTGACGTTGATTTGACCATTGAATTTTGGTCATTTCCAACCAATATTCTACAACAAAAACATAACGTTGAAACAACATGCTTTTTGACGACGTTTATTCAATGTTAGTTTGTGACGTTGATTTGACCATTGAATTTTGGTCATTTCTCGACCAATATTCAACAACACAAATACAACCTAGAAACAACATTCTTTTAGACAACGTTTAATCAATGTCAGGTTGTGACGTTGAATTGACCATTGAATTTTGGTCATTTCTCGACCAATATTCAACAACACAAATACAACGTAGAAACAACAATCTTTTCGACAACGTTTAATCAATGTCAGGTTGTGACGTTGATTTGACCTTTGAATTTTGGCCATTTCCAACCAATATCCTACAACACTAATACAACGTTGAAACAACATTCTTTTAGACAACGTTTAGGTTGTAATGTTGATTTGACCATTGAATTTTGGTCAATTCCAATTAATATTCTACAACACAAATACAACGTTTAAACATTCTTTTCGACAACGTTTAATCAATGTCAGGTTGTGACGTTGATTTGACCATTGAATTTTGGTCATTTCTCAACCAATATTCTACAACACAAATAAAACGTTGAAACAACATTCTTTTAGACAACGTTTAGGTTGTAATGTTGATTTGACCATTGAATTTTGGTCATTTCCAATTAATATTCTACAACACAAATACAACGTTTAAACATTCTTTTCGACAACGTTTAATCAATGTCAGGTTGTGACGTTGATTTGACCATTGAATTTTGGTCATTTCTCAACCAATATTCTACAACACAAATACAACGTTGAAACAACATTCTTTAAGACAACGTTTAATCAATGTCGGGTTCTGACGTTGATTTGACCATTGAAATGTAGTCATTTCTCAACCAATATTCTACAACACAAATAAAACGTTGAAACAACATTCTTTTAGACAACGTTTAATCAATGTCAGGTTGTGACGTTGATTTGACCATTGAATTTTGGTCATTTCCAACCAGTATTCTACAACAAAAACATAACGTTGAAACAACATGCTTTTTGACGACGTTTATTCAATGTTAGTTTGTGACGTTGATTTGACCATTGAAATTTGGTCATTTCTCAACCAATATTCTACAACACTAATACAACGTTGAAACAACATTCTTTTAGACAACATTTAATCAATGTCGGGTTCTGACGTTGATTTGACCATTGAATTTTGGTCATTTTCCAACCAATATCCTACAACACAAGTACAACGTTGAAATAACATGCTTTTTGACGACGTTAAATCAATGTTGGGTTCTGACGTTTTTTGACCATTGAAATTTGGTCATTTCCCAACCAACAACGTGGATCCAACATTGGATGTCAAGGTTGTCTCAGTTTACTATTTTGCAACGTTGTTTCAAAGTCCGTTTTAAAGGACATGTACGTATAATCAACGTTGTATCAACGTCTTATGCCTGCTGGGTAACGCATTCTTGGCGGAGGTAACAATCGACTGTTAACCTCGGAAGCTCGGTGTCCTTTGACTCCACTGGCCCAGGTTCTACGTCTGGTCTTATCTTCAGGACTCGGTGGTCCTGGGCGAAGTGGTTCCAAGCGAGATGGAGAACCATATTAACGGCGTCAGAAGGGAAAGCTCAGGATGTTGTGACGACCAAGGGAGTCAGCATCCGCTCCTCGTTCTGACCTTTCCTCTCAACCACATTTGGACTGACGCATTTCCTGGCCCGTCCCTGGTCCTGGTTCTGGCTCAGACCTCAACACAGGATCGAGGCAGGCGACGACGGATGAAGGGAGGAGGGGAGAGAGAGAGAGAGAGATGGAACAAATAGAAACCAGATGCTTGGACACGTGTGATGCGGCGTTCCAGTGAAGTGGGTTTGGAGTCCGGTCCTCAGACCAGATTCCCACCTCTGGCTTCACACTATCGCGTGCTGTAATGATCAATATCGCGATATCCCACTTCCTGTCATGCGGGCCGATGTTGACACACCTGGAAGGAAGCGAGGCAGCCGGGAAAAGGTCGGTGAGATGTCGGAACTTTCCAGATCCCTGAGTCAGGATTCATGCCACCAGGGAATTGCGTGTCAAATTCTTGTGTCTGTTGGCACTGGACCTCAGTCCAGATGTCAGGTGGCCAACACGTGCGGAGACGTGGTTCCTGGTGTACAGTATCTGATGAAAGTGACTCTGGTGCAGGTTTTTGGCAAAGGACAAAGCCATAAAAACTACAATATGCAGTTTCAGTAGAAATGGCGTGCGAATGCGATGCGATACGCCAAAGTCTAACGGAAATGCTAACGCTAACTGCTAACCGTTGTAACGCGACAAGTACCAAGTTATGCGACGTTGAGGCGTACGTATGCAAAAATTAGCTAGAAAAGCTAGCATGCTAACGTTAACTACTAACCGTTGTAAGGCGGCAAGTATCAAGTAATGGGACTCTGAGGTGTACCAGGGATCAAGGGTGATGGGTCAAATGCAGAGAATAATTTCGCCACACCTAGTGTGTGTGTGACAATCATTGGTACTTTAACTTTAACATATGCAAAAATTAGCTAGAAAAGCTAGTATGCTAACATTAACAGCTAACGTGACAAGTATCAAGTTATGGGACTCTGAGGCATACGCATGCAAAAAATTGCTAAAAGAGCTAGCATGCTAACGTTAACTGCTAATCATTGTAACGTGACAAGTACCAAGTTATGGGACTCTGAGGCATACGCATGCAAAAAATAGCTAGAAAAGATAGCATGCTAACGTTAACTGCTATCTGTTGTAACGCGATAAGTACCAAGTTACGGAACTCTGAGGCACACGCAAAAAAATAGTTAGAAGAGCTAGCATGCTAACGTTAACTGCTATCTGTTGTAACGCGATAAGTACCAAGTTATGTGACTCTGAGGCATACGCATGCAAAAAATTGCTAAAAAAGCTAGCATGCTAACGTTAACTGCTAATCGTTGTAACGTGACAAGTACCAAGTTATGGGACTCTGAGGCGTACGCATGCAAAAAATAGCTAGAAAAGCTAGCATGCTAACGTTAACTGCTAACCGTTGTAACGTGACAAGTACCAAGTTATGGGACTCTGAGGCGTACTCATGCAAAAAATAGCTAGGAAAGATAGCATGCTAACGTTAACTGCTATCTGTTGTAACGCGATAAGTACCAAGTTATGGGACTCTGAGGCGTACTCATGCAAAAAATAGCTAGAAAAGATAGCATGCTAACGTTAACTGCTATCTGTTGTAACGCGATAAGTACCAAGTTATGTGACTCTGAGGCATACGCAAAAAAAATAGTTAGAAGAGCTAGCATGCTAACGTTAACTGCTATCTGTTGTAACGCGATAAGTACCAAGTTATGTGACTCTGAGGCATACGCATGCAAAAAATTGCTAAAAAAGCTAGCATGCTAACGTTAACTGCTAATCGTTGTAACGAGATAAGTACCAAGTTATGGGACTCTGAGGCGTACGCATGCAAAAAATAGCTAAAAAAGCTAGCATGCTAACGTTAACTGCTATCTGTTGTAACGCGATAAGTACCAGGTTATGTGACTCTGAGGCATACACATGCAAAAAATTGCTAAAAAAGCTAGCATGCTAACGTTAACTGCTAATCGTTGTAACGTGACAAGTATCAATCA
The DNA here is from genome assembly GCF_033978785.1 of Entelurus aequoreus. Taxonomy (NCBI): domain Eukaryota; kingdom Metazoa; phylum Chordata; class Actinopteri; order Syngnathiformes; family Syngnathidae; genus Entelurus; species Entelurus aequoreus. The sequence continues at coordinate 15,571,817 of NC_084737.1, forward strand.
ATCAATCAATGTTTATTTATATAGCCCTAAATCACAAGTGTCTCAAAGGGCTGTACAAGCCACAACGACATCCTCGGTACAGAGCCCACATACGGGCAAGGAAAACTCACCCCAAGTTATGGGACTCTGAGGCGTACGCATGCAAAAAATAGCTAGAAAAGCTAGCATGCTAACGTTAACAGCTAACCGTTGTAACGCGACAAGTACCAAGTTATGGGATTCTGAGGCATACGCATGCAAAAAATTGCTAAAAAAGCTAGCATGCTAACGTTAACTGCTAACCGTTGTAATGTGACAAGTACCAAGTTATGGGACTCTGAGGCGTACTCATGCAAAAAATAGCTAGAAAAGCTAGCATGCTAACGTTAACTGCTATCTGTTGTAACGCGATAAGTACCAAGTTATGTGACTCTGAGGCATAAGCAAAAAAAATAGTTAGAAGAGCTAGCATGCTAACGTTAACTGCTATCTGTTGTAACACGATAAGTACCAAGTTATGGGACTCTGAGGCGTACGCATGCAAAAAATAGCTAAAAAAGCTAGCATGCTAACGTTAACTGCTATCTGTTGTAACGCGATAAGTACAAAGTTATGGGACTCTTAGGCGTACTCATGCAAAAAATAGCTAGAAAAGATAGCATGCTAACGTTAACTGCTATCTGTTGTAACGCGATAAGTACCAAGTTATGGGATTCTGAGGCATACGCATGCAAAAAATTGCTAAAAAAGCTAGCATGCTAACGTTAACTGCTAACCGTTGCAACGTGACAAGTACCAAGTTATGGGACTCTGAGGCGTACGCATGCAAAAAATAGCTAAAAAAGCTAGCATGCTAACGTTAACTGCTATCTGTTGTAACGCAATAAGTACCAAGTTATGGGACTCTTAGGCGTACTCATGCAAAAAATAGCTAGAAAAGATAGCATGCTAACGTTAACTGCTATCTGTTGTAATGCGATAAGTACCAAGTTATGGGATTCTGAGGCATACGCATGCAAAAAATTGCTAAAAAAGCTAGCATGCTAACGTTAACTGCTAACCGTTGCAACGTGACAAGTACCAAGTTATGGGACTCTGAGGCGTACTCATGCAAAAAATAGCTAGAAAAGATAGCATGCTAACGTTAACTGCTATCTGTTGTAACGCGATAAGTACCAAGTTATGGGACTCTGAGGCATACGCAAAAAAAATAGTTAGAAGAGCTAGCATGCTAACGTTAACTGCTATCTGTTGTAACGCGATAAGTACCAAGTTATGGGACTCTGAGGCGTACGCATGCAAAACATAGCTAAAACAGCTAGCATGCTAACATTAACTGCTATCTGTTGTAACGCGATAAGTACCAAGTTATGGGACTCTGAGGCATACGCAAAAAAAATAGTTAGAAGAGCTAGCATGCTAACGTTAACTGCTATCTGTTGTAACGCGATAAGTACCAAGTTATGGGACTCTGAGGCGTACGCATGCAAAAAATAGCTAAAAAAGCTAGCATGCTAACGTTAACTGCTATCTGTTGTAACGCGATAAGTACCAAGTTATGGGACTCTGAGGCATACGCAAAAAAAATAGTTAGAAGAGCTAGCATGCTAACGTTAACTGCTATCTGTTGTAACGCGATAAGTACCAAGTTATGGGACTCTGAGGCGTACGCATGCAAAAAATAGCTAAAAAAGCTAGCATGCTAACGTTAACTGCTATCTGTTGTAACGCGATAAGTACCAAGTTATGGGACTCTGAGGCGTACGCATGCAAAAAATAGCTAAAAAAGCTAGCATGCTAACGTTAACTGCTATCTGTTATAATGCGATAAGTACCAAGTTATGTGACTCTGAGGCATACGCAAAAAAAAAAAAGAGTTAGAAGAGCTAGCATGCTAACGTTAACTGCTATCTGTTGTAACGCGATAAGTACCAAGTTATGGGACTCTGAGGCGTACGCATGCAAAAAATAGCTAAAAAAGCTAGCATGCTAACGTTAACTGCTATCTGTTGTAACGCGATAAGTACCAAGTTATGGGACTCTGAGGCATACGCAAAAAAAATAGTTAGAAGAGCTAGCATGCTAACGTTAACTGCTATCTGTTGTAACGCGATAAGTACCAAGTTATGGGACTCTGAGGCGTACGCATGCAAAAAATAGCTAAAAAAGCTAGCATGCTAACGTTAACTGCTATCTGTTGTAACGCGATAAGTACCAAGTTATGGGACTCTGAGGCGTACGCATGCAAAAAATAGCTAAAAAAGCTAGCATGCTAACGTTAACTGCTATCTGTTATAATGCGATAAGTACCAAGTTATGTGACTCTGAGGCATACGCAAAAAAAAAAAAGAGTTAGAAGAGCTAGCATGCTAACGTTAACTGCTATCTGTTGTAACGAGATAAGTACCAAGTTATGGGACTCTGAGGCGTACGCATGAAAAAAATAGCTAGAAAAGCTAGCAGTTACAATACTGTAACTGCTAGATTTTCTAGCTATTTTTTTTGCCACGATCAGGAAGAAAACGCAAGCTATCACCTGCTGCTGAGAGAAAATTGGTCAGGATAATCAAGAGTCAACCGAGAACCACCAAAAAGCAGGTGTGCGATGAATTGGAAGCTGCTGGAACACAGGTGTCAGTGTCCAGAGTCAAGTGTGTTTTGCATCACCATGGACTGAGAGGCTACCATGCAAGAAGGAAGCCCTTGCTCACAGAAGCGACTCCTTAAGGCTCGTCTAAAGTTTGCTGTTGATCACATGGACAAAGATAAGACCTTCTGGAGGAAAGTTCTGTGGTCTGATGAAACAAAAATTCAGCTGTTTGGCCACAATACCCAGCAATATGTATGGAGGAGAAAAGGTGAGGCCTTAAATCAGAGGAACACCAACCCTACCTTCAAAGCATGGTGGTGGTAGTATTATGCTCTGGGCTTGTTTTGCTGCCAATAGAACTTGTGCTTTACAGAGAGTAAATGGGACAATGAAAAAGGAGGATTACCTCCAAATTCTTCAGGAGAACCTAAAATCATCAGCCCGGAGGTTGGGTCTTGGGCGCAGTTGGGACAATGACCCCAAACACACGTTAAAAGTGGTAAAGGAATGGCAAAATCAGGCTAGAATTAAGGTTTTTAGAATGGCCTTACCAATGTCCTGACTTAAACAAGTCCATGTCAGAAAACCAACAAATTTAGCTGAACTGCACCAATTTTGTCAAGAGGAGTGGTAAAAAATTCAAGCAGAAGCCTGTGGATGGCTACCAAAAGCGCCTTATTGCAGTGAAACTTGCCAAGGGACATGTAAGCAAATATTAACATTGCTGTATGTATACTTTTCACCCAGCAGATTTTCTCACATTTTCAGTAGACCCATAATAAATTCATAAAAAGAACCAAACTTCATGAATGTTTTTGTGACAAACAAGTATGTGCTCCAATCACTCTATCACAAAAAAATAAGAGTTGCAGAAATTATTGGAAACTCAAGACAGCCATGACATTATGTTCTTTACAAGTGTATATAAACTTTTGACCACGACTGTATATACACTACCGTTCAAAAGTTTGGGGTCACCCAAACAATTTTGTGGAATAGCCTTCATTTCTAAGAACAAGAATAGACTGTCGAGTTTCAGATGAAAGTTCTCTTTTTCTGGCCATTTTGAGCGTTTAATTGACCCCACAAATGTGATGCTCCAGAAACTCAATCTGCTCAAAGGAAGGTCCGTTTTGTAGCTTCTGTAACGAGCTAAACTGTTTTCAGATGTGTGAACATGATTGCACAAGGGTTTTCTAATCATCAATTAGCCTTCTGAGCCAATGAGCAAACACATTGTACCATTAGAACACTGGAGTGATAGTTGCTGGAAATGGGCCTCTATACACCTATGTAGATATTGCACCAAAAACCAGACATTTGCAGCTAGAATAGTCATTTACCACATTAGCAATGTATAGAGTGTATTTCTTTAAAGTTAAGACTGGTTTAAAGTTATCTTCATTGAAAAGTACAGTGCTTTTCCTTCAAAAATAAGGACATTTCACTGTGACCCCAAACTTTTGAACGGTAGTGTATATATATATATATATATATATATATATATATATATATATATATATATATATATATATATATATATATATATATATATATATATATATACAGTATATATATACATACTGTACATATATACATCAGTGTTTCCCCACACATTCATTTATTTGTGGCGGCCCGCCACGAAAGAATTACGTCCGCCACAAATAAAAAATAAAAAAATAAAAAATATATATATATATATATTTTTTTTTTCTCCTGTCCAGCTTCTCAGGCAAATCATATAGTTGATGTAGATGCCCATAAAGGCTGCTCAGATTTACTTTACAAAAGAGAGTGTAGGATACTTCTCTTGATGCCTTATTTGTATTTGACCACTACTGTTTTCTGTTTATTTGGTACTGACTGTGGCAGGACACCTCTGCCTCTGTTTCACTTTATTTTGCTGGTAAATAATATGGTTGTAGTAGTAGGCTTAAGTTAAATTATTTAGTATGCACTAATTAAAGGGGCAGAGCTTTAAAGGCCTACTGAAAGCCACTACTACCGACCACTCAGTCTGATAGTTTATATATCAATGATGAAATCTTAACATTGCAACACATCCCAATACGGCCGGGTTAACTTATAAAGTGACATTTAAAATTTCCCGGGAAATATCCGGCTGAAACGTTGCGGTATGATGACGTATGCGCGTGACGTAGTCAGTATAACGGAAGTTATGGTACCCCGTAAAATCCTATACAAAAAGCTCTGTTTTCATTTCATAATTCCACAGTATTCTGGACATCTTTTGCAATTTGTTTAATGAACAATGAAGGCTGCAAAGAAGACAGTTGTAGGTGGGACTACAGCGGACTACAGCAACACAACCAGGAGGACTTTGTTGGAGAGCAGACGCGCTAGCCGGCGACCTCACCTTGACTTCCTACGTCTACGGGCCGCCAAACGCATCGGGTGAAGTCCTTCGTCCTTCCGCTGGAACGCAGGTGAGCACGGGTGTTGATGAGCAGATGAGGGCTGGCTGGCGTAGGTGGAGAGCTAATGTTTTTAGCATAGCCCTGTGCGGTCCGGTTGCTAAGTTAGCTTCAATGGCGTCGTTAGCACAGCATTGTTAACCTTCGCCAGCCTGGAAAGCATTAACCGTGTATTTACATGTCCACGGTTTAATAGTATTGTTGATTTTCTGTCTATCCTTCCAGTCAGGGGTTTATTTTTTTTGTTTCTATATGCAGTTAAAGCACGATGCTATCACGTTAGCTTGTAGCTAAAGCGTTTCGCCGATGTATTGTCGTGGAGATAAAAGGCACTGAATGTCCATTTCGCGTTCTCGACTCTCATTTTCAAGAGGATATAGTATCCGAGGTGGTTTAAAATACAAATCCGTGATCCACAATAGAAAAAGGAGAGAGTACATAGTTCTGTGATGTCCGGTTGCTAAGTTGCTAAATTAGCCTTAGCGTCGTTAGCAACAGCATAGTTAAGCCTTACCAGGCTGAGAATTTTTAACCGTGTAGTTACATGTACATGGTTTAATATTATTGTTGGTCTTCTGTCTATCCTTCAAGTCAGGGGTTTATTTATTTTGTTTCTATCTTCATTTGAGAACGATGCTAGCACGTTAGCTCAGTAGCTAAGTGTGTCACCGATGTATTGTCTTGGAGATAAAAGTCACTTTAAATGTCTATTTTGCGTGCTCGACTCTCATTTTCAAGAGGATATAGTATCCGAGGTGGTTTAAAATACAAATCCGTGATCCACAATAGAAAAAGGAGAGTGTGGAATCCAATGAGCCAGCTTGTACCTAAGTTACGGTCAGAGCGAAAAAAGATACGTCCATCACTGCCTCTCAAGTCCTTCACTGTAACGTTCCTCATCTACGAATCTTTCATCCTCGCTCAAATTAATGGGGTAATCGTCACTTTCTCGGTCCGAATCTCTCTCGCTCCATTGTAAACAATGGGGAATTGTGAGGAACACTAGCTCCTGTGACGTCACGCTACTTCCGGTACGAGCAAGGCTTTTTTTTTATCAGCGAGCAAAAGTTGCGAACTTTATCATCGATTTTCTCTACTAAATCCTTTCAGCAAAAATATGGCAATATCGCGAAATGATCAAGTATGACACATAGAATGGATCTGCTATTCCCGTTTAAATAAAAAATAATAATTTCAGTAGGCCTTTAAGAGACATTTTAGCTTTTATATTTTATAAAATATATTTTTTGTAAGAACCACAATTAATAAATATATTTCAGTGAATAACTTATTGTTCAAATCTGTATATAAATATGTACACAAAGTGTTGTAATTATATTGTAAAATGGATGGATGGATGGATGGACGTTTAAAACAAAACTGTTATTATTAATTAGTAAGTATACATTTTTTGAGCCTTTTTAGAGAAAATCATATCATTGTAGTAAATTATGAAAATTACTCGATGATGTCATGGTGACCACGCCCATAGCCACGCCCCCACCACCACAGGTATCTTGGCAGTTTATGGGAAACACTGTACATACATACATATATATATATATACATATATATATATATATATATATATATATATATATATATATATATATATATATATATATATATAGATATATGTATATATATATATATATTATGTGTCCAATATATATATCCGCCTCTTTCCGTCCAACATATCATGACTCTGCTACAGTCAAGCAGTAAAGTCTGGGTCTGGGACTGCACGAGGGCTCCCAGAACTGGGGAGCTGCGGTTCATTGAAGGGAAAAAGGAATTCCAATGAAGGCGCACTTCACTTGTGTTACCAAATATTTAGACAATAACTTCTGTGTGTTGACTCATAATCTACACGGCTGTAAAAAATAAACGATTCATGTCCGAATGGTGATTCATCATTTTCAAGAATTGATGTTTAATATGCGCTTACTCAGGTAACATGTTTCCAAAAGGTTTTGTTGCCATTTACATACCAAATAATCACATTTGGGAGTCTTTGTGCACCTAACGATTCCATCGGATTCTGATATCCGGGGCGACAATTTTTTACGTGATTGGATAAAATTACAGAATTTGGTACCCACGCCGCGCGCAACATAAACATGGCCTGTTTGAACACCATCACACTCATGACCTACACTTTTATTCCCCCCTTAAGAAATAACGAAGTGCACATGTCTTGTTCCAAAGTCCAAACTGAAGGAGCGAACATTTTTGTCCCATGTGGAGATGTCAGGCGCTGTTAAACTAACACACAAAAATGCAAAGGCGGTCCAAACAAAACGGTGACCCTCGCTCCGCGCACACCGACCAACAGCTATAAATCCTGCCTATCTGGTTTTACTTACTTCTACCCCCCACGGGGAAACTGATATGGATTCATCGGATTTGAGGAACCTGCGTGCTGTGTTCCAGGTCTCACACACACACACACACACACACACACACACACACACACACACACACACACACACACACACACACACACACACACACACACACACTTTAGGCAGGAAGCGGCCAACAAAATATGGCCGACTAGCAAAGATATGAATGTCAAATCTCGCCACGTCCCCTTTACAGTATGTGACATAGTAGAGTATATAACCTAGCATGTGACATAGTAGAGTATATAACCTAGTATGTGACATAGTAGAGTATATAACCTAGCATGTGACATAGTAGAGTATATAACCTAGTATGTGACTTAGTAGAGTATATAACCTAGCATGTGACATAGTAGAGTATATAACCTAGTATGTGGCATAGTAGAGTATATAACCTAGTATGTGACATAGTAGAGTATATAACCTAGTATGTGACATAGTAGAGTATATAACCTAGTATGTGACATAGTAGAGTATATAACCTAGCATGTGACATAGTAGAGTATATAACCTAGTATGTGACATAGTAGAGTATATAACCTAGTATGTGACATAGTAGAGTATATAACCTAGTATGTGACATAGTAGAGTATATAACCTAGTATGTGACATAGTAGAGTATATAACCCATCATGTGACATAGTAGAGTATATAACCCAGCATGTGACATAGTAGAGTATATAACCTAGTATGTGACATAGTAGAGTATATAACCTAGCATGTGACATAGTAGAGTATATAACCTAGTATGTGACATAGTAGAGTATATAACCTAGTATGTGGCATAGTAGAGTATATAACCTAGTATGTGACATAGTAGAGTATATAACCTAGCATGTGACATAGTAGAGTATATAACCTAGTATGTGACATAGTAGAGTATATAACCTAGTATGTGACATAGTAGAGTATATAACCTAGTATGTGACATAGTAGAGTATATAACCTAGTATGTGACATAGTAGAGTATATAACCCATCATGTGACATAGTAGAGTATATAACCCAGCATGTGACATAGTAGAGTATATAACCTAGCATGTGACAGAGTAGAGTATATAACCTAGTATGTGACATAGTAGAGTATATAACCCAGCATGTGACATAGTAGAGTATATAACCTAGCATGTGACATAGTAGAGTATATAACCTAGTATGTGACATAGTAGAGTATATAACCTAGTATGTGACATAGTAGAGTATATAACCTTGTATGTGACATAGTAGAGTATATAACCCAGCATGTGACATAGTAGAGTATATAACCTAGCATGTCACATCATAGAGTATATAACCTAGCATGTGACATAGTAGAGTATATAACCTAGTATGTGACATAGTAGAGTATATAACCTAGCATGTGACATAGTAGAGTATATAACCCAGCATGTGACATAGTAGAGTATATAACCCAGCATGTGACATAGTAGAGTATATAACCTAGTATGTGACATAGTAGAGTATATAACCCAGCATGTGACATAGTAGAGTATATAACCTAGCATGTGACATAGTAGAGTATATAACCTAGCATGTAGAGTAGGATCATTGCTAACAAACAAAATGAAACTCAAGTCTTGGATGATGATGTCATTGATGGTTTTGAGATACCCACGTGTTGACTTTATGTCTACAGTTTTATGTGACACGGTTGGCGCTTGAGTCCTCATGACCAAACCTTTTCCGGACCAACATTTCTCAAAACTGAATGAATAGTGTTGTGTAGTGTAGCAATGCGTTGCGTTAGAGTTGCATCATATCCGCACTGTTTGTGAGGCCGTGAATGTGCACAGGCAATGCTAGCCGCGGCGCTAAGCTAGCCAGAATGTGAAGTAGCGAAACAAGAAAAGAATAATTGCTTTGTACAGTTTAACAGCAGAGAGTAATTAGCTAAGAAGAGTAAGCCAACCAGGAGAGACAATAACATCCACACAACTCTGTCTGACAGAAATATGAATGAGCAGAAAGACGACACTCGTCTTTGAGCTGCAAGTTTACGGCGACTTGGTGCAATGTCATGTATCACGTTTTTAATAATAATAATAATAATAATAATAATAATAATATATATATACAAATTAAGACTGAAGCAATCGATCCTGTCTAAGAACCAACCAGTCTTCACTACATTTTTCTGCACTGCATTTTTTTTATACTGATTTTTTCTGCTCTGCATTTTGCTGAACCATATTTTTTTTTTACACTGATTTTTTTTTATTTCTTACACTGAACTTTTCTGCACTGCCTTTTCTTGAAACCTTTTTTTTTTTTTTACGCTGAATTTTTTTTATACTGAATTTTTCTGCAAAGGATTTTAATGAACCCAAATGTTTCACACTGAAATTTTCTGCGCTGCATTTTACTGCATTTCACTGAATTAATTTTTTTACACTAAATTTTTATTCACTACATACATTTTACTGAAAACTATTTTTACACTGAATTTTTCTGCACTACATTTTATTGAAACATTTTTTTTACACAGAATTTTTCTGCACCCAAATAATTTTTTACTCTGAATTTTTTTTTTACACTGAATCTTTCTGCACTGCATTTTATCGAACCCCAATTTTTTTACACTGATTTTAATACACTGAATTTTACTGCACTGCATTTTACTGAACCACATTATTATTTTTATTTATTTTTTACACTGAATTTTTCTGCATGCATTTGACTGAATCGAATTTTCTTCACGCTGATTTTATTTTTACACTAAATTTTATATACAGAATTTTTCTGCACTGCATTTTACTAAACCAAATTTTTTGTACACATACATTTTTTTTACACTGAACCACTTTTTTTTTTCCGCAGAATTTTTTTTTGCACTGCATGTTACTGAACTTATTTTTTTCTATTGAATTTTTCTGCACCCAAATGTTTTACATTAAATTTTTCTGTACTGCATTTGACTGAAACCATTTTTTTAGGCTACATTTTCTTTACACTGAATTTTTCTGCACTCAAATTTTTTACACTGCATTTTACTGAACATACTTTTTTTACAATGAACTTTTCTGCACTGCATTTTATTGAAACAATTTTTTTTTTTACGCTGAATTATTTTTATACTGAATTTATCTGCAAAGGATTTTACTGAACCCAAAAATTTTACACTGAATTTTTATGCACTGCATTTTATTGAAAACATTTTTTTACACAGAATTTTTATGCACCTAAATTTTTTACACTGAATTTTTTTTTTTACACTGAATCTTTTTGCACTGCATTTTATTGAACCCCATTTTTTACACTGATTTTAATACACTGAATTTTTCTGCACTGCATTTTACTAAACCAAATTTTTTTACACAGAATTTTTATTTTATTTTTTACACTGAATTTTTCTGCACTACATTTGACTGAATTGAATTTTCTTCATGCTGATTTTTTTTTTTTTTTTTTTTACACTAAATTTTCTGCACTGTTTTTTACTGAACCAAAAAAAATGTACGCGGAATTATTTTTACACGTTATTTTTCTGCACTGCATTTTAATGAACCCAATTTTTTACGCTGAACTTTTTTACATTGAGTTTTTCTGTACCTTAATTTTTTATACTGAATATTTCTGCACTGCTTTTTACTGAACCACTTTTTTTTTACGCATTATTTTTTTTACACTGTACTGAATTTTTTTCACGCTGCATTTTTTTTTACATTGAATTTTTTTGCACCCAAAATTTTTACACTGAACATTTCTGCACTGCATTTTACTGAAGCAAGTTTTTTCCCACGCATAATTTTTTTTTACACTAAATTCTTATCCACCTAAATTTTTTGCAGTGAATTTTTCTGCATCAATTTTTTTTACACTGAATGATTTTACTCTGTATTTTACTGCACTGCATTTTACTGAACCGATTTTTTTTTACACTGAATTTTTTTACATACAGATTTTTTCTGCACTGCATTTTACTAAACCAAATTTTTTGTACCCATAATTTTTTTTACACTGAACTTGCTTTTTCCTGAACCACTTTTTTTTACGCAGAATTTTTCTTTTACACTGTATTTTTCTGCACTGCATTTTACTCAACTTAATTTTTTATATAGAATTTTTCTGCACACAAATTTTTTACATTTAATGTTTCTGCACTGCATTTGACTGAACCCATATTTTTTTACGATACATTTTCTTTACACTGAATTTTACTGCACTCAAATTTTTTACACTGCATTTTACTGAACTTTCTTTTTTTTTACACTGAATCTTTTTTTTACACGGAAATGTTTACCCTGATTTTTTTTGATTTTTTTTTTACACAGAATATTACAGAGTAAATAAAAAATATGTATTTTCACACATTTTTTTAAAACACAAATTGTCAGCATAATTTGACGTGGAAAAAAAAAATCAGTTACATAAATTAAGCATCCAAAATAAGCTCTTGTAATAAAGACACAAATGAACCTCCATTTTATTTGGGTATCTTAATGGACAATGGGGTCATAATGCTACTTTAGTAAGTCCTTCTCTTTTTTTTTTTTTTCCCCCCTCGTGCGATACAGCTGCGTCAGAGGCGGGGTGGGGAGAATTGATATCATGCCCTATTTAAAAGATTTGAAAGCTATCGACGCGTAACGGGTTGTTTTTAACCCAGCTCTGGAACTGTGTGTGCAGTCACATGACGTGAAGAAAGCAAACTTTGTTGTTTTTCGGGACCGACGTGAGACTAACCATGACCCCACTTTGTGGCGCGGGTGTCAGGCCACTCAAACATGGCGTGTAATCGCAGGTTGTGCTGAAGCAAACACAAACACACACTTTGTCCAAACAACACACCTCCATCTTGGCTATTAAGCCCAGCCTAGTTTAGCGTTACAACAAAAAAAAAGGAAGGCCACAATAAATTTAAAAATATTTCAATTAAATGTTTTTCCATGTATAGCCCCGCCCCCTCTTCAGTTACCAGTTACCTTATAGCACTAAATTTGGGTATTAAAACTTGGGTATTCAACCAAGCCTAGTTTAGCGTTACAACAAAGAAAAGGAAGGCCACAATAAATAAATAAATATTTCATTTATATTTTTTTCCATGTATAGCCCCGCCCCCTCTTAAGTTACTAGTTACCTTACAGCACTACATTTGGGTATTAAAACTTGGGTATTCAACCAAGCCTAGTTTAGCGTTACAACAAAGAAAAGGAAGGCCACAATAAATTAAAAACATTTTTTATTATATTTTTTTCCATGTATAGCCCCGCCCCCTCTTAAGTTACTAGTTACCTTATAGCACAAAATTTGGGTATTAAAACTTGCGTATTAAACCAAGCCTAGTTTAACGTTACAACAAAGAAAAGGAAGGCCACAATAAATTCAAAAATATTTAAATTACATTTTTTTCCATGTATAGTCCCGCCCCCTCTTCAGTTACTAGTTACCTTATAGCACTAAATTTGGGTATTAAAACGTGGGTATTAAACCAAGCCAAGTTTAGCGTTACAACAAAGAAAAGGAAGGCCACAATAAATTTAAAAATATTTCAATTACATTTTTTTCCATGTATAGCCCCGCCCCCTCTTAAGTTAGTAGTTACCTTATAGCACTAAATTTGGGTATTAAAACAGGCCTAGTTTAGCGTTACAACAAAGAAAAGGAAGGCCACAATAAACTAAAAAACATTTCAATTACATTTTTTTCTATGTATAGCCCCGCCCCCTCTTCAGTTACTAGTTACCTTATAGCACAAAATTTGGGTATTAAAACTTGCGTATTAAACCAAGCCTAGTTTAACGTTACAACAAAGAAAAGGAAGGCCACTATAAATTCAAAAATATTTAAATTATTTTTTTTTTCATGTATAGCCCCGCCCCCTCTTCAGTTACTAGTTACCTTGTAGCACAAAACTTGGGTATTAAAACTTGCGTATTAAACCAAGCCTAGTTTAACGTTACAAGAAAGAAAAGGAAGGCCACAATAAATTCAAAAATATTTAAATTACATTTTTTTCCATGTATAATCCCACCCCCTCTTCAGTTACTAGTTACCTTATAGCACTAAATTTGGGTATTAAAACTTGGGTATTCAACCAAGGCTAGTTTAGCGTTACAACAAAGAAAAGGAAGGCCACAATAAATTTAAAAATATTTCAATTACATTTTTGTCCATGTATAGCCCCGCCCGCTCTTCAGTTGCTAGTTATTTCAATTACATTTTTTCCCCTCTTAAGTAAGTTACTAGTTACCTTATAGCACTAAATTTGGGTATTAAAACTTGGTTATTAAACCAAGCCTAGTTTAGCGTTACAACAAAGAAAAGGAAGGCCACAATAAATTCAAAAATATTTTAATTAAATTTTTTTCCATGTATAGCCCCGCCCCCTCTTCAGTTACTAGTTACCTTATAGCACTAAATTTGGGTATTAAAACTTGGGTATTAAATCAAGCCTAGTTTAGCATTACAACAAAGTAAATGAAGGCCACAATAAATTAAAAACAATTTTAATTATATTTTTTCCATGTGTAGCCCCGCCCCCTCTTTAGTTACTAGTTACCCTATAGCACTAAATTTGGAAGGGTGCCTAAAAGTTACCATGACAACCCCATTATGATATTTAGGTAAAAGTCCTGCCTTGAGCATGTGCCAAAACGCACAAACACTTATTTGCTAAACAACTTATTGCGCCGCCTGTTGCTTTGGCGTGAAGTTGTTTTTAAAGACACTCACGTTGGAGTCGGAAACTAGCAAAAGGGATGTTTCGAGTGTAAATAATCCGACAGTTCGGCAACACGCAAACGCCGCACTCACCTGAAGCGCGGCGAATCCTTGACACATTCCTCGAAGTCCACCGTCATCTTTGCGTCCCGCTCGCTCGCGGTTCTCCCGTCACAAGGCGGGGTTCATGTCCCGGCGGAGGTTTGTCGGCTCGCTGCTGGCGGGGATTCGCTCCTTCTGGCAGACGCCGAGGAGCCGCGCAAACGCCCCATCGCCGCGCTGCGTTCATGGTCCCGTCCGCGGAGCGCGTACATTTCGGCTCTTCGCCTGAAAGACACAGAGACGTCGCCGATTAACCCTCACACGACTTTATATACACTATAAAGATAAATAATAAATATGTTACGCTCAATTCGAGTTTTAATTAGTGTATTTTAACGCGGTGTCCGGGGGGGAGTGTCAATAATCCCAACGCGTGCCTGAACGCAGCACATGTGCCGCCCTGCGCGTGGGAATGAATGAAGGATGATGTCACGCATTTCTTCTCTTTTTGTTCAAAAGTAGCCGGAAGTTGTGTTTGACCTATAATCATGAGACACAAACATACAATTTGCCTTAAATTCTAGATTTGGTAAAAAAAAAACAATGTTTTGACCAGAAAATACATTTACTTCAAAGTTTCAAGGAACGTTATCGTCATACTGACACATATTGCAGTTTTTTTAAAATTATATATATATATATATATATATATATATATATATATATATATATATATATATATATATATATATATATATATATATATATATATATATATATATATATATATATATATATATATATACATTGAAAAAAAATATATATATATTTTTTTTAATTTTATTTTTATTTATAAAACTGTATATATATATATATATATATATATATATATATATATATATATATATATATATATATATATATATATATATATACATACATATATAAATTACAAAAAAATATATATATATATGTATATAAATACAAAAATAAAATAAAACATATATATAAATAAATAATAAATAAAAAAAATAAATATATATATATTTGTATTATTTATTTATTTATTTATATATATATAGATATATATATTTTGTAATTTATATATATATATATATATATGAAATAATCAATCAGAAATATCCAGCAGCTAAAATGCGGCAAACACGGATAAGTGTGGAGATAACGTTTTGCATTTTTCCCATTATGCTTTGCAACGGATTTAAATGGGTGTAATTCTGAATGGCTTATTGGTGCATGGATGTTTTTTATAATATTCACAAATTGCGTTGTTTTTTTGCACCATGACCAGGGAAGGTTATTTGCATTGGGCACTATAAGTAAATGCTCTTCCTGGTTCCATTGAAAGCTTGATAATTGGCCTGAATATTTCCACAATCCTAACTAAACTTGCGTCACCCGGGCCTAATTGAAGATTACAGTAGACCGATTTAATTTATAATATTTTTTAAAGTGTATTTGAAGTATTTTTGGCCTAATTCAGAAGAGTCCAAACTTTTTCCCACCAAGCGCTGCCTAACGAAAACTATGTATGATCATAAATTAATAAAAGTTCATTTTAATCTACTTTCCGTAAAGTATTCATCTTATTCTCTAGATGCCTTATTAGGCTCCAGTGTTGCTTGTTTGTACGTTAGAGCTTTTGTCCAATCAGAATTCAGCCAGCTTGTTGAATTCTGCCGGTTGATAGACAGCTGCCATAGCCAACCGGATGACGAGCTGTTGACCGTAGCCCATCTAGGTAGCCTTACGTTAAATGTGACTGTGTATGGATACTCCCTTGTCACTCCCAAGCGAGTATCCAATCACAAGTTTTAATTTGCGAAAAGTAGGAGGTGGCACCGAGGCCATACCCGGCCAGCGGAGAAATCATCGGTCCTCACTTTTTTAACTCAGATGTAATGTAACGAGAAAAAGCTAAAATATTGATACTAATATGAAAAAAATTGTCACATATAACACAAAGCTGACACTAGGATTTGATATAAAATGTGTTTGTAGCATTTTTCTAAACAAAAAACATCAAAATGTTCCCAACATACATTAAAATTTGCATAAAATATTACACTTTCTCATTACGTCTTTTTTATTTTTACTGTGTTTTTATGACATGTTGCAGTACAAAACATTTTTTAACGCTGAAATTTTTTTTACACTAAATTTTTCTGCAATGGATTTTACTGAACCCAATTTTTTTACACTGAATTTTTCTGCGCTGCATTTTACTGAACACATTTTTTTTACACTGAATTTTTATGCACTACATTTTACAGAAAAACATTTTTTACAACAAATTTTTCCGCACTGCATTTTACTAGACCAGATTTTTTTACACATCTTTTTTTACACTGAATCTTTTTGCACTGCATTTTACTGAACCACATTTTGTTTTTTACACTGAATTTTTTTACGCTGATTTTTTCTACACTGCATTTTACTGAACAGAATTTGGTTACGCTGAATTTTTTTACACTGAATTTTCTGCACTACATTTTATTGAAACATTTTTTTTAACGCTGAATTTTTTTTTACACTAAATTTTTCTGCAATGGATTTTACTGAACTCCAAGTTTTCACACTTAATTTTTCTGCACTGCATTTCACTGCATTTTCACTGAATTGCTTTTTTACACTAAATTTTTATGCACTACAAAATACAAATTTTTACACTGAATTTTTCTGCATTGCATTTTACTGCATTTTCACTGAATTTATTTTTTTACACTACATTTTTACGCACTACATTTAACTAACAATAAAAAAAATTACACTGAATTTTTCTGAACTGCATTTTACTGCATTTCACTGAATGGATTTTCTTATACAAAATTTTTATGCACTACATTTTACTAAAAATAATTTTTTTGCACTCAGATTTTCTGCACTGCATTTTACTAAAACAGATTTTTTTTTACGCTGATTTTTCTCTACACTGCATTTTACTGAACATAATTTTTTTAAGCTAAATATTTTTACACTGAATTTTCTGCACTACATTTTATTGAAACATTTTTTTAACGCTGAATTTTTTTTACACTAAATTTTTCTGCAATGGATTTTACTGAACTCCAAGTTTTCACACTGAATTTTTCTGCAGTGCATTTTACTGCATTTTCACTGAATTTATCTTTTTACACTTAATTTTTATGCACTACATTTGACTAAAAATAAAGAATTTTACATTGAATTTTTCTGCACTGCATTTTACTGAATTGATTTTTTTTACACAAAAAAATTATGCACCACATTTTACTAAAAATAATTTTTTTACACTAAAATTTTCTGCACTGCATTTTACTAAACCAGATTTTTTTTCTATGCTGACTTTTTTTTTTTTTTACACTGAATTTTTTTTTACACCGAATCTTTCTGCACTGCATTTTATTGAACCCCATTTTTTTACACTGATGTTCATAAACTCAGTTTTTTTGCACTCCATTTGACTAAACCAAATATTTTTTACGCTGAATTTTTTTTTTTACACTGAATTTTCTGCACTTTTTTTAGAGTGTAAAAAAAAATTTTGCGCACATTTTTTTTTACACTGTATTTTACTTGTGTGGGGGCATTTTGATATGAAAACACACACACGTACATTAAATTACGGACAAAAAACTTGAGTTTTCTTGGCCCCAAAACATCTTTTCGGAAAAAATATACAGTAAATATGTAAGAAAAAACAGCAAAGAGAATATAAATAATATAAATAAAAGCTGACACTAGGTTTTGATATATAAGGTGTTTGTAGCATTTTTTTTTATAAACAAAAACTATCAAAATGTTGTATAAATGTTACACTTTCTCATTACATTACGTCTTTTTCATTGTTACTGTCTTTTTATGCCATGTTGCGGTCCGACAAAACTCGCAAAAGGCCCCCGGGGCCACACTTTGGACACCCCTGGCCAAGATTAAGCATTTTCAAGCATAAAAATGAAAAAAAAAAAAAAAGCATTCTTAATGAACGATTCCTACTTTGAGTAAATTAATTCACCATGGTCAGGCTGGAACCAATTAACACAAGGCTTTATGCCATTGTTAGCGGTATTACACGTACGCTTTTTTTGCATCGTCGTCATTTTTGTTTTTGTGGTCTCATGTCCTCTGCACGTTTTGTTTGAGAAAAGATCGATTCATATTCAAATATTGATTTGAACCAGTTCCTGTCCTCGCTTCCCATTTGGTCAGCTGACAGGAAACATGAAGTCTTGGAGAAGAGACAGCCATTGTTCTTCTTGTGCTGCCGCCAACATGCTGGAAACTCTACAAGCACAATGGTGGACAATCAACAAACAGGCAGACATGTTGTAGAAAAGATACACAACTAGATTTATTTATAACAAAAATGACAATAACGTGAGTTTCAAAGAAGGGAAGTTACACTCATGCAACAATGCTGCCACCTGGTGGTCAATATCCGGCATTTCTCCTCACGTCTTTTCCAATTTTCCGACCTGCAAGACAGAAAAAAGATGTTTATTTTGTTTTATATACGCTGAAATAGTCACGTGTTCACAGCAATCCAATAATCTATCCAAGCAGGTGATATTATTTCCCGCTGACTGTACTTACATGATGAAGTATTTGCACGATGAGGAGAGAGTGAAGCAGTTGTCCTACTTGCTGGGGCGCCCTCTGTGGCGGAGAGGGGAAGTGCATGTGGTTGATCCTAGCCGGGGAGCAATATATATATATATATATATATATATATATATATATATATATATATATATATATATATATATATATATATATACACATATATATATATATATATATATATATATATATATATATATATATATATATATATATATATATATATATATATATATATATATATATATATATATATATATATATATATATATATATATATATATATATATACACACACTACCGTTCAAAAGTTTGGGGTCACCAACAGTTTTGTGGAATATCCTTCTTTTCTAAGAACAAGAATAGACTGTCGAGTTTTAGATGAAAGTTATCTTTTTCTGGCCATTTTGAGCGTTTAATTGACCCCACAAATGTGATGCTCCAGAAACTTAATCTGCTCAAAGGAAGGTCAGTTTTGTAGCTTCTGTAACAAGCTAAACTGTTTTCAGATGTGTGAACATGATTGCACAAGGGTTTTCTAATCATCAATTAGCCTTCTGAGCCAATGAGCAAACACATTGTACCATTAGAACACTGGAGTGATAGTTGCTGGAAATGGGCCTCTATACACCTATGTAGATATTGCACCAAAAACCAGACATTTGCAGCTAGAATAGTCATTTCAATGTGACCCCAAACTTTTGAACGGTAATGTATATATATATATATATATATATATATATATATATATATATATATATATATATATATATATATATATATATATATATATATATAAATATATAAATATATATATATATATATATATATATATATATATATATATAATATATATATATATATATATATATATATATATACACATATATATACAAACACACATACATATATAAATATATAGATGTATTCACACATATATATAAATGTGCGTGTGTGCGTGTATATATATACACATACACATTTTTATATATATATGTGTATGTATATATATATATATACACACGCACACACACACATATATATGTGTGACTATATCTATATATATTTATATATGTATGTGTGTGTATATATATATATGTGTATGTGTATATATATACATATATATACACACGTATATATATGTGTATATACAGATATATAGTATATATATATGTGTGTATGTATATATATATATATATATATATATATAAATATATATATATATATATATGTATATATATATGTGTGTGTATATATATTTACAGTATATATATATATATATATACACACACATATATATATGTGTATATACATACATATATATATATATATATATATATATATATATATATATATATATATATGTGTGTATATATATATATATATACATGTGTGTGTGTATATATATATATATATATATATATATATATATATATATATATATATATATATATATATATACAATATATATATATATGTGTGTGTGTGTGTGTGTATGTATATATATATATATATATATATATATATATATATATATATATATATATATATATATATATATATATATATATATATATATCTTTCACGCTTAAATCTCTACATCAACTTTAGATCCATCCAACCATTACACTTTGTTTTTATTATTTTTTTCATGTTTTTCTTGTTTGTTTTGTGCTCATTTTGTCAAAGCAAACTTGTCTACGGCCAACACAAAATGTGTGATATTTCCCCCCAAAAAATTTCAAACTGGAATATTTGATGTGAGGTAATTAAATAGGTCAATAATTCATTAAAAAAAACATTGATTTTAATTTATTATTATTTTTTGAGCAATGACCGTTGGAAAAGAAAATCCCACTAAAATTCTCGGGTACCCAAAAGGGTCCCAGTCATAAAAGTGTTAAGGAGAAGTCATCATTTTGTATTTTTACTTTCAACGCCTAAGTGTTTACATGTACTTCATGCATTATGAGGTTTGTTATTTTTTCACGTTTTATGCTCTTTTTGTCAAGGGAAACTTAGTTTTTTGTTTGGCAAACAAACCAAAGTTGCAGTATTTTCTCCCCAAAACTATAAAGAGCAATAATCCATAACAACATTGATTTGGATTCAAAACAAATACAAAAATGTATATATTGTGATCCTGTAGGCCAAATAGAATGTAAAAACAGGGACAACAAAACAAACCAAATCAACAAGCATTTAGTGAAGAAAACATTGATTTGTGTACAAAAATACGAGTCAAACATTTGAAACCTCAATGTGCCTCAGGTGAGCTCGGTTCACTTACATTCATTTCTGCTTTTTCTTTGGCTCTTTTGTTGTCCTTAATAACTTCCTCTACACCAGTGACGTGCGGTGAAGTTCATGGCTGGTGAGGCACTGACTTCATCACAGTCAGATTTACAAACATATGAACCCTAAAGAGTATCTTATTCACCATTTGATTGGCAGCAGTTAACGGGTTATGTTTAAAAGCTCATACCAGCATTCTTCCCTGCTTGGCACTCAGCATCAAGGGATGGAATTGGTGGTTAAATCACCAAAAATTATTCCCGGGCGCTGCGCCGCTGCTGCCCACTGCTCCCCACTGCTCCCCTCACCTCCCAGGGGGTGATCAAGGGGATGGGTCAAATGCAGAGGACAAATTTCACCACACCTAGTGTGTGTGTGACAATCATTGGTACTTTAACTTAATTTTAACTTTACACATACAAACTGTAGCACACAAAAAAACACATTTAATAAAAAAAAACGTTATTATGGTCTTACCTTTACTTATAAGTGCGGGAGCAGTGGTGTTCATGTTGGAGGAGTTGTGAATGAATGAAATATGAAATCTGTGCTGCAGTCTGCAGGTGTCCCTAATGTTGTGGCCCTGTCATTCACAACTCCTCCAACACGAACATTATTGTTTTTGCACTTTTTGGCTTCTTATTAAATAACTTTTTTAAATAGATTCAATCTTGCACATGGAAAGTTTAAGTGTGGGCTTTAGTCATACTTGCCAACCCTCCCGTTTTTAGAGGGAGAATCCCGGTATTCAGCGCTTCTCCCGACAACCTCCCGGCAGAGATTTTCTCCCGACAAACTCCCGGTATTCAGCCGGAGCTGGAGGCCACGCCCCCTCCAGCTCAATGCGGACCTGAGACTGAGTGGGGACAGCCTGTTCTTAGGTCCACTTTCCCACAATATAAACAGCTTGCCTGCCCAATGAACGGAGAAGTTAAACAGGACAATTTTGCCATCTAATGGATAGCCAACGGAACACTGAAATTATTATGTTTTTTTTTTTTCTATGTAAATAAAATGAATATATATATATATATATATATATATATATATATATATATATATATATATATATATATATATATATATATATATATATATATATATATATATATAGCTAGAATTCACTGAAAGTCAAGTATTTCATACATATATATATATATATATGAAATACTCGAGTTGGTGAATTCTAGCTGTAAATAACCATGCCCCTAAGTGTCTGATCGAGAGAAGGTAAAAAGAGGTGTTTTTTACCCTCTTTTGATTTTTGGGGTTTGGTTTTTTGACTAAAGTGTGCTGTCACAGTTTTTCTATGTGTGTGTAAAGTTTGGTGCGTTTTGAAGCATGTTAAGGGGGGCAAAGTAGTGCGCAAAGCTGCGTAAAAATAATAAAGAATACTAATAAAACTTTACAATAACAATAGGTTCCTTTGTACCTGTAGAAAGGACTCCCTGTGGGAGTCCTTTATACAGGGTACAGGGCGGACCCTAATAAGCGCATAACAATTATCGACACACGGACACGACAGAGAAAACAGCTTTCGTCATCATTGTTCAAATATTGTAACGTCTGTCGAGACGCTTTGAGGACATGAATTCCATCCATCACGTTACTGAGCAAAACTCTTTATTGTCGGCCAAAAACACATCACCAAAACATTAGTAAAAAAATGATATCTAGCAAAAGTGGTCATTTTCTGCAGTACAAACCAGACCAAAAGCAACTTTGTTATATCAACAGCAGCCGCTCGCTCTTTCTCACTTGCGCCAACACATGCACATATGGCACTTAGCCAGTGATGCGTTTACAGCCACACAAAAAGTGGGACAACTCCAACACCACACATAAAGTGTCATTCCAGGTCGTTACACTATGATTTACCAATCAAATGTGTGCTTATTCTAGTGTCATTTATTAGGAATCTTAATTTATAAATATTAACCATGAAATGCTGTTAGTATATTCAATAAATACTAATAAAAATATATTTTTTTTACAAAAAGTAAGTTGCAGGAATGTACACATGATCCCCTGCTTACATCTCATTGTGCAACATGTGGATGTTTTAATGGGAACTAAATGCAATGTCTGAAAGGGGTAGAAATTATTTCCAAAGCAGGACCTCCACCCAGACAAACAATACAAGTACACAGTTCATGAAAAACAATATTTGTTGTTATTGTCATTGTAAGTGGACCTAAACACTTATATTAGAAAATAACCTCATGGAAATGACTGCTGTCATTTGATTATAATAATAAGAGAATGTTGTCTGTCTAGCTGTGTTGGCCCTGCGATGAGGTTGGGACTTGTCCAGGGTGTACCCCGCCTTCCGCCCGAATGCAGCTGAGATAGGCTCCAGCACCCCCCGCGACCCCGAAAGGGACAAGCGGTAGAAAATGGATGGATGGATGGAGATTGAACATGTTATTTAGTCAGGTTTGGGACAGGTGTGCTGCTGGTGTAGCCACAGTGTGCACGTCTGATGTTGCTCACATGGCCTCCACTCAATGCTCAGGGAGTTTTTGCGTTTGCTCACACACATGAAAAATTAGAGGGAACATTGCTCCCCATTCCAGACCCAATTGTTTGTGCCACATTTGTGCTGCAAAGTGTTTATTATCATCATAATTTGTCAATAACTATTATAGTTCGACAAAGGAATGGGACAAGTTTGGGGAGATTTTGAGAAGGGGGGCGCAACAACTTCACACAGGTGGGATAAAATGTTCAAATGTCATCTTAAACTGTGTAATATTTTCCAGAGAGTCAGAGGTAAAAACAAAAAAAATACAGCAATACTGTAAGGTGAGAGTTGCCGTGTGGGTGTCGGGCACGTGGAAGGATGAGGTTGGTGATCAACAAGCCAGATGCGTTTCCTGCCCCGCCTACAGAGCGAGCAGACAGGAAGTGAAGAGCGAGACGTCGGAAGGAGCGACACAACGTTTACTGCCAGGCGAGAGAGAGAGCAGCGCGTCGCCGGGAGACACAGGTGACTTTTTATTACAATCATTTGTGAGGGCGCCTTGTGGTATTCACGACATAAATGAGCATTTTGCACATATTTTTATGTTGTAATCTGTTGTAAACATTGGACCTGCTGACAGAACTTCATGCAAATACTCTGAAACATGTCTGTTGTTTATTGTGCTTATGTAAACTTGGTATCATTTACACACATACATCCTTTTTGGGATCAAAACTTGGCGGTAATCTGTACTTTGTTGGAGGCCGGCTTTTAAAATACACTATTTTGTTATTTTGTTTGGCAAAAAAATGTTCTAGATGGCTCTGCACATTGTGGTATATTTTCCTTTTTTAAAAGTTGGGGTGGCATCGACAACAACAAGTGCCGGAAGTACTTATATGGGCATGCCCTTGTGTGGCTGATAAATACAAATCCGACACAATTGACGGAAAAGAAAAGTCTTTAAATGCATTTATGTCACACTTTAAGATGGATGATGTAAATAATATTTACACTAATCTTGGCCAAAGTTGTAGTTTTACATCTAAGATGAAATATGATTCATAATTATTTAAATACAGTGAGTATGTATACAATATCTGTTCCATTTATTTGTGTATTATTTAATCAAACATCTACATATATACACAAAACCCAAAACCAGTGAAGTTGGCACGTTGTGTAAATGGTAAATAAAAACAGAATACAATACAGTTTCCAAAAACAATTCGAAACCTGGACTCGTCAGACCACAGAACACTTTTCCACTTTGCATCAGTCCATCTTAGATGAGCTCGGGCCCAGCGAAGTCGGCGGCGTTTCTGGGTGTTGTTGATAAATGGCTTTGGCTTTGCATAGTAGAGTTTTAACTTGCACTTACAGATGTAGCGACCAACTGTAGTTACTGACAGTGGTTTTCTGAAGTGTTCCTGAGCCCATGTGGTGATATCCTTTACACACTGATGTCGCTTTTTGATGCAGTACCGCCTGAGGGATCCAAGGTCACGGACATTCATCGCTTACGTGCAGTGATTTCTCCAGGTTCTCTGAACCTTTTGATGATATTACGGACCGTAGATGGTGAAATCCCTAAATTCCTTGCAATAGCTGGTTGAGAAATGTTGTTATTAAACTGTTGGACAATTTGCTCACGCATTTGTTGACAAAGGGGTGACCCTCGCCCCATCCTTGTTTGTGAATGACTGAGCATTTCATGGAAGCTGCTTTTATACCCAATCATGGCACCCACCTGTTCCCAATTAGCCTGTTCACCTGTGGGATTTTCCAAATAAGTGTTTGATGAGCATTCCTCAACTTTATCAGTCTTTTTTGCCACTTGTGCCAGCTTTTTTGAAACAT
Source organism: Entelurus aequoreus (assembly GCF_033978785.1). NCBI lineage: Eukaryota > Metazoa > Chordata > Actinopteri > Syngnathiformes > Syngnathidae > Entelurus > Entelurus aequoreus. Next base: position 15,597,166 of record NC_084737.1, read on the forward strand.
GTTGCAGGCATCAAATTCCAAATGAGCTAATATTTACAAAAAACAACAAAGTTTACCAATTGGAACGTTAAATATCTTGTCTTTGCAGTCTATTCAATTGAATATAAGTTGAAAAGGATTTGCAAATCATTGTATTCTGTTTTTATTTACCTTTTACACAACGTGCCAACTTCACTGGTTTTGGGTTTTGTATGAAAAATAAATGTAATTGTGTTTCATCAAGTCATAATTGTATTAGATTTAGTAGTTGGGACATTTATTTTGTTGGCGAGTGATGATATTGGAAAAGGGGGGAAGATTAAAAAATAGTCTAAGGCTGGACCCTCGGGAGGGGGTCCAGACTGAGTCCAAGGGAAAAAACCTCATTTAGCATAGCACACATAAACATGTTACATATAATCACAACAACTCGCAACAGAGGGGGGGGAGTTGGGACCCTGGAGGCCGGCCTGCTGCTATAAAGCGCTACTCAGCCGTCCATAACCCCGAAGAGGAATTAAGCAGTGGTGAGGGCCGTTGGATGGGGATGGGAATTGTGTTTGTATATATGCCCATTGTTCGTTGGGTGTAGTGTAAATGTTCATAAGCCCAGAGTCGTTCTGCTTGCAATGCAAGCAAAGTTCCATTCCCAGGTGTCGTTGAGGAGGGGAGGAGGGAGGGAGGTCAAAAAGCGTCCATCTTTGAAATTCCTCGGGGGATGATTACAGAACAGCCTGTTCTTGTCTCAAGGCCATTCGGGGGAGTCAAATCGTAGATAAGGATTTTAGTTTTTTCTCGAACAGGCATTAACAATGACTTGTCTGTTCTATTCGTCCATGCTGGCTCTCATATCCAAACCTTCCTTTATAGCAAGCTTTTCCATGATGTGATCCATTTTGCGATTCAGTTCACAGACTGTGTTCCTACAGCCCGGCCCAATCCGTCCATTGCGACGAACAGCCTTTGGGCTCCTTGGGTGGCTGCCATCGTTTTACGAATTTTACGATACACCAGAGAAACGCCAAGTCCAATCAGCAGGTGCCCCACGATCATGGTTCCAAATAGCTAGATGTCTTCCACGTCCTCGATGGAAAGGACTGAGAGGCACATGATTCTCCATTTGTCCCAGGAATCTCTCACGTACCCCGCAGCAATGGTTCCATCAGGGCAGCCAGGCTCCCCAGAACCTCTTTTCCTTGTCGAAAAGATTGTGTCAATAGAGTCGAGAGTCCAGCTAATCAATTCCATGTCTGATGATTAGATTTGGAGGACAGCGCAAAGAAAGAGGCTTCCAAAAAAAAAGAGAGAGCAAGCCAGGAAAAGACGGGAGGGGAAAAAAATGCGACCGCCCCTCACCAGAGGCAAGACAGAAGTTTGGGAACTGAGGAGATTTTTTGAAACATGTTGCAGGCATCAAATTCCAAATGGGCTAATATTTGCCAAAAACAACAAAGTTTACCAGTTCGAACGTTAAATATCTTGTCTTTGCGGTCTATTCAATTGAATATAAGTTGAAAAGGATTTGCAAATCATTGTATTCTGTTTTTATTTACCATTTACACAACGTGCCAACTTCACTGGTGTTGGGGGTTGTGTGTTGAATGTGACTAAACTTTAAAGGCCTACTGAAAGCCACTACTACCGACCACGCAGTCTGATAGTTTATATATCAATGATGAAATGTTAACATTGCAACACATGCCAATACGGCCGGGTTAGATTAGTAAAGTGCAATTTTAAATTTCCCGCAAAATATCCTGCTGAAAACGTCTCGGTATGATGACATTTGCGCGTGACGTCACGGATTGTAGCGAACATTTTGGGACAGCATTGTGGCCAGCTATTAAGTCGTCTGTTTTCATCGCAAAATTCCACAGTATTCTGGACATCTGTGTTGGTGAATCTTTTGCAATTTGTTTAATGAACAATGAAGACAGCAAAGAAGAAAGCTGTAGGTGGGAAGCGGTGTATTAGCGGCCGGCTGCAGCAACACAAACACATAGAGAACTGGGACAACAGAGACTCTTACCAGGAGGACTTTGAGTTGGATATGCGCTACCGTGAGTACGCAGCTGCGGCTTCCAAACATTTGATCGCTTGCCCGTACGTGCGTGCCGCTATGTGCATGTCACATACGTGACTTTGGGGAAATATATGTGCTGTATGAACTTTGCGGAGGTGAACGGTACTTTGGGTGTGTTGTGCGGGTGTTTGATTTGTATTGGTGGGTTATACGGACGGGAGGGGGGAGGTGTTTGGTATGCGGGATTAATTTGTGGCATATTAAATATAAGCCTGGTTGTGTTGTGGGATTGTACCAACTAGTCCTTTCAACAAATTCTGTTTATTTACTGTTTTAGTCATTCCCCCCAGCTGAATATCAGGTCCCACCCGCCTCTCACAGCATCTTCCCTATCTGAATCACTTCCACTGTCCTCTAATCCTTCCCTCTCACTTTCCTCATCCACAAATCTTTCATCCTCGCTCAAATTAATGGGGTAATCGTCGCTTTCTCGGGCCATGATTGTAAACAATGTGCAGATGTGAGGAGCTCCTCCACCTGCGACGTCACGCTACTTCCGGTACAGGCAAGGCTTTTTTATCAGCGACCAAAAGTTGCAAACTTTATCGTCGATGTTCTCTACTAAATCCTTTCAGCAAAAATATGGCAATATCGCGAAATGATCAAGTATGACACATAGAATGGACCTGCTATCCCCGTTTAAATAAGAAAATCTCATTTCAGTAGGCCTTTAAACACACTTTTTTAAATATTGTATGACGATTTAGGGGCGGAGCTAGATGATTGGCACACAGAGAACGGTCACTTCCTGAAAGGGAAGACGGGCAATAGAAAGAAAGACGTCCTCCGTTGTTGTTGTTGACCGTGTGACTTTCTATGACCTCGCTACAGACTTCCTGCCACCTGCCCAGGTGACACAGGAGTGGGCCATGGCCAACCAGACAGCGGGCGAGTGTCAGCTCCCTCCGGCGGAGTACCAGGTCTACTTGTTCCCGGTTGTCTACACCGTGGCGCTCCTCTTCGGTCTCCCGGGCAACCTGGCGGCGCTCTACGTGTTCGCCATCCGGATGAGCCCGCGCACGGCCTTCAGCGTCTACATCAGCAGCCTGGCGCTGGCCGACGTGGTCATCCTGTGCACGCTGCCCTTCCGCATCCACTACCACCTGCGCGGCAACGACTGGGTGTTCGGGGACGTGGCGTGCCGCGTGACGGGGGTCCTCTTCTACGCCAACATCTACCTGAGCATCTGCTTCATGACCTGCATCTGCGTGGACCGCTACGTGGCCACGGTGCACCCGCACGTGCGGCTGAGGAGCGCCCGCTGCTCGCTCCTGGCCAGCGCCGCCCTCTGGGGCGTGGCGGCGGTGGCCGTGCTGGTCTTCATCCTCATGGGACCCCTGCAGACCGTGGCCAACGCCTCGGGCGGCCACAGCTGCTTCGAGAACTTTGCGGCGCAGGAGTGGAGCTCCCGTCTGGCGGCCTTCAGCCTCCTGAGCCTGATCTTCTGCTCGCTGCTGCCGTCCGCCATCATCCTGGTGTGCTACCCGCTGGCCGCCAGGCGCATCTCCAGGATCCGCACCAGGACGGCACGCCGGGCCCTGAGGGTCATCTACACCATCCTGGCCATCACGATCCTCTGCTTCCTGCCCAGCCACGTGGTCTACCTGCTGCACCTGCTGCGCCGCATGGAGGTCATCCAGAGGTGCGCCTCGGCCAACGCCATCTACGCCGCCAGGAGGGTCACCACCGCCCTCGTCATCCTCAACACCTGCCTGGACCCCCTGCTCTACTACGTCACCACCAGCCACTGCACCTGGAGGCGCCTCAGGAGGACTTGGCTGCTGGGGCGACTACGGCGGCGGCGTGGCGTTTACGCCATAACGGTGCCATGAGTCGGTTGTAATCCATTGACCTATGACCTCACCAACAACTAAAAACTTTCTTTTCCTTCTTTTAGTCCTCGATTTTCTACAAACTGTGGTACGCACGCTCCCCCTAGTGGTACGCCCCCCCAAAAAATCACTTGATTGAAGTACAGTGTTTTATTTTCCTATACTCATACATGGTGTTACTGTTCAAACTGCGTGGCCAAAAAACGGAAATAGACTTGTTAAATAAAACCTCCGCCTTGTTTTTAATAAATACGAAGGCCTACTACACTACTGTGTTTTAATGCTGGTCTTTGTGGTGGTACTTGGAGTGTTTTCTGAGATGGTACTCGGTGGAAAAAAAGTTTGAGAACCACAGCTTTGTGGCAACAAAGTGGAAATCTTACACCATCCAAACACACATATATACATACATACGTACATATACACACACACACAGACGTATGTATATATACATATATATATGTATATCCATCCACCCATCCATTTTCTACCGCTTGTCCTTTTTGGGGTCGCGGGGGGTGCTGGAGCTTATCTCAGCTGCATTCGGGCGGAAGGCGGGGTACACCCTAGATCAGGGGTCACCAACGTGGTGCCCGCGGGCACCAGGTCGCCCGTAAGGACCAGATGAGTCGCCCGCGGGCCTGTTCTAAAAAAAGAAGATTTTTTTTTTTTTTTTTAATTAAATCTACATAGAAAAAACACAAGATACACTTTCAATCAGTGCATCAACCCAAACAACCTCCCCCATGCACACTCATCCACACCCACTCACACAAAAGGGGTTATTTCTTTCTGCTACCAATATTCTGGTTCCCACAACATAGACAACACATCTGCAAGGGACACAGTCCCTGAAGCACACATGATTGTATAGGCTGCTGGTCCACTAACATTTTCATTAATTACTATTTTTTATGTAATTATTTTTATATTGTTTTACTTTCTTTTTTATCCAAGAAAATGTTTTTTATTTATTTATCTTATTTTATTTTATTTTTTAAAAAAGGGCCTTATCTTCAACAGACCAGGTTGTCAATGAAATTAGATTTGTTTAAAGGGTTTTTTAAACCAGGCCCAGTCCAGATAATGTCCAAGTCGGACTCAGCAACACACACCTTCATTCATGTACACAGAAAAAAATTAGGGAACACAACAGATTGCATATAATTTATAAACAAAATTACATTTTCAAAATAAGCATTTATGTACAGTCCAGATTATGTCCAGGTCACTCAAATTAGGGAACACAACAACAGATATCATATAATCTATAAACATAATTATACTTTCAAAATAAGCCTTTGAGGACTTCTCATCTTTTTTTTAATGTTTTTTGGCATCATTATCGTTTTCAACCATGTAACTTTCTAAAGTTAGAAAATACTGAATAAATGTTTTAAAGAAAGTAATACTAAGTGAATATCTGTTTTTGGCCTTAAAAATAAACATTTTACCGAGTACTATAATTAAATTGACTAAATCATGATTGTCAATGAACTCTCCTAAAATAACAGAAACCACATTAAGCTTCATAAACAAACCAATCCTTAAACACATTTTTTCAACTTCCACCCAAAACAAAGACACAATATGACAATACCAAAACAAATGCAGGGTGGATTCAGGCTCCTGACAACAAAATCGGCAATCATCTGACTCTGTCATATTCCATAATTTTAACATTTTCCCTGTGGGTAAGAAGTTATAAATAATTTTAATTTGAAAATAACGATTTTGCACATCGATAGTGGTTTTATAGATTAGTTTGAATATGGCATCCCATGGCAACGGGCAGTCAAAAAAGTCCTCCCATTTTCCATTTGTGTTGTATGAGGCAGCCTTCAAAGATTTCTTTATTAAATAAAAATTATATATTTTTCTATTTATTTTAGTTCCTTTTTGCCAACTAGAATTTCTTATTAGAGGTTTACAAACTAATAATTTAGTAGTTCCATAATTAATTATTTGTTTCCATCTTTTCCCAATTACTCCAGTTAGTTGATAAAATGAAAAGCTTGAGCAAGCATCACCATACATAGTTCTAAATTCATCATACTTCATAATTTTACCATTCTCATTGATAGTATCATTGACAAAAATGATTCCTCTTTCAAACATATTTTTCCAAAAGAAAGGCTTTACAATATTAGAGTTCATCCATATTAACTGCTGCAAAATATTGTCTCTTTTTCTGGCACATAAAATTGAAAACACCACTATGAGTGGATTGTTTCCTTTATGAACCCCGCCATGTTTCCCAGCAGACTCTCTGGGAGGGGATCACTTGTAAAAAAGGATACAATTTATTTTGATACAGTATATGTTTTTTGTCCAACAGGACATTTGTGTACCACTCAATGTTTAAATACATCTTTGGAACAATTGATGCTTTTAAAGACAGACACATAGCTTCAAGGTTGAGAAGTTTCAGGCCCCCATATTCATACTCTTTGTACAAAACCTTTCTTTTAATCTTTTCTGGTTTGCCGTTCCAGACAAAATCGAAGACCCTCCGCTCATAAATCTTAAAAAAGTTTTGTGATGGAGCTGGTAATGACAAAAACAAATAAATAAATTGAGGAATAATTAACGAGTTGGAAATAGACATTTTACCATACAAGGTTAGGGATTTCCCTTTCCATAATTGCATAATTTTGTCCATCTTTCTTAGTCGATTATCATAATTTACTGAGCCTAGATCTTCCAGATTTTCTGGGACAACAACACCAAGTATGTTAACTGGTCCATCTGTCCACAAAACAGGCACTTTGCATTCCATTCGAAAGGACGTTCCCTTTAGATTTCCGATCCTTAACATTTTACATTTATCATAATTAAGCTTAGGGCCAGATTGCTGTGAAAATATGTCCAAACGATTAAGAAGGTTCCACAAACAATGAGGAAAAATCTTATCTTTGTGAATCTGCCTTTTCTGACATGAACTTCATCAAGAACAAACACAGAACACGCCTCACTGATGCACATCTGCAAGACTCACTCAGAGTTGCAGTGTGAAGTTACACACCAGAGTACAACACACTAGTTAACAGCATGCAATGCCAGGCTTCCCACTAACTGACAAAGAAACAGATAACAGATTTGGTGTCCAGTTCAAAGTGTGACATGATTTAAAAATTTGAGAGTTTACTTTTGTATTTTACATGAGTTATTATTTGTACAAACATGGTGCAAAGTAATTCATGATTTGTTAAAAAAATGTTAGTGGCTAGCTAGTTAAAATGGGATATTGTGATTTCACAAGACTGTCTTAGAAGTGATCATTTGAAAATGTTCAATTTGAAAAATGTGCACTTAGAGAAAATATAAAAATAAAGTGTTGCATATTGATATTTATCTGTTTCTATATATATTTATTGTGAGAAATCATTAAGATGATCAGTGTTTCCACAAAGATAAATATCATTAATTATTAATAATAACAGAGTTAAAGGTAAATTGAGCAAATTGGCTACTTCTGGCAATTTATTTAAGTGTGTATCTAACTGGTAGCCCTTCGCAGTAATCAGTACCCAAGAAGTAGCCCTTGGTTTCAAAAAGGTTGGTGACCCCTGCCCTAGATATATATATATATATAATAATAATAATAATAATGGATTAGATTTATATCGCGCTTTTTCTATTGTTAGATACTCAAAGCGCTCACAGAGAAGTATATATATATATATATATATATATTAACATATCTATATGTGTATATACATATATATATATTAACATATCTATATGTGTGTATATATATAGGCAAGGCAAGGCAAGGCAACTTTATTTGTATAGCGCTTTTCATACACAAGGCAGATTCAAAGTGCTTCACAGACAACAAAGTGAAATGAAAGAAAATAAAAGCAAAATTAAAATGCAGACAATAAAAATAAAAACAGTGCAGACGTTAAAAGTTAAAAGATTAAAAGATTTAGCTGAAAGCTAAGGTGAACATAAAAGTCTTCAGTCTAGTTTTAAAAGTAGTGAGAGTTGGGGAGAGTCTGACATCTTCAGGAAGTTTATTCCAGCTATGTGTTGCATAGTGACTGAATGATGATCTCCCTTGATTTGAGTTTACTCTTGGAACCGCTAACAGATTGGTCTCAGAAGATCTTAGTGATCTAGAGGGCGTATATAGTGGGAGCATATCAGTGATATACTTGGGCCCTAGACCATGTAGTGATTTATATATATATATATGTGTATATATATATACATATATATTCATATATCTATATGTGTATATATATATATATGTATATATATATATATTTATATATATATATATATACACATATATATTCACATATCTATATGTGTATATATATATATATATATATATATGTATATATATATATATATATATATATATATATATATATATATATATATATACATATATATATATATATATATATATATACATATATATATATATATATACACACATATATATATATATACCGTAATTTCCGGACTATAAGCCGCTACTTTTTCCCCTCGTTCTGGTCCCTGCGGCTTATACAAGGGTGCGGCTTATTTACGGCCTGTTCTTCTCCGACACCGACGAAGAGGATTTCGGTGGTTTTAGTACGCAGGAGGAAGACGATGACACAATGATTAAAGACTGACTTTTCATATACCGGTAGGCTGGTTATTTTGATAACGTACAGGCGAGCACTTTGTATTACTTTGCACCGTTGTATTATTTGTACTCTGCACGAATGCTGTTCGCCATGTCAAAGATGTGAAAGTTTGATTGAATGATTGAAAGATTTATTGTTAATAAATGGGACGCTTTGCGTTCCCAAACAGTCATCTCTGTCCCGACAATCCCCTCCGTGGTAGCAGGAACCCCTATATACTACGGTAATTACACATCAAAACCCTGCGGTTTATAGTCGGGTGCGGCTTATATATGGAACAATCTGTATTTTCCCCTAAATTTAGCTGGTGCGGCTTATAGTCAGGTGCGGCTTATAGTCCGGAAATTACGGTATATGTATGTATGTATGTATGTGTGTGTGTATATATATATATATGTATATATATATATATATATATATATATATATATATATATATATATATATATACATATATATATATATATATTAGGGGGCAGCACGGTGGCAGAGGGGTTAGTGCATCTGCCTCACAATACGAAGGTCCTGAGTAGTCTGGGGTTCAATCCCGGGCTCGGGATCTTTCTGTGTGGAGTTTGCATGTTCTCCCCGTGACTGCGTGGGTTCCCTCCGGGTACTCCGGCTTCCTCCCACCTCCAAAGACATGCACCTGGGGATAGGTTGATTGGCAACACTAAATTGGCCCTAGTGTGTGAATGTGAGTGTTGTTTGTCTATCTGTGTTGGCCCTGCGATAAGGTGGTGACTTGTCCAGGGTGTACCCCGCCTTCCGCCCGATTGTAGCTGAGATAGGCTCCAGCGCCCCCCGCGACCCCGAAGGGAATAAGCGGTAGAAAATGGATGGATGGATGGATATATATTAGGGCTGTGAATCTTTGGGTGTTCCATGATTCGATTAAAAATCGATTTTTTTAAAAATTCAACACAATTCTCGATTCAAAAACGATTTTTTTCCCGGTTCAAAAGGATTCTCTATTCATTCAATACAAAGGATTTCAGCAGGATCTACCCCAGTCTGCTGACATGCAAGCAGAGTAGTAGATTTTTGTAAAAAGCTTTTATAATTGTAAAGGACAATGTTTTATCAACTGATTGCAATAATGTAAATTTGTTTTAACTATTACATTTTTATAAATGTCTAATGATAATGTCAATGAGGGATTTTTAATCACTGCTATGTTGAAATTGTAACTAATATTGATACTGTTGTTGATAATATTCATTTTTGTTTCACTACTTTTGGTTTGTTCTGTGTCGTGTTTGTGTCTCCTCTCAGTTGCTCTGTTTATTGCAGTTCTGAGTGTTGCTGGGTCGGGTTTGGTTTTGGAATTGGATTGCATTGTTATGGTATTGCTGTGTATTGTTTTGTTGGATTCATTAATTAAAAAAAAGAATTAATAAAAACAAAAACAAAAAACAAATAAAAAACAAAGATTTTTTACAAATGAGAATCGATTCTGAATCGCACAACGTGAACATTTTTCCCCACACCCCTAATATATATATATATATATATATATATATATATATATATATATATATATATATATATATATATATATATATATATATATATATATACACACTACCGTTCAAAAGTTTGGGGTCACCCAAACAATTTTGTGGAATATCCTTCATTTCTAAGAACAACAATAGACTGTCAAGTTTCAGATGAAAGTTCTCTTTTTCTGGCCATTTTGAGCGTTTAATTGACCCCACAAATGTGATGCTCCAGAAACTCAATCTGCTCAAAGGAAGGTCAGTTTTGTAGCTTCTGTAACAAGCTAAACTGTTTTCAGATGTGTGAACATGATTGCACAAGGGTTTTCTAATCATCAATTAGCCTTCTGAGCCAAAGAGCAAACACATTGTACCATTAGAACACTGGAGTGATAGTTGCTGGAAATGGGCCTCTATACACCTATGTAGATATTGCACCAAAAACCAGACATTTGCAGTTAGAATAGTCATTTACCACATTAGCAATGTATAGAGTGTATTTCTTTAAAGTTAAGACTAGTTTAAAGTACTTTTCCTTAAAAAATAAGGACATTTCAATGTGACCCCAAACTTTTGAACGGTAGTGTATATATATATATATATATATATATATATATATATATATATATATATATATATATATATATATATATATATATATATATATATATGTCCATATTGTTTTATTTTGTTTGTCGTAATGTGAGTGAACTTCTACAAAACCAAAGTTGTAAAGGAACAAGAAACATTTTTAAGTAACAAAAAAACTTATTAAAGTTGTAATATGGAAAAAAAAAACATTCTATTTCACACTTAAAGGTGTAATACGAGTAAGACAATAAATTAATTTAAATTTAATAAAGATTAAAGTCATGACATAAATAAAAGGTTAAATATTTATATATTTAATTTTCATTAAAAAGTGTTTATTAGCATTATTAGTACACACTTTGTTCAACAAATCACTGCTGAGTGCGGACGTGACCAGCAATTATCCCACTTTTCAACTTAGTCACATGATCGCAGGCCGTTCTGCAGTGTGGAGGTGTATAAATAAACTCATACTGTGTTCCTGCCGACTCTCCCTTTCTTTACGCATCATTCAGATTCTGCCTAGCAACACATGGCTAGTAGCCATCTTGTCTATTGGGAGCCTACCCAATTTGTCACGTTTTCCGTTGTTTTGCAAATTCAGAGTCCAGACGGAAGGCCTTTTTTCAGCAGAGTGGACAGGAAGCTGCCGAGGTCTTCATCCTTTGAACGTTAAAAAGAGAGCAGGAACACTTATGGAGCTACGTACTTGCGTGTGTGGCCGACCCGTGTACCGACAGAAATGACAAACGGGGACCTACCTGGTAGCTCCAGGACAGCAGGATGATCTTGGTGTTGACGTCGTCGGCGGACGACGACACCTTGATGACGATGGAGTCCACCATGACGGTGCCATCGGGGAGGTGCTGGACGGCGTAGCCCTTTAAGACGCTGCGCAAAGACCGTTTATCAACCGTTGCTAGTACTAAACTGTCTTGCCCCACTCCTCCGTCTTGCAGGCAAGGGAGCGGGGTCGAGGTAACTGGAGCATTGGCTCATTTTTATAATTGACAATAAACCTCATTTTAATTGGCCCATCCCTTATTGTCTCGGTCTCTGAAAAGTGGGGGCTTGTCCGGGATGAGGGGAGAAAATAAGCTATGGGCCAATTTAAAATGGCTCATTTGTATAATTTACAATAAACCTCATTTTTGATACTATTATGATCATATCTATTTAAAAGTCTTTTGGTGTCATAAATCAGAAATAAATGATGATAACTTCAATATAGAGGCAACTTGTTTTTCCACTCTACTGATACTTTAATGAGAAAAATGTGTCAAAGTGGGCCCGCATGCCTCAATTTTACTGTATTTTCTAATTATTAACGGTCATACAAGTGTACATTAATTTACATTAAAGCGGACAATCTGAATTTTTCTAGTCATATTTTAACTGCAGACCAGTGTAAAAAAAAAAAAACCCCACTGTTGACATAAATGTAAATTTAACATTTTTAAATTAATTTTTAACATTAACTGTCATACAAGTGTACATAAAAGTTAGTCACTGTTAACATTAACTTAAATAATTTAAAATGTGTTTGTCACATGTTACATGTCACATGTTAACATTAACTGTCCTAAGTGTAAAAATAGGTTAACAACTGTTAACATACATTTAAATCTGATTTTTTTAAAGTCACATTTTAGCATTGACTGTCATATAAGTGTATAAAGAAGTTAACCACCGTGAAAAAAATCCAAGCATATGTTGTCAGAATAATTGTATCTAAGTTATCACAAAACTTTGTGTTTCAATGAGTTCCCGGCGAGCAGACAAAAGCTGTCTTTGATCCCACCAAGCAAAGGGCTTGTAAAACTCCACTGGGTACGATGGGAAGCGACATGAAGGCGTCGGTTTCTTTCTTCTATTGTAATCCACAGGAAGATTTTGTCTTGACCCGAGAACTACAAAGCGGAGAGGAAGCAGGACCAGACTCCCTTCCAGGCGACTTTTTCTTTGAACTGTTTTACAACCTTTTGTTTGAACAGTTTTGTGGCCAAAGGCAGCACCTGTTTATGACCCCCTTCCTTTAGAACGGGGGTCGGCAACCCGCGGCTCTAGAGCCGCATGCGGCTCTTTAGCGCCGCCCTAGTGGCTCTCTGGAGATTTTTCAAAAATGTATGAAGAATGGAAAAAGATGAGGGGAAAGAAAAATCTATTTTTTTGTTTTAGTATGGTTTCTGTATGAGGACAAACATGACACAAACCTCCCTAATTGTTATAAAGCACACTGTTTATATTAAATATGCTTCACTCATTCGAGTATTTTGCGAGCGCCGCTTTGTCCTACTTATTTTGGCGGTCCTTGAACTCACCGTATAGTTTGTTTACATGTTTAACTTTCTCCGACTTTCTAGGACGTGTTTTATGCCACTTTTTCTGTCTCATTTTGTCCGCCACACTTCCAACGTTGTGCGTGAGTGCACAAAGGTGAGTTTTGTTGATGTTATTGACTTGTGTGGAGTGCTAATCAGACATATTTGGTCACTGCATGACTGCAAGCTAATCGATGCTAACATGCTATTTAGGCTAGCGACATGTACATATTGCATCATTATGCCTCATTTGTAGCTATATTTGAGGTCATTTAGTTTCCTTTAAGTCCTCTTAATTCAATGTATATCTCATGACACATGTAATATGGCTTAATTTTTGCGGCTCCAGACAGATTTGTTTTTGTATTTTTGGTCCAATATGGCTCTTTCAACATTTTGGGTTGCCGACCCCTGCTTTAGAAACAGCTGTTGCCATGTAATCAGGGAAAGTCCAAATAAAAGAGGAGGCGTACAATCTTTCGTCAGAGCGTGGTGAGACACTGTACAAGGGTACAGGTGTACGCGCTCTCCTCAATTGAGCCAAACTTAATTCGGTCTCTGTTTAATTCCTTGCTTCTTGTCTTGTTTAATAGATGTCATCAGTGTTTGAACCTGACATATGTGTTCTGGTCTTACGCAAGGATGGTGAATGACAAAAAGCACATCTCTTCACAATTGGTGTGCTCATTTCCAGTATGACTGATCTAATAATATGGTCAGAGTGCAGAAGCGTTACTACAATGACGTAGCATCTACATAAAATTGCTGAATTAGTTTAAAAAAAATATTTTTTCACTGTACTGCTACTTTGGAGTCGCTAAAAGCAATCAAATGTAGGTCAAAAGATGCTAATCTGGCTAAACAGAAGATGTTAGCTTTCTGTTAGCGCTGACTAAGCCAATCAGTGTATCGGTAATTGCTCATTAATTATGGCGAGCGTCTCACCTCTTGAGGTGCGTGTAGATCCGCCGGAGCGTGTCGGGGTCGCTGTGGGGGTCGTGGAGCTGCACACGGCACGTGAAGCGCAGCTGATGCTCGTTGAGTCCCAGCTCCTTCAGCGCTTGTTCCGACGACACCAGCTTGAGGCCCTGGCGGCGGCACGCGCTCGTTACGTGGAGACGCAAACATACGTGACTGGCGGGTTTAGTGCTTACGTTGTCTTTCATGATGAGGGTTCCGTGCATGACGCGGGGCTTTTTGGGATCGGGTAAAGAGCCTGCAAAAAAAATTTAAAAAAATAAAAAGTGAATTGTGGGTAATCTTGGATCCATCCATCCATTTTTCTAGCGCTCGTCCCTATTTATACACAGTCGTGGTCAAAAGTTTACATACACTTGTAAAGAACATAATGTCATGGCTGTCTTGAGTTTCCAATAATTTCTACAACTCTTATTTTTTTGTGTTAGAGTGATTGGAGCACATACTTGTTTGTCACAAAAAACATTCATGAAGTTTGGTTCTTTTATGAATTTATTATGAGTCTATTGAAAATGTGAGCAAATCTGTTGGGTCAAAAGTATACATACAGCAACATACATGATCAATTTTGGTGATGTAGAAAAGTTACAATCAAATCAAATTAGCTTCATGGCATGGCCTCTTAACTTCAAGTGAGTGATTATGATTGACGACACCTGTTGACTTCTCTGAGTCCATTTAAATAGGGCTCATGTGTTACAAACACGACAATGGGAAAGTCAAAGGAACTCAGCACAGATCTGAAAAAAACGAATCATTGGCTTGAACAAGTCAGGAAAGTCACTTGGAGCCATTTCAAAGCAGCTTAAGGTCCCAAGAGCAACTGTGCAGACAATTGTTCGTAAGCATAAAGTGCATGGCACAGTTTTGTCACTGCCACGATCAGGAAGAAAACGCAAGCTATCACCTGCTGCTGAGAGAAAATTGGTCAGGATGATCAAGAGTCAACCGAAAACCACCAAAAAGCAGGTGGGCGATGAATTGGAAGCTGCTGGAACACAGGTGTCAGTGTCCAGAGTCAAGCGTGTTTTGCATCACCGTGGATTGAGAGGCTACCATGCAAGAAGGAAGCCCTTGCTCCAGAATCGACACCTTAAGGCTCGTCTAAAGTTTGCTGCTGATCACATGGACAAAGATAAGACCTTCTGGAGGAAAGTTCTGAGGTCTGATGAAACAAAAATTGAGCTGTTTAGTCACAATACCCAGCTATATTTCTGGATGAGAAAAGGTTAACCCTTTAATCCAAAGAACAGCATGCATACCGTCAAACATGGTGGTGGTAGTATTATGCTCTGGGCCTGTTTTGCTGCCAATGGAACTGGTGCTTTACAGAGAGTAAATGAGACAATGAAAAATGAGGATTACCTCCAAATTCTTCAGGAGAACCTAAAATCATCAGCCCGGAGGTTGGGTCTTGGGCGCAGTTGGGTGTTCCATCAAGACAATGACCCCAAACACACGAAAAGTGTGTAAAGGAATGGCTAAATCAGGCTAGAATTAAGGTCTTAGAATGGCCTTCCCAATGTCCTGACTTAAACGTGTGGACAATGCTGAAGAAACAAGTCCATGTCGGAAAACCAACACAATTAGCTGAACTGCACCAATTTTGTCAAGAGGAGTGGTCAAAAATTTAACCAGAAGCTTGCCAGAAGCTTGTGAATGGCTACCAAAAGCGCCTTATTGCAGTGAAACTTGCCAAGGGACATGTAAGCAAATATTAACATTGTTGTATGTATACTTTTGACCCAGCAGATTTGTTCACATTTTCAGTAGACCCATAATAAATTCATAAAAGAACCAAACTTCATGAATGTTTTTTTGTGACCAACAAGTATGTGCTCCAATCACTCCATCACAAAAAAATAAGAGTTGAAGAAATGATTGGAAACCCAAGACAGCCATGACATTATGTTCTTTACAAATGTATGTAAACTTTTGACCACGACTGTATGTACCGGTATATATATACACACACACATGTATATAAATATATACGCACATGCATATATACTGTATATATTCCCGAATTTTTTTTCCGGATGAGAAATATGGGATATGCAGAAGTTTGTGTATTGCCCATTCATTGTCAATAGGGAGAAATTCCTGGAAATTACGGAAAAACTGAATTTTGGGAAAGGGAAAACATGTTTCGTCTTCGAGATCTCGAAAGAGTAGTGTGTGTGGATGGTTGAAAAGGTTGGAATCGGGTCAAATGTGGTGCAAAATCGAGAATTTTGGGCATTGTAGAACTTGAATACGTCCATTAATTTGAATGGGAATTTCCTAAAAAAGGAGAATTTCGGGAAAACTAGGATTTTTTTTTATTTTATTGTATTTTTTTTAAATATTGATACTAGCACAATTGTCCTGTAATATATGAATGGATTGGTGATGGAATTTTCCGAATTGGTTGAAAGATGTTGGTGTAGTGACAGTTTTAATTGAGAATTGGTATTTCAGGATTCCTGGAGTTTCGGAAAAACCAGGAATTTGTGGCCAAAAAAAACAAGAACATTTGTTGTCCCAACTAAGAGGAATGTCTTGAAGGTAGAATGGTCAAAAACAGTTGAAAAATGTGGACTGTGAAAACTTTCCAGGAAGAGGTGAAAATGGGGCTTAGGAAAACCTTGAATTCCTGGAATTTTTTTGGACTTGGAAAATGGTAGTTTGATTGTCCAAGGCGAGCAGAGTGTGTGGATGGTGGAACCGTTCAAATTGGTTGACAAATGTGGGAATTGTGCAAGTTCGAAAAATAGTCCAGTCATTTTCAATGGAAAAAATGTCCTGGAAAACCGTGAATAACAATTGAGAATTGGTATTTCAGAATTCCTGGAGTTTCGGGAAAACCAGGAACATGTGTTGTCCCAACTAAGAGGTATGTTTTGAAGGGAGAATGGTCAAAAACGGTTGAAAAATGTAGACTGTGAAAACTTTCCAGGAAGAGGTGAAAATAGGGCCTTGGAAAAACGTGAATTCCTGGAATTTTTTTGAACTTGGAAAATGGTAGTTTGACTGTCCAAGGAGAGCAGGGAGTGGATGGTGGAACGGAGAAATGTTGGCGTAGTAACAGTTTGAATTGAGAATTGGTATTTCAGATATCCTGGAGTTTCGGGAAAACCAGGGATTTGTAGGAAAATAGAACCATTTTTGTTGTCCCAACTAAGAAGAATGTTTTGAAGGTAAAATGGTCCAAAACGGTTGAAAAATATGGACTGTGAAAACTTTCCAGGAGGAGAGGAAAATAGGGCTTTGAATTCCTGGAATTTTTTTGGATTTGAAAAATGGTAGTTTGATTGTCCAAGGCGAGCGGAGTGTGTGGATGGTGGGACGGTTCAAATTGTTTGAGAAATGTGGGAATTGTGCAAGTTTGAAAAATAGTCCAGTCATTTTCAATGGGAAAAATGTCCTGGAAAACCGTGAATAACAATTGAGAATTGGTATTTCAGAATTCCTGGAGTTTCGGGAAAACCAGGAACATGTGTTGTCCCAACTAAGAGGTATGTTTTGAAGGTAGAATGGTCAAAAACGGTTGAAAAATGTAGACTGTGAAAACTTTCCAGGAAGAGGTGAAAATAGGGCCTTGGAAAAACGTGAATTCCTGGAATTTTTTTGAACTTGGAAAATGGTAGTTTGACTGTCCAAGGAGAGCAGGGAGTGGATGGTGGAACGGAGAAATGTTGGCATAGTAACAGTTTGAATTGAGAATTGGTATTTCAGATATCCTGGAGTTTCGGGAAAACCAGGAATTTGTAGGAAAATAGAACCATTTGTTGTCCCAACTAAGAAGAATATTTTGAAGGTAAAATAGTCCAAAAACGGTTGAAAAATGTGGACTGTGAAAACTTTCCAGGAGGAGAGGAAAATAGGGCTTTGAATTCCTGGAATTTTTTGGGACTTGGAAAATGGTAGTTTGATTGTCCAAGGCGAGCGGGGTGTGTGGATGGTGGTTTGGTTCAAATTGGTTGAGAAATGTGGGAATTGTGCAAGTTCGAAAAATGGTCCAGTCATTTTCAATGGGAAAAATGTCCTGGAAAACCGTGAATAATAATTGAGAATTGGTATTTCAGAATTCCTGGAGTTTCGGGAAAAGCAGGAACATTTGCTGTCCCAACTAAGAGGAATGTTTTGAAGGTTGAATGGTCAAAAACGGTTGAAAAATGGAGACTGTGACAACTTTCCAGGAAGCGGTGAAAATAGGGCTTTGGAAAACCGTGAATTCCTGGAATTGTTTTGAACTTGGAAAATGGTAGTTTGACTGTCTAAGGAGAGCGGAGAGTGGATGGTGGAACGGTTCAAATTGTTTGAGAAATGTTGGCGTAGTAACAGTTTGAATTGAGAATTGGTATTTCAGATATCCTGGAGTTTCGGGAAAACCAGGAATTTGTAGGAAAATAGAACCATTTGTTGTCCCAACTAAGAAGAATGTTTTGAAGGTAAAATGGTCCAAAAACGGTTGAAAAATGTGGACTGTGAAAACTTTCCAGGAGGAGAGGAAAATAGGGCTTTGAATTCCTGGAATTTTTTGGGACTTGGAAAATGGTAGTTTGATTGTCCAAGGCGAGCGGAGTGTGTGGATAGTGGGACGGTTCAAATTGGTTGATAAATGTGGGAATTGTGCAAATTCGAAAAATGGTCCAGTCATTTTCAATGGGAAAAATGTCCTGGAAAACCGTGAATAACAATTGAGAATTGGTATTTCAGAATTCCTGGAGTTTTGGGAAAACCAGGAACATTTGCTGTTCCAACTAAGAGGAATGTTTTGAAGGTTGAATGGTCAAAAAAGGTTGAAAAATGGAGACTGAAAACTTTCCAGGAAGCGGTGAAAATAGGGCTTTGGAAAACCGTGAATTCCTGGAATTGTTTTGAACTTGGAAAATGGTAGTTTGACTGTCTAAGGAGAGCGGAGAGTGGATGGTGGAACGGTTCAAATTGTTTGAGAGATGTTGGCGTAGTAACAGTTTGAATTGAGATTTGGTATTTCAGATATCCTGGAGTTTCGGGAAAACCAGGGATTTGTAGGAAAATAGAACCATTTGTTGTCCCAACTAAGAAAATAATGTTTTGAAGGTAAAATGGTCAAAAACGGTTGAAAAATATGGACTGTGAAAACTTTCCAGGAAGACAGGAAAATAGGGCTTTGAATTCCTGGAATTTTTTGGGACTTGGAAAATGGTAGTTTGATTGTCCAAGGCGAGATGGTGGTTTGGTTCAAATTGGTTGAGATATGTGGGAATTGTGCATGTTCGAAAAATGGTCCAGTCATTTTCAATGGGAAAAATGTCCTGGAAAACTGTGAATTGTGGGTAATCTGGGATATTTTTTTTTTTAATTCCCGGAAGATTCCTGGTTTGATACTCTGCAAACTTTTGCGGCAGAATAATAATAATAGATGACTTTTTGGTGTCAAATATATCCATATTTCTATTTGTATGACTTTTCTACGTGTCTGTAAAGATGTGCTTCACTTATTTTTACACTTTATTATTTTTGAATTGATATAAAAGAAGGAGCCTCACCTCCCAGAGCCACTTCCCTCTTGAGAAGGTTGAGCGACATATCCACCGGAACTGTGGGGTTGGTGGTCACCGTGGCGGTCTCGCCGTTGGCCGGCATGTAGCAGTCGACACCTGGCGTGCGGAGAGCGTCACGTCTGGGGAGAAGAACGGCGGCGAGAAGGTGCGAGGGAGAAACTCACTGAACTCCTGCTCGATCTTCCCCTTGAGGAACTGCATCTTGGCCGCCTCGCCGTGCACCAGCAGCACGTTGCGAGGCTCCGCCATGCGGATGAGCTGCATGATGCCCTTGGCGTCGGCGTGGGCGCTGAAGGACATGTACTCCACCTGCAGCTTGACCTCCAGCTGCCAGCGTCCACATCAGTCACATGTGACACTCGTGCTACATTGTCAACACTGCTACACTTTAGAGTAGTCCCTGTGCAGCTTGTAGTGGATTTACTATCCACTGAAAATAGTCTACATGCAGACATTTGTGTCTCAATACTAAGGCTGCAGCTAACGATTATTTTTCTATCGATTAATCTATAGATTATTTTTTTCGATTAATCGGTTAATCTATAGATTATTTTTTCGATTCATGTATAGATTATTTCTCCTTTTACCGATTATTTTTTATTTTATTTTATTTAAAATGAAGATGAAAAAATAAAAGTAGGCCAGTTTTTTCAAAAGGCATGGCTTTTATTTACAAAAAAAAAAAGTATGGCCACTCAGTCAACATTGACAACAACATGACAAAATATTCTGTAACAATGTAAACATTTAAAACTTTTAACATTTAACAAAATTAAAAGTAGCTTATTTGCTTTTTAATGTGCAAATATAAAAGTAAACATCCAGTGCAAATCTTAATATTCTGCAATAGTATAAGCGTTTCAAAAGTAAAAGTATTGCTTATTTTGCTTTAAAATGTGCAAAAATAAAGATAAACATCCAATACAAAAAAGTGCAAAACGAAATATTCTGTAACAACAGTGTAAACATTTCAACAAAAGTGAAAGTACTGCTTATTTGCTAAAATGTGCAAAAATAAAGATAAACATCCAATACAAAAAAGTGCCAATCTAAATATTCTGGAGCACTGTAAACATTAAGTATTGCTTTTAAAATGTGCAAAATAAACATCCAGTCCAACACAGTACACAATAACCAATTCTACTCATTCCAGTGAGTGACTAACAGTTGTAATGAAGAAAGGTTAGCATGTGTACATGCTTTGGTTCTTTTCTTGTTTACAATATTCCCAGCAGCTGAAAATAGGCGCTCAGAAGGGGTCGATGTGGCTGGAACTGAGAGCTAATTAGCCTTCACCTCAAGCCAGGACTGCGAGTGAGCTGAGCTGCAGTTTAAGTTTCTAGTAGGTCAACGGGCTCATAGTGATGTTACTAGTAGTTGACTGGGAGGTGTTTATTATCATTTGGGGAGAGTCCGCTGCCTGATGCTCACCTGCTAAACACCTATCTGCTCCACGCTGAAGCGCTGACTACATGCGCTCTGAATACGCACTGCTGATTGGCTGATAATGCTTCGTGTGTACCAATCAGATGGTTGTGTGGGTGGGACAATGCTGCGTGTGTACCAATCAGATGGTTGTATGGGTGGGACAATGCTGCGTGCTGAGACAGAGGCAGAGGAGCAAAGCAACTTGTTAACACTTTAGCAGCTAAAGTTAGCTTTAGCTTAGAAACTCGTTCGGTACACCCCCGTACCGAACCGAAAGCCCCGTACCGAAACGGTTCAATACAAAACACATACTGTTACACCCCTAGCAGATACAAATGACACATTCATGTTTTTGTGTAATGATGACAACGTATGCTAACGAGGACGATTGACTAGTTGATGGTTTTCTTTTCAAATGTTCGTTCATAGCCGTTGTGCTGCTATGATAGGCCATTTCCGCTCGACACAGTGTGCATACAACAACATTATTAGGCTGTGTATTGAAATACTCCCACACTTTTGACGACTTTTGGTGTGCGTTTTTCCCCTCGCTCGCACAGTCTGCTTTGCGCTCCGCCATGACGGTAGTGTGACGTAATTATGCGACGCGTCGACGCACAAAAACGGCGTCGACGTATTTACATAACCGATGACGTCGACTACGTCGACGCGTCGTTTCAGCCTTACTCAATAGCTTGCAACACAGGCGAGTGGCAAGGTAAATATGTGGCGACATCCATTGCATCCGGTCTCCCCTAGAGGGGGCGGGGGTTACCCACATCTGCGGTCGTCTCCAAGGTTTCTCATAGTCATTCTCATCGACGTCCCACTGGGTTGTGAGTTTTTCCTTGCCCTTATGTGGGCGCTGAACCGCGGATGTCGCTGTGGCTTGTGCAGCCCTTTGAGACACTTGTGATTTAGGGCTACATACTGTAAATAAACATTGATTGATTGATTGATTGTGGATCAATAAAGGTTGTCTAAGTCTCAGGTATGCACCACACGTGTTGAAACTCATCTTTACTCCTATGAACCGCAGCTCCCCTGTGCTGACGGCACTCGTGCACGTCACACAGCTATTTTCGCAGCAGCGGCCGGTGGAGCTGCACACTGACTACTCCAAAGTGCTTCTATTGACAAGACAGAATGAAATTCAGCGTCCTTACCGTGGCTCGGCCTTCCATCTCCAGCTTCCTCTGTCCGTTCAGGATCTTGTGCCCGATGGTTCCTTGCACGCAGTAACCCGGCATGATGACCTGCGTGGGTCAGAAGGCGACCTCGTCCGTTAACGTGCGGTCACTCCTCCCCTCCCCCCCGGTGTTCTCTCACCATGTTCTTCTCATTACCCGCCCATTTCTTGAAGATCTGCAGGGACTGTCCGGCGTGCAGCATCCCCGGCGTGGCGAACACCACCTGTCAGAGCGCCAACTCTCTCACTTTGTTCACCGACCGGCACCAAGGCGACGACCACTCACCATGGGCCCTGGGTTGTCGGCGTAGGAGCGGTCGAAGGCCTTGATGTGCTTGAATTCAAACATGTTCCTCTGCACAAAGGTCTTCCTGATCTTCTGGTTGGTCCAGGTGATGAAGAGCTTGTAGTAGTGGTTGGCTTTCTCCGTCAGGCCCGTGGAGAAGTAGATGGGCGCCTTCAGGTTCATCCGCTCCCTTTCATGGGAAGACAATTAGCATGCCGACGACGACGACTTTGTGGATCTTCAGCGGTTTACCAGAAGGTTTCCAAGAGGATGCAGAGTTCCTGAGCTCTTCCCAGGGCAAAGACTGGAATGAGGACCTGAAAGCGGGATCAGTTTTAAAGATGTGCCGAGGTGAAACGACAACAAGATCGAACTCCGGCCGTACTTTCCCTCCTCTCTCGATGCTCTCGTGCACTTTCTTCAGGAAGTCCCTCTCTCTGCACCTCTTGGAGTCCCGGATGGTGGTGGCATACGTGGACTCGGAGATGAGGATGTCTGGCCGGCACTTGTCGATCCACGCAGCCCTGCAGAAAGAAGGTTTGGATTGGAGAGAACCACGGTTGTACGGTACTGGTATGGCATCGCCGTACTAATGCATCGTAGTTACTTCTAAATCACTAATCCTTGTCTCCATGGCGACAAATACAGTATGTTTCTTACAAGTATCATCTCTGCAGGACGAGGATTAGCTAAACATGCAGATTTGCTTCAGCCTGCGACGCATAGTCATTTTGATAGTAGGCTAATATGGCTAATCCAGACACTTACTGTACGTCATGTGTTGCCTTCATTATAACACTTATGTAAGACTTTTAAAGTCATTTTGATTGTGGGCTAAAACAACTAATATTGACACTTACATCATGTGTTGTCTTTATTATAACACTTACAGTATATAAGACTTTTAAAGTCATTTTGATTGTAGGCTAATATAACTAATATTGACACTTACATCATGTGTTGCCTTTATTATAACACTTATATAAGACTTTTAAAGTAATTTTAAATTGTGGGCTAATATAACTAATATAGACACTTACGTCATGTGTTGCCTTCATTATAACACTTATGTAAGACTTTTAAAGTCATTTTGATTGTGGGCTAATATAACTAATATAGACACTTACGTCATGTGTTGCCTTCATTATAACACTTATAGAAGGCTTTTAAAGTCATTTTGATTGTGGGCTAATATAACTAATATAGACACATCATGTGTTGCCTTCATTATAACACTTATATAAGACTTTTAAAGTCATTTTGATTGTGGGCTAATATAACTAATATAGAAACTTACGTGATGTGTTGCCTTCATTATAACACTTATATAAGACTTTTAAAGTCATTTTGATTGTGGGCTAAAACAACTAATATAGACACTTACATCATGTGTTGCCTTCATAATAACACTTATATAAGACTTTTTTAAAGTTATTTTGATTGTGGGCTAATATATCTAATATAGACACTTACGTCATGTGTTGCCTTCATTATAACACTTATATAAGACTTTTTTTAAAGTAATTTTGACCGTGGGCTAATATAACTATATAGACACTTACGTCATGTGTTGCCTTCATTATAATACTTATATAAGACTTTTAAAGTCATTTTTATTGTGGGCCAAAACAACTAATATAGACACTTACATCATGTGTTGCCTTCATTATAACACTTATATAAGACATTTTTAAAGTAATTTTGATTGTGGGCTAATACAACTAATATAGACACTTACATCATGTGTTGCCTTCATTATAACACTTATAGAAGGCTTTGAAAGTCATTTTTATTGTGGGCTATTATAGCTAATATAGACACTTACATCATGTGTTGTCTTCATTATAACACTTATATAAGGCTTTTAAAGTCATTTTGATAGTAGGCTAATATAACTAATATAGACACTTACATCAAGTGTTGCCTTCATCATAACACTTATATAAGGCTTTTAAAGTCATTTTGATAGTAGGCTAATTTAACTAATATAGACACGTCATGTGTTGTCTTCATTATAACACTTATATAAGACTTTTAAAGTCATTTTGATAGTAGGCTAATATAACTAATATAGACACAAAATGTGTTGTCTTCATTATAACACTTATATAGGGCTTTTAAAGTCATTTTGATAGTAGGCTAATATAACTAATATAGACACAACATGTGTTGCCTTCATTATAACACTTACATAAGGCTTTTAAAGTCATTTTCATAGTAGGCTAATATAGACACTTACATCATATGTTGTCTTCATTATAACACTTATATACGTTTTTTTCTTTATCGCGGCTCCAGACAGATTTGGTTTTTTTGTATTTTTGGTCCAATATGGCTCTTTCAACGTTTTGGGTTGCCGACCCCTGGGCTAATATATGGAAACATTAATTTTTCTTCTACAATGTTGGTGGGTGCACCGTATAGCAGGGAAAATACGGTAGTTGACTCGGAAATGATTTCAAAATGACGAACTGTAGCATCCCACTGGTTTAAGATGTTCCATTGTTTAAAAAAGAAAGAACAACTTGCATAAACGTGAATTAGGACATACCCTAAATGTCTGTCAGGTGTCATGTTGTAGTCCCCCTGAAGAAGAACAAGAAGACTATTATTGTTGTCGGTCATGTGACTTGGTGGAACGTTCACACTCACGGTGTAGACCGCCGACTCCGAGCCCACTTTGATGTGCACCATGGCGGCGCCCAGAACGTGGCCGGCGTAGTACGCCTTGATCTCCAGCTCGTCGTCCACCTGCACACACCTTCGGGTGATTACAAGAGAAGACGGGTGACGGCTGCGGGCCCGGACCACCCACCTGGACGGTCTGGTGCAGGTTGAGGGGCACGACTTTCTTCATGCAGTCCTTGATCATCTGCGAGGTGAAGAAGTTGGTCTCGCCCTTCTTGTCCACGGTGATCTTGCGGAAGTCCTCCAGCAGGATGGGACAGATGGCCTTGGTGGGGTGGGTCATGTAGATGGGGCCGTCGTAGCCCACCATCTCGCTCATGTAGGGCAGAGCGCCGCAGTGGTCCAGGTGGAAATGGCTGACAAAAGACACGCGGGGGGTCTGAGCAGGACGTCCACGTCGGTTGTGCGTTCAACCAACCTGATGATCACGCAGTCCAAGAAGTCGGTCAGGCGACCGTTCTGGATGATGTAGGAGAAATCTGGGAAACGTCTCTGGAAGGACAAAACAGCTTCAGGAATAACAACAACAAAACATGTTTCCTAACCCACCTGTCAATAGAATTTAAAGGTGCCATATGTAGAAATGAGAATACAATGATTTGCAAATCCTTTTCAACTTATATTCAATTGAATAGACTGTTTTTTTGCAAATATTAGCTCATTTGGAATTTGATGCCTGCAATATGTTTCAAAAAAGCTGGCACAAGTGGCAAAAAAGACTGGGAAAGTTGAGGGATGCTCATCAAACACTTATTTGGAACATTCCACAGGTGAACAGGCAAATTGGGAACAGGTGGGTGCCATGATTGAGTATAAAAACAGCTTCCAGGAATAACAACTAACAACAACAAAACATGTTTGTTAACCTAACTGTCAATAAAATTTAAAGGTGCCATATGTAGAAAAAGAGTATACGATGATTTGCAAATCTTTTTTAACTTATATTCAATTGAATGGACTGCAAAGACAAGATACTTAACATTCGAAGTGGAAAACTTTGTTATTTTTTGCAAATATTAGCTCATTTGGAATTTGATGCCTGCAACGTGTTTCCAAAAAAGCTGGGGGAAAGTTGAGGGATGCTCATCAAACACTTATTTGGAACATCCCACAGGTGAACAGGCAAATTGGGAACAGGAGGGTGCCATGATTGGGTATAAAAGCAGCTTCCAGGAATAACAACAACAAAACATGTTTCCTAACCTAACTGTCAATAGAATTTAAAGGTGCCATATGTAGAAAAAGAGAATACAATGATTTGCAAATCCTTTTCAATTTGTATTCAATTGAATAGACTGCAAAGACAAGATATTTAACGCTCGAACTGGTAAACTTTGTTGTTTTTTGCAAATTTTAGCTCATTTGGAATTTGATGCCTGCAACGTGTTTCAAAAAAGCTGGCACAAGTGGCAAAAAAGACTGGGAAAGTTGAGGGATGCACATCAAACACTTATTTGGAACATCCCACAGGTGAACAGGCTAATTGGGAAAAGGTGGGTGTCATGATTGGGTATAAAAGCAGCTTCCAGGAAGGATGAAACGGCTTCAGGAATAACAACAACAAAAATGTTTTCCTAACCTAACTGTCAATATAATTTAAAGGTGCCATATGTAGAAAAATAGTATACAATGATTTGCAAATCCTTTTCAACTTATATTCAATTGAATAGACTGCAAAGACAAGATTTTTAACGTTCAATCTGAAAAACTTTGTTATTGTTTGCAAATATTAGCTCATTTGGAATTTGATGCCTGCAGCATGTTTCAAAAAAGCTGGCACAAGTGGCAAAAAAGACTGGGAAAGTTGAGGAATGCTCATCAGACACTTATTTGGAACATCCCACAGGTGAACAGGCTAATTGGGAACAAGTGCGTGCCTTGATTGGGTATAAAAGCAGCTTCCATGAAATGCTCAGTCATTCACAAACAAGGATGGGGCGAGGGTCACCACTTTGTCAACAAATGCCTGAGAAAATTGTTTAAGAACAACATTTCTCAACCAGCTATTGCAAGGAATTTAGGGATTTCACCATCTACGCTCCGTAATATCATCAAAAGGTTCAGAGAATCTGGAGAAATCACTGCACGTAAGCGGCAATGCCCGTGACCTTCGATCCCTCAGGCTGTACTGCATCAAAAAGCGACATCAGTGTGTATAGGATATCACCACATGGGCCCAGGACCACTTCAGAAACCCACTGTCAGTAACTACAGTTCGTCGCTACATCTGTAAGTGCAAGTTAAAACTCTACCTTGCAAAGCGAAAGCCATTTATCAACAACACCCAGAAACGCTGCCCGGCTTCTAAGATGGACTGATACAAAGTGGAAAAGTGTTCTGTGGTCTGACGAGTCCACATTTCAAATAGTTTTTGGAAACTGTGGACGTCGTGTCCTCCGGACCAAAGAGGAAAAGAACCATCCAGATTGTTCTAGGCGCAAAGTTGAAAAGCCAGCATCTGTGATGGTGAAGTGTGAAGTGAAGTGAATTATATTTATATAGCGCTTTTCTCTAGTGACTCAAAGCGCCTTACATAGTGAAACCCATTACCTAAGTTACATTTAAACCAGGGAGCAGGTGGGTGAAGTGTCTTGCCCGAGGACACAACGGCAGTGACTAGGATGGCCAAAGCGGGAATCGAACCTGGAACCCTCAAGTTGCTGGCCCGGCCACTCTACCAACCGAGCTATACCGTATGGGAGTATATTAGTGCCCAAGGCATGGGTAACTTACACATCTGTGAAGGCACCATTAATGCTAAAAGGTACATACAGGTTTTGGAGCAACAAGCAACGTTATCATGGATGCCCCTGCTTATTTCAGCAAGACAATGCCAAGCCACATTCAGCACGTGTTACAACATCAGTGTGAAAAGGATATCACCACATGGGCTCAGGAACACTTCAGAAACCCACTGTCAGTAACTACAGTTGTCCGCTACATCTGTAAGTGCAAGTTAAAACTCTCCTATGCAAAGCGAAAGCCATTTATCAACAACACCCAGAAACGCTGCCCGGCTTCTAAGATGGACTGATGCAAAGTGGAAAAGTGTTCTGTGGTCTGACGAGTCCACATTTCAAATTGTTTTTGGAAACTGTGGACGTCGTGTCCTCCGGACCAAAGAGGAAAAGAACCATCCAGATTGTTCTAGGCGCAAAGGTGAAAAGCCAGCATCTGTGATGGTATGGTGGTGTATTAGTGCCCAAGACATGGGTAACTTACACATCTGTGAAGGCACCATTAATGCTGAAAGGTACATACAGGTTTTGGAGCAACATATGTTGCCATCCAACCAACGTTATCATGGACGCCCCTGCTTATTTCAGCAAGACAATGCCAAGCCACGTGTTACAACAGCGTGGCTTCATAGTAAAAGAGTGCGGGTACTAGACTGGCCTGCCTGTAGTCCAGACCTGTCTCCCATGGAAAATGTGTGGCGCATTATGAAGCCTAAAATACGACATCGGAGACCCCGGTAAATAAGATATGACAAAGACTCGACTTACGTCATCATTGTATCCCATGTGCATGCCACAGTCCAGCATGATGTTTTTGCCTCCGATGGAGACGATGATGCAGCTGCGTCCAACATCCTGTCCAGCTCCTTTGGAATGGAGCAAGGAGAAGACAATTATCCATCCATCTACTTTTTTTCCTACCGCTTGTCCCTTTCGGGGTCGCGGGGGGTGGGTGCTGGAGCCTATCTCAGCTGCATTCGGGCAGAAGGCGGTGTACACCCTGGACAAGTCGCTACCTCATCAAAGACAATTATTCATTACAAATACATTGTGGAAGCCACAGTGAACATTCCCCGCCATAACCACAGATACACGCCAAAATAGGAGTGTAACATGCCATTTAGGAAGTAATAACACTAAAATGTGTTAATGAAGTGTTGCGAGCTAGCTAGTGAGCTCACCCAGTGGTGTTACTTTTATTTCCGGCATCTTATGGCATTAGATGCCTGTTTTTTTGGCAGAAAACCGGCTCCTTGTAAACAATATAGCAGTTTGAAATTAATACTTTATGCTACAATGTAGGTAGACCATATGCTATTGTTTCGCCGCCATGTTTTTTTTGACAACTTCCAGGCTGGTATATTTCAAAACAAGACACGTTGTCATTTCACAAGATTTGGTCACGTTACACTGCTGGCTTGTTTTTGTTATTTCTGAATTGTAATAGGATAAAAACGGACCCTGCGATATTTACTACAGTACTACGCGGCTGCTACACGCGATACATTTTCATGAGGCTTTTATTCCGAAAAACGTGACTCGTTTCCGTTATTACCCGGCGCGAGTCTGCGCAGTAAGAACTCAACCCGGAAAAAAACAGAAATGCGTAATTGCCCATCGGCTTTAAATTGTCTTGGCAGGAAATGTTTTAGCGTTGTTGTTTTTTTTAATACAGAATATTTATTTCCAAATGTGTCATGTTTGGAATGGGAATTATTAATTCGCTTTCAGCCTGCGTAGCCATGTTTTTGACAACTTCCTGGCTGGTATATTTCAAAACAAGACACGTTTTCATTTCACACGGTTTGATCACGTTAAACTGCTGGCTTGTTTTTGTTATTTCTGAATAACACTAAAATAACGACGGACCCTGCGATATTTACTACAGTACTACGCGGCTGCTACACTCGATAGATTTTCATGAGGCTTTTATTCCGAAAAACGTGACTCGTTTCCGTTATAGCCCGGCGCGAGTCTGCGCAGTAAGAACTCAACCCGGAAAAAACACAATTTATTTTTATTTTTATTGAACAACAAACATACATTTATAATGCACACAAAAGTCAAGGCACATTCAACATCAGCGAAAAATGTCAAGAAAAGAAAAAAAACAAATACAGATAGAGTATTACATAATAATAAATAATAATAATCAAAAATATGAAAAAAAAAAAAAAGAGGCCACCAAAATCACTTTAAATGTTTTTAACAAATATATCAATTTAAGGGCTTTCGTATGCTTAAGCATCCTCCAAGATTTGATTGATAATTGTAAACCATTAAGCCAATTAGAAAATGTAGGCCTTACCTTTATAAATCGACATTTATGTAGAAAATGTTTTGCCTGGAGCATAATAATATTGACAAACGTTTCTATGTTACAGTTGTTTATAACAATACCAAATTTGATCTCTTCTATAGTGAATGGGGTTTGGAAGGGGATCTATTTATTTATTTTTATTAAATTTTATAAATCTTTATTTATAAACTGCAACATTTACACACAATAGAGAAATAATAATCAAAATAAGTACAGAACAGTACAAATCAGCGCCAGGGGGTAGAGTAACTAAAATAGAATGCAATATATATATATATGTATATATATATATATATATATATATATATATATATATATATATATATATATATATATATATATATATATATATATATATATATATATATATATATATATATATATATATATATATACACATATATACACTACCGTTCAAAAGTTTGGGGTCACATTGAAATGTCCTTATTTTCAATGAAGATAACTTTAAACTAGTCTTAACTTTAAAGAAATACACTCAATACATTGCTAATGTGGTAAATGACTATTCTAGCTGCAAATATCTGGTTTTTGGTGCAATATCTACATAGGTGTATAGAGGCCCATTTCCAGCAACTATCTTTCCAGTGTTCTAATGGTACAATGTGTTTTCTCATTGGCTCAGAAGGCTAATTGATGATTAGAAAACCCTTGTGCAATCATGTTCACACATCTGAAAACAGTTTAGCTCGTTACAGAAGCTACAAAACTGACCTTCCTTTGAGCAGATTGAGTTTCTGGAGCATCACATTTGTGGGGTCAATTAAACGCTCAAAATGGCCAGAAAAAGAGAACTTTCATCTGAAACTCGACAGTCTATTCTTGTTCTTAGAAATGAAGGCTATTTACAAAATTGTTTGGGTGACCCCAAACTTTTGAACGGTAGTGTATATACATACATATATATATATACATATATATATATATATATATATACAAATATATATATATACATATATATATATATATATATATATATATACATATATATATATATATATACATATATATATATATATATATATATATATATATATATATATATATATATATACATACATATATACATATACATATATATATATACATACATATATACATATATATATACATATATATATATATATATATATATATATATATATATACGTACATATATATATACATACATATATATATATACATATAGGGACGGCGTGGCGAAGTTGGTAGAGTGGCCGTGCCAGCAATCGGAGGGTTGCTGGTTACTGGGGTTCAATCCCCACCTTCTACCATCCTAGTCACGTCCGTTGTGTCCTTGGGCAAGACACTTCACCCTTGCTCCTGATGGCTGCTGGTTAGCGCCTTGCATGGCAGCTCCCGCCATCAGTGTGTGAATGTGTGTGTGAATGGGTGAATGTGGAAATAGTGTCAAAGCGCTTTGAGTACCTTGAAGGTAGAAAAGCGCTATACAAGTATGACCCATTTATTTATTTATTTATATATATATATATACCGTAATTTCCGGACTATAAGCCGCACCTGACTATAAGCCGCACCAGCGAAATTTAGGGGAAAATACAGATTGCTCCATATATAAGCCGCACCCGACTATAAGCCGCAAGGTTTTGATGTGTAATTACCGTAGTATATAGGGGTTCCTGCTACCACGGAGGGGATTGTCGGGACAGAGATGACTGTTTGGGAACGCAAAGCGTCCCATTTATTAACAATAAATCTTTCAATCATTCAATCAAACTTTCACATCTTTGACATGGCGAACAGCATTCGTGCAGAGTACAAATAATACAACGGTGCAAAGTAATACAAAGTGCTCGCCTGTACGTTATCAAAATAACCAGCCTACCGGTATATGAAAAGTCAGTCTTTAATCATTGTGTCATCGTCTTCCTCCTGCGTACTAAAACCACCGAAATCCTCTTCGTCGGTGTCGGAGAAGAACAGGCCGTAAATAAGCCGCACTGTTGTATAAGCCGCAGGGACCAGAACGAGGGGAAAAAGTAGCGGCTTATAGTCCGGAAATTACGGTATACATATATATATATACATACATATATATATATATATATATATACATACATATATATATATATATATACATACACATATATATATATATACATACATATATATATACGTATATATATATACATACATATATATATATATATATATACATACATATATATATATATATATATATATATATATATATATATATATATATATATATATATATATATATATATATATATATATATATATATATATATATATATATATATATGTAGTTACAATTCTTTTTTAAAGGCACAAAAAACAGGTCGGGTATTGAGAAACTTACATTTATGAATATAAAACTTAACTTAGCCAATAGTATAATGAGGTTGCAAAGGTATTATTTGCCTCGCTTTTTTATTTTCATTTAATTTTATTTTTTTACATGAGAAAGTTATAACTTTATTTATTCTTGAATATATTTTTATGATTTATTTAAAAAAACGCAAATATTACAATTATAACGGCGAAAACGTATCAAGTCAACATTTTATGAGACAAAGACGGAACCTTACCAGAGCAAACAAATTAAAAAGATGAGTCATAACAATACAAAATCAAAGTTGCAGTTTTCTGATTGTTATAATAAACTTTTACAAAATAAATAAAAATAAAAAATACATTCCATGACAGCTAACGCTAGCTATCCATCTATCCATTTTGTACCGCTTGTCTCTTTTGGGGTTTATTTGTCTCGCTTTCACCTAGCGCAGCAATGTTCTTTGACAACTTCCTGGCTGGTATATTTCAAAACAAGACACGTTGTCATTTCACACGGTTTGATCACGTTAAAATGCTGGCTTGTTTTTGTTATTTCTGAATGACACTAAAACAACGACGGACCCTGCGATATTTACTACAGTACTACGCGGCTGCTACTCTCGATACAGTTTCAAGAGGCTTTTATTCCGAAAAACGTGACTCGTTTCCGTTATAGCCCGGCGCGAGTCTGCGCAGTAAGAACCCAACCCGGAAAAAACAGAAATGCGTAATCGCCCATCGGCTTGAAGTCGCCTCGGCAGGTAATGTTTTAGCGTTGTTGTTTTAATACATAATATTTATTTCCAAATGTCTTATGTTTGGAAGGGGACGTCAGCGGAAACGTGGGAAAGTACTATTTTTTCATTTAAATATTTCACTTTGAATGCAAACGTTGCGAGAAGGTGTTATACATGTTGGCGCTAAAATTGAATTGGACATTTTGCTAGTCGTCGTCATGTAATATTGTGTTGATGAGGTAATGAAAGCAATATTCCCCTTTTGTTTTTTTAAACAGTACCTGTTTGTAACACAATGGCTGCTGTGGTGACGTCAGAGGAGCAGAAGTTCTGCTTGCAGGAAGTCCTCTCCACTGTCAAGGTGTGTCTGTCTGAAAACAACGACGTCATCCTGCAAAACTACGTGGCGTGCTGGCGCGGGCTCGTCAAGTAAGACACTTTTACGCCATTGCAGTCCGTGTCCACCTTGACGAGTCGTTTCTTTGGCAGGTTCTTGAACAGCCTGGGCGCCGTCTTCGGCTTCATCTCCAAGGACGCGGTCGGCAAGATCCAGATCCTGGTGAACCTGCTGAACGGAGAAGCGTCCTCCCGCTACGAGACCGTGCAGTCTATGGTCCGGTATGAGCTGGACAACGGCCTGGTGGACCTGGAGAAGCGGGGCGGCCACCCGGAGTCGGGCTGCCGCACCCTGCTGAGGCTGCACCGCGCGCTCCGGTGGCTGGAGCTCTTCCTGGAGCGCCTGAGGACCAGCGAGGAGGACGGCAAGACCTCCGCCATGTGCGCCGAGGCCTACAACGAGTCGCTGGCGCGGCACCACCCGTGGGTGGTGCGCAAGGCCGCCGGCGTGGCCTTCTGCGTGCTCCCGGGCCGCGCCACCTTCTTGGAGGTGATGAACGTGGGCCCGCCGGAGAAGGCGGTGGCCATGCTGGGGGAAGCGGTGCCGCTCATTTCTGAGGTGTACCGGGTCACGGAAGAACTTTACGCCAAGAACAACATGCTGGACTTGCCCTGAAACCTTCACTTTCAACATGGCTGCTACTTTAGGGACTGTGCAATATCTGCATGGCGGGACCACTACAATATGTCTACTGCGTGTACCGTATTTTTCGGAGTATAAGTCGCACCGGCCGAAAATGCATAATAAATAAGGAAAAAAACATATATAAGTCGCACTGGAGTATAAGTCGCATTTTTTGGGGGAAATGTATTTGATAAAAGCCAACACCGAGAATAGACATTTGAAAGGCAATTTAAAATAAATAAAGAATAGTGAACAACAGGCTGAATAAGTGTACGTTATATGAGGCATAAATAACCAACTGAGAACGTGCTTGGTATGTTAACGTAACATATTATGGTAAGAGTCATTCAAATAACTATAACATATAGAACATGCTATACGTTTACCAAACAATCTGTCACTCCTAATCGCTAAATCCCATGAAATCTTATACGTCTAGTCTCTTACGTGAATGAGCTAAATAATATTATTTGATATTTTACGCTAATGTGTTAATAATTCCACACATAAGTCGCTCCTGAGTATAAGTCGCACCCCCGGCCAAACTATAAAAAAACTGCGACTTATAGTCCGAAAAATACAGTAAATGTAACATAATTGTTTTCATAAATGTAACATAATTGGTTTCGTAATTATAACCATTGGTCCCGTAAATGTAACTTAATTGGTTCTATAAATGTAACAATGAGTTCTGTAAATGTAACATAATTGGTTCCATATATGTAATGGATCCGTAAATGTAACAATTGTTTTCATAAATGTAACATAATTGGTTTTGTAAATATAACAATTGGTTCCATAAATGTAACATAATGGGTTCCGTAAGTGTAACATGATGGTAACTTAATTGGTTCCATAAATGTAACAAGGGATGGGTGGATGGAAATGTAACAATGGGTTCCGTAAATGTAACATAATTGGTTCCATATATGTAACAATTGGTTCCGTAAATGTAAATATGGGCTCCGTAAATGTAACATAATTGTTTTCTTAAATGTTACATACCGTATTTTTCGGAGTATAAGTCGCTCCGGAGTATAAGTCGCACCGGCCGAAAATGCGTAATAAAGAAGGAAAAAAACATATAAGTCGCACTGGAGTATAAGTCACATTTTTTGGGGGAAATGTATTTGATAAAAACCTAACACCAAGAATAGACTTTTGAAAGGCAATTTAAAATAAATAAAGAATAGTGAACAACAGGCTGAATAAGTGTACGTTATATGACGCATAAATAACCAACTGAGAAGGTGCCTGGTATGTTAACGTAACATATTATGGTAAGAGTCATTCAAATAACTATAACATATAGAACATGCTATACGTTTACCAAACAATCTGTCACTCCTAATCGCTAAATCCCATGAAATCTTATACGTCTAGTCTCTTACGTGAATGAGCTAAATAATATTATTTGATATTTTACGCTAATGTGTTAATAATTTCACACATAAGTCGCTCCTGAGTATAAGTCGCACCCCCGGCCAAACTATAAAAAAACTGCGACTTATAGTCCGAAAAATACAGTAAATGTAACATAATTGTTTTCATAAATGTAACATAATTGGTTTCGTAATTATAACCATTGGTCCCGTAAATGTAACTTAATTGGTTCTATAAATGTAACAATGAGTTCTGTAAATGTAACATAATTGGTTCCATATATGTAATGGATCCGTAAATGTAACAATTGTTTTCATAAACGTAACATAATTGGTTTTGTAAATATAACAATTGGTTCCATAAATGTAACATAATGGGTTCCGTAAGTGTAACATGATGGTAACTTAATTGGTTCCATAAATGTAACAAGGGATGGGTGGATGGAAATGTAACAATTGATTCCGTAAATGTAAATATGGGCTCCGTAAATGTAACATAATTGTTTTCTTAAATGTTACATACCGTATTTTTGGGAGTATAAGTCGCTCCGGAGTATAAGTCGCACCGGCCGAAAATGCGTAATAAAGAAGGAAAAAAACATATATAAGTCGCACTGGAGTATAAGTCACATTTTTTGGGGGAAATGTATTTGATAAAAACCTAACACCAAGAATAGACTTTTGAAAGGCAATTTAAACTAAATAAAGAATAGTGAACAACAGGCTGAATAAGTGTACGTTATATGAGGCATAAATAACCAAATGAGAACGTGCCTGGTATGTTAACGTAACATATTATGGTAAGAGTCATTCAAATAACTATAACATATAGAACATGCTATACGTTTACCAAACAATCTGTCACTCCTAATCGCTAAATCCCATGAAATCTTATACGTCTAGTCTCTTACGTGAATGAGCTAAATAATATTATTTGATATTTTACGCTAATGTGTTAATCATTTCACACATAAGTCGCTCCTGAGTATAAGTCGCACCCCCGGCCAAACTATGAAAAAAACTGCGACTTATAGTCCGAAAAATACGGTAAGTTTTTTATTATATCTTTTAGCATTCATTGACTGTAAAACAATGTGTACTGTTAAATGTGTCCTCACATTTAGTGTAGTGACGGCCTTCGTCATTTTAACACAAATCAAGAGCAAGTATTTGTTGTACAAAACCCAAAACCAGTGAAGTTGGCACGTTGTGTAAATGGTAAATAAAAACAGAATACAATGATTTGCAAATCCTTTTCAACTTATATTCAATTGAATAGACTGCAAAGACAAGATATTTCATGTACACACTGAGAAACGTCATTTTTTTGGGCAAATAATCGTTAACTTATACCAGTGGTTCTTTACGGAGCCCCTAAAGCGGGGGTCGGCAACCCGCGGCTCTAGAGCCGCATGCGGCTCTTTAGCGCCGCCCTAGTGGCTCTCTGGAGATTTTTCAAAAATGTATGAAGAATGGAAAAAGATGAGGGGAAAAAAAAATCTATTTTTTTGTTTTAGTATGGTTTCTGTATGAGGACAAACATGACACAAACCTCCCTAATTGTTATAAAGCACACTGTTTATATTAAATATGCTTCACTCATTCGAGTATTTTGCGAGCGCCGCTTTGTCCTACTTATTTTGGCGGTCCTTGAACTCACCGTATAGTTTGTTTACATGTTTAACTTTCTCCGACTTTCTAGGACGTGTTTTATGCCACTTTTTCTGTCTCATTTTGTCCGCCACACTTCCAACGTTGTGCGTGAGTGCACAAAGGTGAGTTTTGTTGATGTTATTGACTTGTGTGGAGTGCTAATCAGACATATTTGGTCACTGCATGACTGCAAGCTAATCGATGCTAACATGCTATTTAGGCTAGCGACATGTACATATTGCATCATTATGCCTCATTTGTAGCTATATTTGAGGTCATTTAGTTTCCTTTAAGTCCTCTTAATTAAATTTATATCTCATGACACGTGTAATATGGCTTACTTTTTGCGGCTCCAGACAGATTTGTTTTTGTATTTTTGGTCCAATATGGCTCTTTCAACATTTTGGGTTGCCGACCCCTGCCCTAAAGGGACATGGGATTTTTTAAATTTTTTTTTAGACATGTATCTCGTGGCCTCGAGAAAGTTTCTCGTGACCACGAGAAACTTTTTATAAAAAAATAAAAATAAAAAAAATAAATAAATATATATATATTTTTTTTTTTTAAAAATAAAAAGTTTCTCGTGCGCACGAGAAACTTTCTCGAGGCCACGAGAAACTTTTTATTTAAAAAAATATATATATATATATAGATATATTATTATTATTATTATTATTTTTTTATAAAAAGTTTCTCGTGACCACGAGAAACTTTTTATTAAAAAAAAAAAAAAAAAAAAATATATATATATATTTTTTAAATAAAACGTTTCTCGTGCGCACGAGAAACTTTCTTGAGGCCACGAGAAAACATTGGATGCGTGCGCACGAGAGAGCATATTGGATGCATGCGCGTGGTTTGAGGTGCGTGTTAAAATGGCAGTGCAGGAGTTAATTCGGCTCTATTTCCAACTCGGACTTCACTGTAAGGACATTGCTGCTTTGCTTGCTAGTCGTCATCGCTACATTGTGTCTGAAAGACATTTAAAACGAATTATGAAGGCATGTAGTCTTGTTTCGGCGCAAAGGATACACCTCTTTGGATCGCGTGGTAGATTTCATTCACCAGCAGTTACAAACAAGTGGCCAGCTGTGTGGATATAGGTGGATGTACACTAAATGCAAGGAGGATGGATTACACGTCAAGAAAGAAGAGGTGCGCTTAATTCTTAAAGAACTTCACCCAAGGGGTGTTGAACTCAGAGGAAGGAGACGGCTCCATCGTCGAAACTATTTCGCAAAAGGGCCCAATTATATTTGGCACTTTGACTCTTATGACAAACTGAAACCATTTGGTATCTGTATAAACGGCTGTATTGACGGATTTTCCCGGAAAATTATCTGGATGAATGCATTTACGACCAGCAGTGACCCAACAGTCATTGGAGGCTACTATATGGAGGCAGTGAAGAATTTTGGTAACCTAAATGACCGCCATAACCACAACACCAGGGGGTGCTCCACTAACCACGTTAAACCCAGATTACGAACTAACAAAGGTCTTAACTCATTCTCTTTCTATGCCACTAACCACGTTAAACCCAGATTCCGAACTAACAAAGGTCTTAACTCATTCTCTTTCTATGCCACATCAATGTGGAATGCGCTCCCAACAGGTATAAAAGAAAGGGCATCTCTATCCTCCTTCAAAACCGCAATAAAAGTTCACCTCCAGGCAGCTACAACCCTAAACTAACACCCTCCCCGGATTGCTAATAATCAAATGTAAACAATCAAATGCAGATTCTTTTTCTTATGCCTTCTGATCTCTCTCTCTCTCTCTCTCTCTATGTCCACTACTTGATGTCCATATCCCCCCCCCACCACACCCCTGATTGTAAATAATGTAAATAATTCAATGTGATTATCTTGTGTGATGACTGTATTATGATGATAGTATATATGATAGTATATATCTGTATCATGAATCAATTTAAGTGGACCCCGACTTAAACAAGTTGAAAAACTTATTCGGGTGTTACCATTTAGTGGTCAATTGTACGGAATATGTACTTCACTGTGCAACCTACTAATAAAAGTCTCAATCAATCAATCAAAGTCCGAGGATTGTCAGGGGCGATCGGGGCACTGAAAATGTCAAAGTCAGAGACTTTCAGCGTTTTCTCCGTCGCAACATTCATGACGGCTCTGGTATTGACAGCTACATCGAAGGGGCAAGCACAGCAAATCAGCGCATAGAGAGTTGGTGGGGTTTCCTCAGAAGACAATCAATGGAGTTCTACATCTCTATGTTCACTGACCTGAAGGACCGTGGTTTGTTCGGTGGTACATACTTGGACCGAGGTCTAATTCAGTTCTGCTTTATGAGCTTCATTCAGGTAAGCGACAATGCATTGTTTTATCTATTTTTTCCAAGCAGTCTGCAGAGATGGAATGAATCAACAGTGCCATCTAATGGAAAAACTACTGAATTACAACATTTTCATCCTAAATTGAGGCCCACAAATGTTCGTTTTTTTCTTTTAACATCCTTCCATGAGCGTCTTAGACAGTGGGTGTGAATATTAGCATCATGTCCATGTGTCTTCTTAATTACTGTTATTGGTGTCCTACGATACCATATTAATTCATCATCAGTGTCGGGGTGCGGGGGATTTGGTAGCCCTAATCCCCCCCCCCCCCCCCAGTACAAGCATAGTGGGCAGCAAACACTGTTTTATTCATTTATGTTTATTAATTTATGTATTTATGCTTGCCCTTTTCCACTCATTTTCTCCTAACTTGATCAAAAACCTCAAGATTTAACATAGGTTTTTTCAAGTCATCTCATAACTAAATTAAAGAGCACATGATGAGAATAACAAATTGCATATCAATTTACTTTTCTGTCTCTCTGTACTATTTTTCCAGGATGAATTAGACGAGACCATCAATGTGTGGGATGCACATGTCATGAGACCATCAAAGAATGACAGGGTGCCCAGTGGTCGCCCCCGAATCATGTACATGTTCCCAGAACTCTACACAACTTGTGATTGCATTTCCCCAAGTGGAGAGAGCTGATGTACAGTTGTGTCAGAGTAACTGCACATTTCGACCAGCAGTGCCATGTGACACCGACATCTACAACATCTGCAACATTCTGATGGCAGAGTCACGACTGCATCTTCCAGCTGATGCTTATCAAGCATTGGATCTGCACCTGCACCTGAGGAATGAGATAACATCTGCTCTCTAATTTGAGATGACTTTTTATTCAGATTATTCAGGGCTACAACATGTCCACACTGACTACACTTGAACAGTGCTATGCCACAAACATTAAGAACATTTTGCAGCAAAACTGAGGTGCAAATAGGATTGATATGTCACTATATGCACACTGACTACAAAGAGAAAGAAAGCAGGACATGAAAGAGGAAATCAACAGAACTTAACAACCATATGAAATGTATTGTACTTGCATTGAACAGGAATTTCTTTGTTGAATGATGACAAAAATTCTGAACATCATTCAGAATCACAATTGTATAAAAGATGCACATGAAAATGTAATATTTGTACAAAAAGGGACTTTCACCTATGAGAACAGACCCTGCTGACTTATCAAAATTATTAAACTTAAACTGTCTTGTGGAAAAAGATTGAATCTCAATGTACTAACAATTTACAGAAAAAATAAGAAAATAAAACAATTTAAGAAATGTAAACGGCCTCTGTTTTAATAAGAACAATAAATGGAAATCTGTAGAAACAGTTTTGCATCAGACAAATGCCATAATAACCTCAGTGTAGAAGATAGATGTGCTTTCCATTCACTACACAATATCCATTGTGAAGCAGTCGCCAGACAAGACATTATCAAATTCAGGGTATGTGCTGTAAGTGCATGGTAACTCAAGAACTGCTCCACATGTGTGTGCTACAGGCCTGCGACTTAAACCACACAATGTGTTAAAAATGACTTCAATTGTGTCTTTGCACAGCACAGTAGATCCTGTGCAGAAGCGTAAGAAGATCTCCAATTTTCTTTGGTCGATGCTTCTCACATACCGTAGCAGGTGGTTAAGAGCAGTCTGCTCTTGTGGATTTAGGCTTTCAAATGATGGTTTTATCATCTGGGCCACTTTCTTGTTAGTTGGCCTCTTAGATTCATATATCTCCATTATGTTGTCTTTGGTTATGAGCATTGGCATAGCATTATGAACACTAGAGTGGAAACAGTCAATTATGAACTTTGGCTCTTGAAGAAGAGCTTTGTGTGCCATTGTTAAAATAGCAGCCCGTCAATTGTTTTTAGGGGGCAGGCAGTGTGAGCCCATTCTGGAGAAGACATCAAGTAAGTCCTCCTCAACAGTTTCATCAATCGTACCCTGTAGTGCTTTTTCAAGCGACACACGCTCATTCTCTGAAAGAAATCTGGCAAATGACATCATCAATAGTTCTTCATCCACTGACCTAACTCCTTTACAACAAGCAAGAACAAAGGCTGGTGACAGTCTGATTGGTAGGATTTTGTGGTCCAGGTATCCTTTCAACCACACTCTTCCGAGAGCTTGCCATTTCTTCTCAGAATAGTCTGGTCGTAGCCTGGGTAGTCGTTCTTCTTCCCCCTCACACTGGTCCAAGAAGTGGTCCCAGAATGCAGAGTACGCCTCTCTTGACACACCATCACTGTCCATAGCTTTCTCATTTGTAAACTCCATTCTTAGACTAGCATTCAGTACTTTTGGATCCATGAAGACATTAAGGACATCATCAACTATGTTTACTCGTCTTAATTTCAAAATAAGGATTTCTTGGTCAAATGGATCTGGTGATGCTGGAAGACTGCTTGATGATACAGGACCATCATTGATTGTAGAATGCTGCAAGATATTTTAAAAAGGTAATTAGGTGTGATTATTGATTGATTAATCCTTCAGTGAACAGAAAAGAATCAAAGATTTTGACAATCAATGTATCAATTAGCATGCAAAAATGGTGATAATGTTGTGGCAAATGAGATTTGGAATGTTTGGATGAAAAATTAATCTAAAAACATAAGCTTAGGGTGAAAGATCTTCGGATGGTAACGTTACAGTTTTTGTACATTTTATAAATGTAAAATGTAATAATTTTACAGGAATGTAAAACGTTAGTGCTACATTGTACCTGCATGCTGCTCAAGTCATCTGGATTCCAGGGAAGAGTGGTGTCTTGAGTATCACCATCATCACCAACAGTGGGTCCAAACTTCACTTCAGAGTCCTCAAGAGATTGTGGAATGGCAGGATTAAAGGCCTACTGAAATGAATTTTTTTTATTTAAACGGGGATAGCAGATCTATTCTATGTGTCATACTTGATCATTTCGCGATATTGCCATATTTTTGCTGAAAGGATTTAGTATAGAACAACGACGATAAAGATTGCAACTTTTGGTATCTGATAAAAAAAAGGCTTGCACCTACCGGAAGTAGCGTGACGTAGTCAGTTGAACATATACGCAAAGTTCCCTATTGTTTACAATGATGGCCGCATGAAGTGAGAGAGATTCGGACCGAGAAAGCGACAATTTCCCCATTAATTTGAGCGAGGATGAAAGATTTGTGGATGAGTAAAGTGCAAGTGAAGGACTAGTGGGGAGTTGAAGCTATTCAGATAGGGAAGATGCTGTGAGAGCCGGGGGTGACCTGATATTCAGCTGGGAATGACTACAACAGTAAATAAACACAAGACATATATATACTCTATTAGCCACAACACAACCAGGCTTATATTTAATATGCCACAAATTAATCCTGCATAAAAACACCTGCGTGTTTGTTATGCTAGCTCCTAGCTCCTCTGCTAGCTCCTAGCTCCATAGAACACGCCAATACAATTCAAACACCTGATCAACACACACAATCACTCAGCCCAAAAGACCGTTTACCTAACCCAAGGTTCATAAAGCTTATATATTTTTAAAAAGTTACGTACGTGACGCGCACATACGGTCAAGTTATCGAATGTTTAGCAGCCAAGGCTGCATACTCACGGTACCTGATATTCAGCTGGGAATGACTACAACAGTAAATAAACACAAGACATATATACTCTATTAGCCACAACACAACCAGGCTTATATTTAATATGCCACAAATTAATCCTGCATAATAACACCTGCGTGTTTGTTATGCTAGCTCCTAGCTCCTCTGCTAGCTCCTAGCTCCATAGAACACGCCAATACAATTCAAACACCCGATCAACACACACAATCACTCAGCCCAAAAGACCGTTCACCTAACCCAAGGTTCATAAAGCTTATATATTTTTAAAAAGTTACGTACGTGACGCGCACTTACGGTACGGTACGTGTTATGCTAGCTCCTAGCTCCTCTGCTAGCTCCTAGCTCCATAGAACACGCCAATACAATTCAAACACATGATCAACACACACAATCACTCAGCCCAAAAGACCGTTCACCTAACCCAAGGTTCATAAAGCTTATATATTTTAAAAAAGTTACGTACATACGCAAAAAAAAGCCAAAGCTGCATACTCACAGTAGCACGTCTGCGTCTTTGTCATCCAAATCAAAGTAATCCTGGTAAGAGTCTGTGTTGTCCCAGTTCTCTACAGGCGTCTGTGTATCCAAATCAAAAGTCCTCCTGGTTAGAGTCTCTGTTATCCGAGTTCTTCCATCTTGACTGCATCTTTCGGGAATGTAAACAAAGAAGCGCCGGCTGTGTACTGTTGTGGCTGACTACGTTCGAAAAATACGTCCATTTTGCACCGACAACTTTCTTCTTTGCTTGCTTGGCTTCCTTCTCCATAATGCAATGAACATGATTGAAACAGATTCACGAACACAGATGTCCAGAATACTGTGGAATTATGAAATGAAAACAGAGCTTTTTCATATCGGCTTCAATGTGGAAGGCATACCCGTGTTCGTCGGGCTACGTCACGCGCATACGTCATCCTCAGAGGCGTTTCGAACCGGAAGTTTAGCGGCAAATTTAAAATGTCACTTTATAAGTTAACCCGGCCGTATTGGCATGTGTTATAATGTTAAGATTTCATCATTGATATATAAACTATCAGACTGCGTGGTCGGTAGTAGTGGGTTTCAGTAGGCCTTTAAGAGCGGAATCTGAGACATCACTTAACAACAGGTCTGCATCTTGATTTGGCACAGGTGTTAAACAGTCATCTTCAGATCCATGCCTTCTTGTGGACTGCTGAGTATGACTGCCAACATCCTCA
Organism: Entelurus aequoreus; assembly: GCF_033978785.1. Lineage (NCBI taxonomy): Eukaryota > Metazoa > Chordata > Actinopteri > Syngnathiformes > Syngnathidae > Entelurus > Entelurus aequoreus. The sequence goes on from NC_084737.1 coordinate 15,641,597, forward strand.
GTAGGTCGTGGATGCAGGAGCTCTGTGTTACCCATCTCAGGAGTTGCTGATCTTGAATGGCTGATTGTCTCTCCTCTCTATTGATAATTTAATATAAAAACCAAGAAAACAAACAAATGTATTATTATATTATCTATAGTTTGAATAATCTCATCCAAGCTGCTATGTATATTCATGTGACTATAACACTCTGCACCTGAGTAAATTATTTGGTGTATGCATTTTTACTTAATGTAGGATTAAACTCAAAGCGTTCGCAGATTTCCATCTTAACTACAGATTTAAAACTATAAATTATGGTTTCTTAAAGGCCATTTCTGTGTCCTCATATATTTCACCTGTGATTTATAATAAATATAGCTCAGCGCAGATTTAATTTAAATGACACTACAGAAAACTATAACTATAAAAATATGTTTGAATTTGAAAGAATACTGAACATTTTGGTACAATAAAATCTTCAGACAACACAAGTTCTGTACTGTTTAGCACAGACTGGTTCCATAAAAATGCAATACGAGTGCTTACTTGTTCATGGTTTTGCTGCATTGAGCCACTGGGAGCCAGATCTAAATCAGAGGAGCTCTCTGGATGATCCACTTGATTGAGTCTCCTGGTCTTGTTCCTCAAGGATCGTGTCTTCATTGTCCTAGCCCAGGGGTCGGCAACCCAAAATGTTGAAAGAGCCATATTGGACCACAAATACAAAAACAAATCTGTCTGGAGCCGCAAAAAAATAAAAGCCATATTACATGTGTCATGAGATATACATTGAATTAAGAGGACTTAAAGGAAACTAAATGACCTCAAATATAGCTGCAAATGAGGCATAATGATGCAATATGTACATGTCGCTAGCCTAAATAGCATGTTAGCATCGATTAGCTTGCAGTCATGCGCTGACCAAATATGTCTGATTAGCACTCCACACAAGTCAATAACATCAACAAAACTCACCTTTGTGCACTCATGCACGACGTTAAAAGTGTGGTGGACAAAATGAGACAGAAAAAGAAGTGGCATAAAACACGTCCTAGAAAGTCGGAGAAAGTTATACAAGTAAAAAAAACTATACGGTGAGTTCAGGGACCGCCAAAATTAGTAGGACAAAACGGCGCTCGCCAAATACTCCAATTTAGTGAAGCATGTTTAATACAAACAGTGTGATTTATAACAATTAGGGAGGTTTGTGTCATGTTTGTCCTCCTACAGAAACCATACTAAAACAAAAAAATAGATTTTTTTCCCCTCATCTTTTTCCATTCTTCATACATTTTTGAAAAATCTCCAGAGAGCCACTAGGGCGGCGCTAAAGAGCCACATGCGGCTCTAGAGCCGCGGGTTGCCGACCCCCGCTTTAGGGGCTCCGTAGTTCTTAACCTGGGTTCGATCGAACCCTAGGGGTTCGGTGAGTCGGCCTCAAGGGTTCGGCGCAGCATCCGCCGCGGAGGTCAAGACACACCCGACTCATCGTTTAAATAAAAACTTTTCCCTATCGGCGTATTATGGATGCCCCCAGACAATGTTCCCTCTAATTTTCCATATGCCTGAGCAAACGCAAAAATTCTTGAGCATTCAATGAAGCACATGTGAGCGACGTCAGGCGTGCACATGCACTGTGGCCACACCCGCAGCACACCTGTCCCAAACCTGACTAAATAACAAGTTAGATGTTTTATTATTATAATCAAATAACAGCAGTCATTTGCTTGAGATTATTTTCTAATATAAGTGTTTTGGCCCAATTACAATGACAATAACAAAAAATATTGTTTTTCATGAGCTGTGTACTTGTATTGTACACTACCGTTCAAGTTTGGGGTCACATTGAAATGTCCTTATTTTTGAAGGAAAAGCACTGTACTTTTCAATGAAGATAACTTTAAACTAGTCTTAACCTTAAAGAAGTACACTCTATACATTGCTAATGTGGTAAATGACTATTCTAGCTGCAAATGTCTGGTTTTTGGTGCAATATCTACATAGGTGTATAGAGGCCCATTTCCAGCAACTATCACTCCAGTGTTCTAATGGTACAATGTGTTTGCTCATTGGCTCAGAAGGCTAATTGATGATTAGAAAACCCTTGTGCAATCATGTTCACACATCTGAAAACAGTTTAGCTCGTTACAGAAGCTACAAAACTGACCTTCCTTTGAGCAGATTGAGTTTCTGGAGCATCACATTTGTGGGGCCAATTAAACGCTCAAAATGGCCAGAAAAAGAGAACTTTCATCTGAAACTCGACAGTCTATTCTTGTTCTTAGAAATGAAGGCTATTCCACAAAGTTGTTTGGGTGACCCCAAACTTTTGAACAGTAGTGTATGTCTGGGTGGAAAACGAAGAAAAAGGAACAGACTTTGCTGTGAAAATGACATGAGAGTGGCACTTTCCAAGGTGAAGCCGCGCATTTCTGAACTGGCTTTTCAAAGGCAACAGCAGAAGTCAGACTGATTTGCAGGTGTGTCATTTGTTGTGAGTTCATGCACTGTGTGGGTTTCGTTCTTTGAACAAGGTGATGTTCATGCACGGTTCATTTTGTGCACCAGTAAAAAACAACAACATACAACTTTGTCTTGAATTTGAAAAAAAACCCAAAACATTGTATTTTTCACTAAAGAAGGGTTCGGTGAATGCGCATATGAAACTGGTGGGGTTCGGTACCTCCAACAAGGTTAAGAACCACTGACTTAGAATTTAATGGCAGCAACACATTGCAAAAAAGTTGTCATGGGGGCATGTTCACCACTGTGTTACATGGCATTTCCTTTTAACAACACTCAGTAAACGTTTGGGAACTGAGGAGACACATTTTTGAAGCTTCTCAGGTGGAATTCTTTCCCATTCTTGCTTGATGTACAGCTTAAGTTGTTCAACAGTCCGGGGGTCTCCGTTGTGGTATTTTAGGCTTCATAATGCGCCACACATTTTCAATGGGAGACAGGTCTGGACTACAGGCAGGCCAGTCTAGTACCCGCACTCTTACTACGAAGCCACGCTGTTTTAACAAGTGTCTTGACATTGTCTTGCTGAAATAAGCAGGGGCGTCCATGATAACGTTGCTTGGATGGCAACATATGTTGCTCCAAAACCTGTATGTACCTTTCAGCATTAATGGTGCCTTCACAGATGTGTAAGTTACCAAAGTCTTGGGCACTAATACACCCCCAAACCATCACAGATGCTGGCTTTTCAACTTTGCGCCTAGAACAATCCGGATGGTTATTTTCCCTTTTGTTCTGGAGGACACGACATCCACAGTTTCCAAAAACAATTTGAAATGTGGACTCGTCAGACCACAGAACACTTTTCCACTTTGCATCAGTCCATCTTAGATGAGCTCGGGCCCAGCGAAGCTGGTGGCGTTTCTGGGTGTTGTTGATAAATGGCTTTGGCTTTGCATAGTACAGTTTTAACTTTCACTTACGATGTAGCGGCCAACTGTAGTTACTGACAATGGTTTTCTGAAGTGTTCCTGAGCCCATGCGGTGATATCCTTTACACACTGATGTCACTTTTTGATGCAGTACCGCCTGAGGGATCAAAGGTCTGTAATATCATCGCTTACGTGCAGTGATTTCTCAAGATTCTCTGAACCTTTTGATGATATTACGGAGCGTAGATGGTGAAATCCCTGAATTCCTTGCAATAGCTGGTTGAGAAATGTTGTTATTAAACTGTTGGACAATTTGCTCACACATTTGTTGACAAAGTGGTGACCCTCGCCCCATCCTTGTTTGTGAATGACTGAGCATTTCATGGAAGCTGCTTTTATACCCAATCATGGCACCCACCTGTTCCCAATTAGCCTGTTCACCTGTGGGATGTTCCAAATAAGTGTTTGATGAGCATTCCTCAACTTTCTCAGTCTTTCTTGCCACTTGTGCCAGCTTTTTTGAAACATGTTGCAGTTATCAAATTCCAAATGAGCTCATATTTGCAAAAAACAAAGTTTTCCAGTGTGAACATTAAGTGTCTTGTCTTTGCAGTCTATTCAATTGAATATAAGTTGAAAAGGATTTGCAAATCATTGTATTCTGTTTTCATTTACCGTACACAACGTGCCAACTTCACTGCTTTTGGGGTTTGTAGATTACAGCCTGTGCTTATTTTTTTAATGATCAACTTTATTGCAAATACATGTGTTGAAACATGTACTTTGTTTACTTTTATATGTTACATCATAATTAATTAAGATTTTTTGACACTAGCAAAATATTGTGTTCTTGATTTTGTTTGATTCTAACATTGTTAACTAGAAAATTCCCACATAAACTTTGATGGGCCTGCTATCTGTGCCCTGAACCTCAAAGCCGGCATACTTCTAAGATGGTGCCAATTACAAAACCCAAAACCAGTGGAGTTGTCATGTTGAATACAATGATTTGCAAATCCTTTTCAACTTATATTCAATTGAATAGACTGCAAAGACAAGATATTTAATGTTCACACTGAGAAACTTTGTTGTTTTTTGCAAATATTAGCTCATTTGGAATTTGATGCCTGCAACATGTTTCAAAAAAGCTGGCACAAGTGGCAAAAAAGACTGAGAAAGTTGAGGAATGGGCATCAAACACTTATTTGGAACATCTCACAGGTGAACAGGCTAATTGGGAACAGGTGGGTGCCATGATTGGGTATAAAAGCAGCTTCCATGAAATGCTCAGTCATTCACAAACAAGGATGGGGCGAGGGTCACCACTTTGTCAACAAATGCGTGAGCAAATTGTTGAACAGTTTAAAGGCCTACTGAAAGCCACTCCTCTCTGAGCTGCCACCTTACCGTGGTAGAGGAGTTTGCGTGTCCCAATGATCCTAGGAGCTATGTTGTCCGGGGGCTTCCATGCCCCCTGGTAGGGTCTCCCAAGACAAACAGGTCCTAGGTGAGGGATCAGACAAAGAGCAGCTCGAAGACTTCTATGGAAATACAAGAACCGAGACTCAGATTTCCCTCGCCCGGACGCTGGTCACCGGGGCCCCCCTCTGGAGCCAGGCCCGGAGTTGGGGCACGACGGCGAGCGCCTGGTGGCCGGGCCTGTCCCCATGGGGCCCGGCCGGGCACAGCCCGAAGAGGCAACGTGGGTCCCCCCTCCAATGGGCTCACCACCCATAGCAGGGGCCATAGAGGTCGGATGCAATGTGAGCTGGGCGGAAGCCGAAGGCAGGGCACTTGGCGGTCCGATCCTCGGCTACAGAAGCTAGCTCTTGGGACGTGGAACGTCACCTCGCTGGGGGGGAAGGAGCCTGAGCTAGTGCGCGAGGTGGAGAAGTTCCGGCTAGATATAGTCGGACTCACTTCGACACACAGCAAGGGCTCTGGAACCAGTTCTCTCGAGAGGGGATGGACTCTCTTCCACTCTGGCGTTGCCGGCAGCGAGAGGCGACGGGCTGGGGTGGCAATTCTTGTTGCCCCCCGGCTCAGAACCTGCATGTTGGAGTTCAACCCGGTGGACGAGAGGGTAGCTTCCCTCCGCCTTCGGGTGGGGGGACGGGTCCTGACTGTTGTTTGCGCTTACGCGCCAAACAGCAGCTCAGAGTACCCACCCTTTTTGGATTCACTCGAGGGAGTACTTGAGGGTGCTCCCCCGGGTGATTCCCTCGTTCTACTGGGGGACTTCAACGCTCATATTGGCAACGACAGTGAAACCTGGAGAGGCGTGATTGGTAAGAATGGCCGCCCGGATCTGAACCCGAGTGGTGTTTTGTTATTGGACTTTTGTGCCCGTCACGGATTGTCCATAACGAACACCATGTTCAAGCATAAGGGTGTCCATATGTGCACTTGGCACCAGGACACCCTGGGCCGCAGTTCCATGATCGACTTTGTAGTTGTGTCATCGGATTTGCGGCCTCATGTTTTGGACACTCGGGTAAAGAGAGGGGCGGAGCTTTCTACCGATCACCACCTGGTGGTGAGTTGGCTGCGATGGTGGGGGAGGATGCCGGACAGACCTGGCAGGCCCAAACGCATTGTGAGGGTTTGCTGGGAACGTCTGGCAGAGTCTCCTGTCAGAGAGAGTTTCAATTCCCACCTCCGGAAGAACTTTGAACATGTCAAGAGGGAGGTGCTGGACATTGAGTCCGAGTGGACCATGTTCTGCACCTCTATTGTCGAGGCGGCTGATTGGAGCTGTGGCCGCAAGGTAGTTGGTGCCTGTCGTGGCGGAAATCCTAGAACCCGTTGGTGGACACCGGCGGTGAGGGATGCCGTCAAGCTGAAGAAGGAGTCCTATCGGGTTCTTTTGGCTCATAGGACTCCTGAGGCAGCGGACAGGTACCGACAGGCCAAGCGGTGTGCGGGTTCAGCGGTCGCGGAGGCAAAAACTCGGACATGGGAGGAGTTCGGGGAAGCCATGGAAAACGACTTCCGGACGGCTTCGAAGCGATTCTGGACCACCATCCGCCGCCTCAGGAAGGGGAAGCAGTGCACTATCAACACCGTGTATGGTGAGGATGGTGTTCTGCTGACCTCGACTGCGGATGTTGTGGATCGGTGGAGGGAATACTTCGAAGACCTCCTCAATCCCACCAACACGTCTTCCTATGAGGAAGCAGTGCCTGGGGAATCTGTGGTGGGCTCTCCTATTTCTGGGGCTGAAGTTGCTGAGGTAGTTAAAAATCTCCTCGGTGGCAAGGCCCCGGGGGTGGATGAGATCCGCCCGGAGTTCCTTAAGGCTCTGGATGTTGTGGGGCTGTCTTGGTTGACAAGACTCTGCAGCATTGCGTGGACATCGGGGGCGGTACCTCTGGATTGGCAGACCGGGGTGCTGGTTCCTCTCTTTAAGAAGGGGAACCGGAGGGTGTGTTCTAACTATCGTGGGATCACACTCCTCAGCCTTCCCGGTAAGGTCTATTCAGGTGTGCTGGAGAGGAGGCTACGCTGGATAGTCGAACCTCGGATTCAGGAGGAACAGTGTGGTTTTCGTCCTGGTCGTGGAACTGTGGACCAGCTCTATACTCTCGGCAGGGTCCTTGAGGGTGCATGGGAGTTTGCCCAACCAGTCTACATGTGTTTTGTGGACTTGGAGAAGGCATTCGACCGTGTCCCTCGGAAAGTCCTGTGGGGAGTGCTCAGAGAGTATGGGGTATCGGACTGTCTGATTGTGGCGGTCCGCTCCCTGTATGATCAGTGTCAGAGCTTGGTTCGCATTGCCGGCAGTAAGTCGGAACGTTTCCAGTGAGGGTTGGACTCCGCCAAGGCTGCCCTTTGTCACCGATTCTGTTCATAACTTTTATGGACAGAATTTCTAGGCGCAGTCAAGGCGTTGAGGTGATCCGGTTTGGTGGCTGCAGGATTAGGTCTCTGCTTTTTGCAGATGATGTGGTCCTGATGGCTTCATCTGGCCAGGATCTTCAGCTCTCACTGGATCGGTTCGCAGCTGAGTGTGAAGCGACTGGGATGAGAATCAGCACCTCCAAGTCCGAGTCCATGGTTCTCGCCCGGAAAAGGGTGGAGTGCCATCTCCGGGTTGGGGAGGAGATCTTTCCCCAAGTGGAGGAGTTTAAGTACCTCGGAGTCTTGTTCACGAGTGAGGGAAGAGTGGATCGTGAGATCGACAGGCGGATCGGTGCGGCGTCTTCAGTAATGCGGACGCTGTATCGGTCTGTTGTGGTGAAGAAGGAGCTGAGCCGCAAGGCAAAGCTCTCAATCTACCGGTCGATCTACGTTCCCATCCTCACCTATGGTCATGAGCTTTGGGTTATGACCGAAAGGACAAGATCACGGGTACAAGCGGCCGAAATGAGTTTCCTCCGCCGGGTGGCGGGTCTCTCCCTTAGAGATAGGGTGAGAAGCTCTGTCATCCGGGAGGAGCTCAAAGTAAAGCCACTGCTCCTCCACATCGAGAGGAGCCAGATGAGGTGGTTCGGGCATCTGGTCAGGATGCCACCCGAACGCCTCCCTAGGGAGGTGTTTAGGGCACGTCCGACCGGTAAGAGGCCACGGGGAAGACCCAGGACACGTTGGGAAGACTATGTCTCCCGGTTGGCCTGGGAACGCCTGGGGTCCCCCCGGGAAGAGCTGGACGAAGTGGCTGGGGAGAGGGAAGTCTGGGCTTCCCTGCTTAGGCTGCTGCCCCCGCGACCCGACCTCGGATAAGCGGAGGAAGATGGATGGATGGATGGATGAAAGCCACTACTACCAACCACGCAGTCTGATAGTTTATATATCAATGATGAAATCTTAACATTGCAACACATGCCAATACGGCCGGGTTAACTTATAAAGTGCAATTTTAAAATTCCCGCCACACTTCCGGTTGAAAAACTCCTTTGGATATGATTTATGCGCGTGACGTCACAAAAGCAACGGAAGTGGTTGGACCCCATCGGACCCGATAGAAAAGCCTCTTGTTTTCTTCGACAAAATTCCACAGTATTCTGGACATCTGTGTTGGTGAAACTTTTGCAATTTGTTTAATGAACAATGGAGGCTGCAAAGAAGAACGTTGTAGGTGGGATCGATCGGTGTATTAGCGGCTAAGTACAATACTGTAATATCTGTGATATTTGCATTAGTGTACTGTGTCTTTAAGGGTTTGGGGAACACGCATGCGCGAGTGAGTTGGCGGAGAACTTGAGTGTGTGTGAGCGTGAGTTTTGGCTAACAGCAGCTCGTGTATGTGTGTGCGTTACTTTTTGAACTACAACCAGTTACCGCTTGTTAATAAAGCGATTGAGCAGCGCATCCTCGTCTGTGTGACTCCTCCACTGCGGGGCATTACAATACTCACAGCAACACAACAAGAACTACTTACTACTTCTGTGAGGTCCGGTTGCTAAGTTGCTAAATTAGCCTTAGCGTCGTTAGCAACAGCATTTTTAAGCCTTACCAGGCTGAGAATTTTTAACCGTGTAGTTACATGTACATGGTTTAATAGTATTTTTGGTCTTCTGTCTATCCTTCCAGTCAGGGGTTTATTTATTTTGTTTCTATCTTCATTTGAGAACGATGCTATCACGTTAGCTCAGTAGCTAAGTGTGTCAACGATGTATTGTCTTGGAGATAAAAGTCATTTTAAATGTCCATTTTGCGTGCTCGACTCTCATTTTCAAGAGGATATAGTATCCGAGGTGGTTTGAAATACAAATCCGTGATCCACAATAGAAAAAGGAGAGAGTGTGGAATCCAATGAGCCAGCTTGTACCTAAGTTACGGTCAGAGCGAAAAAAGATACGTCCATCACTGCCTCTCAAGTCTTTCACTGTAACGTTCCTCATCTACGAATCTTTCATCCTCGCTCAAATTAATGGGGTAATCGTCACTTTCTCGGTCCGAATCTCTCTCGCTCCATTGTAAACAATGGGGAATTGTGAGGAATACTAGCTCCTGTGACGTCACGCTACTTCCGGTACAGGCAAGGCTTTTTTTAATCAGCGAGCAAAAGTTGCGAACTTTATCGTCGATTTTCTCTACTAAATCCTTTCAGCAAAAATATGGCAATATCGCGAAATGATCAAGTATGACACATAGAATGGATCTGCTATTCCCGTTTAAATAAAAAAAAAAATCATTTCAGTAGGCCTTTAAGAAAAACCTTTCTCAACCAGCTATTGCAAGGAATTTAGGGATTTCACCATCTACGGTCCGTAATATCATCAAAAGGTTCAAAGAATCTGGAGAAATCACTGCACATAACATTGAATGCCCATGACCTTCGATCCCTCATTCAAAATTAGCTAAAAAGGTAGAAAAAAAATGTTGGCATGCTAACTTTAGCAAGAAAATAATATAAGAGACATTAACATACTTCCAAGTTAGCACCAAGTATCAAAAAATTCTTGTTTTTTTGCGTTAAACATACAAATTTTGCTAAAATTAAAATGTTTGCAATGGTATGCAAGGTAATATAAGACGTGTTAGCATACCTCCAAGATGGCACCAAGTATCAAAAACCATGATTTTCTAGGTTTAAAAATACACAATTTGCTAAAAAGGAAGAAAAAAAATGTTGGCATGCTAACTTTAGCAAGATAAGATAAGAGAATTTAACGTACTTACAAGTTGGCGCCAAGTATCAAAAAATTCTTAGTTTTTAGTGTTAAACATACAACATTAGCTAAAATGCTAACATAAAATGTTAGCAAGCTAATATAAGACGTGTTAGCATACCTCTAAGATGGCGCCAAGTATCAAAAACCATGATTTTTTTAGGTTTAAACATACACAATTTGCTAAAAAGGTAGAAAAAAAAAACGTTGGCATGCTAACTTTAGCAAGATAATAATATAAGAGACCTTAACATACTTCCAAGTTGGCGCCAAGTATCAAAAAATTCTTGGTTTTTAGTGTTAAACATACAAATTTTGCAAAAATGCTAACATTAAAATGTTAGCAAGGTAATATAAGACGTGTTAGCATACCTCCAAGATGGCACAAAGTATCAAAAACCATGATTTTTTAGGTTTAAAAATACACAATTTGCTAAAAAGGAAGAAAAAAAATGTTGGCATGCTAACTTTAGCAAGATAAGATAAGATAATTTAACATACTTACAAGTTGGCGCCAAGTATCAAAAAATTCTTAGTTTTTAGTGTTAAACATACAACATTAGCTTAAATGCTAACATAAAATGTTAGCAAGCTAATATAAGACGTGTTAGCATACCTCCAAGATGGCGCCAAGTATCAAAAACCATGATTTTTTTAGGTTTAAACATACACAATTTGCTAAAAAGGTAGAAAAAAAACCATTGGCATGCTAACTTTAGCAAGATAATAATATAAGAGACCTTAACATACTTCCAAGTTGGCGCCAAGTATCAAAAAATTATTGGTTTTTAGTGTTAAACATACAACATTAGCTAAAATGCTAACATAAAATGTTAGCAAGCTAATATAAGACATGTTAGCATACTTCCAAAATGGTGCCAAGTGTAAAAAAATTAATGATTTTTAGGGTTGAACATACAAAATTAGCTAAAACGCTAGCATAAAATGTTAGAAAACTAATATAAGATGTGTTAGCATACTTCCAAGATGGCGCTAAGTATCAAAAACCATGATTTTTTAGGTTTAAACATACAAAATTTGCTAAAATGCTAACATAAAATGTTAGCAAGCTAATATAAGACGTGTGAGCATACTTCCAAGATGGCGCCAAGTATCAAAAACCATGATTTTTTTAGGTTTAAACATACAAAACTTGCTAAAAAGCTATCAAAACTGTTAGCAAGATAATATAAGACATGTTAGCATACTTCCAAGATGGCGCCAAGTTTCAAAAACCATGATTTTTTTAGGTTTAAACACACAAAACTTGCTAAAAAGCTATCAAAACTGTTAGCGAGCTAATATAAGACACGTTAGCATACTTCCAAGATGGCGCCAAGTATAAAAAAACATAATTTTTTTAGGTTTAAACATACAAAATTTGCTAAAATGCTAACATAAAATGTTAGCGAGCTAATATAAGATGTGTTAGCATACTTCCAAGTTGGCGCCAAGTATCAAAAAATTATTGGTTTTTAGTGTTAAACATACAAAATTAGCTAAAATGCTAACATAGAATGTTAGCAAGCGAATATAGGACGCGTTAACATACTTCCAAGATGGCGCCAAGTATCAAAAACCATGATTTTTTTAGGTTTAAACATACAAAATTTGCTAAAAAGCTATCAAAACTTAGCATGCTACTCTAAAAAAAAAAAAAAAAATCTGCAATTTTGCAGGTTGGACACCGGAGGGCGCCACGGTGTAAAGGCCAGGCGGTTGTCATGGCAACAAAGCTGCCATGGTAACAGCAGTAACAGCGGACGAAAGCACTTCCTGTCCACAGTGAGAAGAAAGCGAAACCTTTTTCTTTTTCATGACTTGAAACCTCAAATCGTCCTTTTTGTTATTTATCCTTCTACGGAGTCCTTGCCATGGATCTAAGCAGACCCGAGTCCAAAACGGGTTCCAGCCTTGACCCGGGGACCGCCCGTGTGCCGCCGGCGTCCGCCAAGACCACCGCAGACCTCCAAGGCAGTTGCCCTCCCCCTCACGCCCCGGACCTGAACAAGTACAAGGTCCTCCCCGCCATCCCCAGGGGCCGCTCCGGGACTCGGAGTCCGCCTCCCCAGGAGGAAGTGAGGGCGGAGTCCTGGTGTGACGGCGGCACCTTGCTGCTCGCCGTCAGTGCGCCGTGCGGCGGGAGCTTCGAGCAGCACTTTGAGCCCTCCGACCCCCTGCGGGTGGTGAGGGACAGCGCCGAGGTCAGGTTCGGGACCCGCTACGGCGAGGTTTCCATAGCAACCATGGACGTGCCTCGCAGGAGCTTCAGAGACTTGGAGCGGACTCTGGTCCAGTGCGGAGTCCACGACAGATCAGTACTGTGCATCTTTTTAAGTCAACAATAGTCAACCACGCTTCCTTTTGGAAAGGACCCTTTCAAAATAAGATTATTTCTGTGAATAATCCCCTTTGGAAATGAGACTGATTTTACCTTGAAATGTTATTTGCCAAGAGTCCGTTTGCCAAGTTTCTACTCAACACTTCCATTAAAACAACATCTGACATAATACATCTTCTTTTGTTGGCTACATTTAATATGGAATATGTTTATTTAGTCCACATTTAATATGTAATATGTTTATTTAGTCTATATTTAAAATGGAATATGTTTATTTAGTCCACATTTAATATGATATATCTTTATTTAGTCCACATTTAATATGGAATATGTTTATTTAGTCCACATTTAATATGGAATAGGTTTATTAGTCGACATTTAAAATGGAATATGTTTATTTAGTCGACATTTAAAATGGAATATGTTTATTTAGTCCACATTTAATATGGAATATGTTTATTTAGTCCACATTTAATATGGAGTAGTTTTGATTAGTCAACATTTAATATGGAACAGGTTTAATTAGTCGACATTTAATATGGAATATGTTTATTTAGTCGACATTTATTATGGAATGTTTTAGTCCACATTTAATATGGAATATGTTTATTTAGTCGACATTTAATATGGAATAGTTTTAATTAGTCAACATTTAATATGGAATAGGTTTAATTAGTCGACATTTAATATGGAATATGTTTATTTAGTCCACATTTAATATGATATATCTTTAGTCCACATTTAATATGGAATATGTTTATTTAGTCCACATTTAATATGGAATATGTTTATTTAGAACCACATTTATTTTGGAATGTTTTAGTCGACATTTAATATGGAATATGTTTATTTAGTCCACATTTAATATGTAATATGTTTATTTAGACCACATTTATTATGGAATGTTTTAGTCCCCATTTAATATGGAATATGTTTATTTAGTCGACATTTATTATGGAATGTTTTAGTCCACATTTAATATGGAATATGTTTATTTAGTCGACATTTAATATGGAATAGTTTTAATTAGTCAACATTTAATATGGAATATGTTTATTTAGTCCACATTTAATATGATATATCTTTAGTCCACATTTAATATGGAATATGTTTATTTAGTCCACATTTAATATGATATATCTTTATTTAGTCCACATTTAATATGGAATAGGTTTATTTAGTCCACATTTAATATGGAATATGTTTATTTAGACCACATTTATTATGGAATGTTTTAGTCCCCATTTAATATGGAATATGTTTAATTAGTCGACATTTAATATGATATATCTTTATTTAGTCGACATTTAATATGGAATATGTTTAATTAGTCGACATTTAATATGATATATCTTTATTTAGTCGACATTTAATATGGAACATGTTTATTTAGTCCACATTTATTATGGAACGTTTTAGTCCACATTTAATATGGAATATGTTTATTTAGTCGACATTTAATATGGAATAGTTTTAATTAGTCGACATTTAATATGGAATATGTTTAATTAGTCGACATTTAATATGGAATATGTTTATTTAGTCCACATTTAATATGGAATAGGTTTAATTAGTCGACATTTAATATGGAATATGTTTATTTAGTCGACATTTAATATGGAATAGGTTTAATTAGTCGACATATAATATGGAATGGCTCGTTAATTAGTCAACATTTAATATGGAATATGTTTATTTAGTCGACATTTAATATGGAATATGTTTATTTAGTCGACATTTAATATGGAATATGTTTATTTAGTCCACATTTAATATGGAATAGGTTTAATTAGTCGACATTTAATATGGAATATGTTTATTTAGTCCACATTTAATATGGAATAGGTTTAATTAGTCGACATATAATATGGAATGGCTCGTTAATTAGTCAACATTTAATATGGAATATGTTTATTTAGTCGACATTTAATATGGAATATGTTTATTTAGTCGACATTTAATATGATATATCTTTATTTAGTCGACGTTTAATATGGAACATGTTTATTTAGTCCACATTTATTATGGAATGTTTATTTAGTCCACATTTAATATGGAATATGTTTATTTAGTCGACATTTAATATGGAATGGGTTTAATTAGTCGACGTTTAATATGGAATATGTTTATTTAGTCGACGTTTAATATGGAATATGTTTATTTAGTCGACATTTAATATGGAATAGGTTTAATTAGTCAACATTTAATATGGAATGGCTCGTTAATTAGTCGACATTTAATATGGAACATGTTTATTTAGTCCACATTTATTATGGAATGTTTATTTAGTCCACATTTAATATGGAATATGATTATTTAGTCGACATTTAATATGGAATGGGTTTAGTTAGTCGACAAATATTGTACATATTGAAATATTTTATATCTTTAAAAAAAATACATTATTAATTCATTATTTAATTTAATATAATATTTGTATTTATTTATTATTCATACTGTACATTTTTATTGAATAAATTTTTTTATTTGGTTTATTTTGTGAATTCAATATGTACAAATATTTTACATTTGTATTTACATTACATTTGTTACAGTTCTTGCTTTTTTAATGTGTGTGTAATTTTTTAAAATATATATAATACATTTGAAAAATTTTAACTTTTTGTATAATGCATGTATATTAAATGCTCACTAGTGAGTAAGTATATAAATCAGCTCCTGACACTGACTGCTGTGCCATTTGGCTGACTTATTCCAGTGTGTACACAAAGCACCAAAGGACAATGTAAATGTAATATAAGTTGTTTTACTGTCCTTGTAAACGGAGGACCATGCAGCTCACAGCAACAAATTCAAATAGGTCAAAGAAAGGAAGTAACCAGCACCACAGCAGTCTGAAACAGACTAAACATTATAAAGCACACGAGAACATGCAAAACAGGAAAGAAAATAACTGCAAAAACACAGCAAACAAAGTAGTAGTAATAATAACAGCTATTTGGTTCTTAGCTTCAGGTAAAGCAATGGAAAGTGCATCAAAGGAAACCTCCATACGTGTGCATAGTCAACGTGTAAACAATCAACCTGGATCAAAACGTCACTGAGTTTGTGTTCAGCTCAACTGTTTCTCCATCTCCTCAAAATTCAATGAGTCAAGCTTGAGGATTTTCCTGTCTGCAGGATGCGAGAAGACAAAAAGCTAATAACCATCTCTTCAGGTGGGAAAGAAAGAGGAACGTACCAAAGTGCGTCTCGATCTGCCTGATGACCTCCATGCCGTGCTGGCTGTCCACCATGTTGATGGCGACGCCTCGCCGGCCGAAGCGTCCCGTGCGGCCGATCCGGTGAAGGTAGGTCTCGTTGTCGGCGTTCCCGTCTTGGTCCACTGGGAGGTCAAAGTTGACCACCAGGGAGACCTGCTCTACGTCGATACCTGAGGGACAAACACCACATCAGCTGTCTTCGGTTCTTTGAAGGATAAAACGTGTGCACGTGTTTGGCTTTTTCCTCACACATCTCTTCATTCATTTTTTATTTCTGTTACCAAAAACTCAAATGTAATTGCAAGAGCGATTGCCATACTAAACCTACCTGGCCACCAGCGATTAAAATAGTCAGCTACACTATACACCAGCATGTGGCCCCAAAAAGTAACTGTGGGGGAGCGATCACATGAGTTGCCTACTGTGTGTGCATGTGCACACTAAATACAACTGTGGAGGAGCAATCACATGAGTTGCCTACTATGCGTGCATGTGCACACTAAATACAACTGTGGAGGAGCGATCACATGAGTTGCCTACTATGTGTGCATGTGCACACTAAATACAACTGTGGAGGAGCGATCACATGAGTTGCCTACTGTGTGTACATGTGCACACTAAATACAACTGTGGAGGAGCGATCACATGAGTTGCCTACTATGTGTGCATGTGCACACTAAACACAACTGTGGAGGAGCGATCACATGAGTTGCCTACTGTGCGTGTATGTGCACACTAAATACAACTGTGGAGGAGCAATCACATGAGTTGCCTACTATGCGTGCATGTGCACACTAAATACAACTGTGGAGGAGCGATCACATGAGTTGCTTACTATGCGTGCATGTGCACACTAAATACAACTGTGGAGGAGCGATCACATGAGTTGCCTACTGTGTGTGTATGTGCACACTAAATACAATTGTGGAGGAGCGATCACATGAGTTGCCTACTATGCGTGCATGTGCACACTAAATACAACTGTGGAGGAGCGATCACATGAGTTGCCTACTATGTGTGTATGTGCACACTAAATACAACTGTGGGGGAGCGATCACATGAGTTGCCTACTATGCGTGCATGTGCACACCAAATACAACTGTGGAGGAGCGATCACATGAGTTGCCTACTATGCGTGCATGTGCACACTAAATACAACTGTGGAGGAGCGATCACATGAGTTGCCTACTATGTGTGCATGTGCACACTAAATACAACTGTGGAGGAGCGATCACATGAGTTGCCTACAATGCGTGCATGTGCACACTAAATACTACTGTGGAGGAGCGATCACATGAGTTGCCTACTATGCGTGCATGTGCACACTAAATACAACTGTGGAGGAGCGATCACATGAGTTGCCTACAATGTGTGCATGTGCAGACTAAATACAACTGTGGAGGAGCGATCACATGAGTTGCTTACAATGCGTGCATGTGCACACTAAATACAACTGTGGAGGAGCGATCACATGAGTTGCCTACTATGCGTGCATGTGCACACTAAATACAACTGTGGAGGAGCGATCACATGAGTTGCCTACAATGTGTGCATGTGCAGACTAAATACAACTGTGGAGGAGCGATCACATGAGTTGCTTACAATGCGTGCATGTGCACACTAAATACAACTGTGGAGGAGCGATCACATGAGTTGCCTACTATGCGTGCATGTGCACACTAAATACAACTGTGGAGGAGCGATCACATGAGTTGCCTACTGTGTGTGCATATGCACACTAAATACAACTGTGGGGGAGCGATCACATGAATTGCCTACTCTGCGTGCATGTGCACACTATATACAACTGTGGAGGAGCGATCACATGAGTTGCCTACTATGCGTGCATGTGCACACTAAACACAACTGTGGAGGAGCGATCACATGAGTTGCCTACTATGCGTGCATGTGCACACTAAATACAACTGTGGAGGAGCGATCACATGAGTTGCCTACTCTGCATGCATGTGCACACTAAATACAACTGTGGGGGAGCGATCACATGAATTGCCTACTCTGCGTGCATGTGCACACTAAATACAACTGTGGAGGAGCGATCACATGAGTTGCCTACAATGTGTGCATGTGCAGACTAAATACAACGGTGCACTGGACCTTCTCACCTCTCGAGCAAACATTGGTGGTCACGAGAACTTTCTCACTGCCGCTCCTGAAGCGTTCGATGATGCAAGCTCTCTGCGTCACGGTCAATTCCCCGCTCAGCAGCGCCACCAAGTGGCCTTCTTTGGTCAGGTGAGCGGACAGCAAAGACGCCATCTTGCGAGTCTGCATTGGGAGAGAAATGTGACAGACATCTTTTGTCGTCATGTCAAATAGTGTGTACCAGTGTGCAGTAAGTGGACTGCAAACTACTGCCACATTCTGCACCCTGAGTAATGAGTTACACAGTGTACTTAATGAAGTGTACTTATTGGTCGTATTCCATTTGAGACTAAGCCTACATTTCGGTCAAATCAATAGTTTTGCCATGATGCTTTAGTGCCACTTTCCACACAGTATGGTTGATGCCAGTTTTCAAAGTATTTAAAATCAAACATTCGTAATAGTGTCCCTAGTGGCCTGGAATGCACATTACACTCCATCCGCTTGTTTTTTTCTAGAAGTGCACGGTTACCGTCCAGGACTTACCGCGCAGAAGATCATGGCCTGTGCCACGGTCATGCTACTGTAAAGGTCGCTTATGGCCCTGAACTTGTCCTCCTTGGATCTGCATAGCACGTAGAACTGCTTGATAGTGTCCAGTGTCTCCTCCTCGCGCCGCAGACGGATGAAGTTGGCCTCGGGGACGATCTTCTGGGCAAACTTCCACACCTCCTCCTCGAAAGTGGCCGAGAAGAAGAGCATCTGGCAGTCCTTTGGAAGCTGCCTGCGTGTGTGTTGAAGAAAGGGATGATTGACAACACTGCAGCGACAGAACCAATGTTATATTAGTATTTATTCCCTCGGTTTTGTCATATAATTTGTAATGAAATAGTCGAATAAAAAGGCTAAATAAATATCTTTAAAGACAAATCTTTGTGATTTGTTCAATATTAGTAATGACTAGGGTTGTACTGTACTAGTATAGTATCGCGGTACTAATGAATCAAAAACTGTACTATACTCTGTTTGAAAAGTACCGGTTCCCGGGCATGAGGGCGCGTCGTCACGTCATGACATTGCTGGTTTTACAAGCAGTGGAGCATGTTTGGCAGCGCACACACACAGAGTACTTACAAGCAGACAGTGGGTAGACAGAAAAGGAAGAACGGACACATTTTGGCCTAAAAACTAAAGATAAAGGTGTAGTTATAACACTGAAACGCCCTCAGGAAGAGGTGCTTTAAGACATGGCTAGCTAGTTAGCGGCTAACATCCATCCGCAGTCGCCAGTGTTTTCTAAATCACTAATCCTGGCCTCCATGGTGACAAAGTAAGTTTCTTACAAGTAACTGGAGGACGAGCAATAGCTAAATATGCTTCATACACACCGTAGGACAGGGGTGGGCAATTCATTTTTACCGGGGGCCGCATGAGCAACCCGAGCACTGCTGGAGGGCCACATCGACAATATTTCAATTAAATTTTGCTCAATATTATTTTTGATATATACACCGTAAGATAAATAATAATAATAATAATAATACTTTCATTTAACCTAACTTAACTTTGTACCAAAAGCACTGCTTTGGAAATCATTCGTACCCCTTTCAGAGATCACATTTACTTCCCCTTAAACATCCTCATGTTGCACAATGAAATGTAAGCATAGGATGAAGTGTGCATTCCTGTAACTTTCTCTAGTTACAGCATTCCATGATTAATATCAATAAATTAACATTAATAATAAATGACAGTAGAATAAGCACATGTATGACTGAGGAGTCATAGTGTAACTTTGTGTGGTGTTTGAGTTGTCCAACTTTTTGTGTGGCCATAAACGCACCAGTGGTTTAGTGGTATGCGTGTTGGTGACAGATGACAAGTTGGTTTTGGCCTGGTTTGTACAGCAGAAAATGACTAGTTTTTCGAGATAGAAGTTTTTTACTCATGTTTTTGGTGTGGTTATGGCCGAATATAAACAGTTTTGCTCAATAAAGTGATCGATATAATTCCTGTTCTCGAAGCATCTCGATAGACGTTACAATAATTGAACGGTGTTGACGAACACCGTTAGGGCCGCTTGTTGTCACTGTCACTCAGAGTTGCATTGCAAAATTACACAGAATAAATGTGTTTATTTTGTTTAGAATTCAGATGGGATTTGATTTGGTGCGCGGCATATATTTGCTGTGCGCAGAGGACGCTTGAGCAGTGCGCAATTGCGCAGGCGCGCACCTTAGAGGGAACGTTGCTTGGCAGTACATGTCTTGTTGAAAACACGGCACTCGTCATCAACTTTTCTCTTTTTAGCGTCTCGGGGGTAAACCGTGCATCACTTGTCGCTGTGCACCTTCACTCACAGGTTACACACGGACATACGCCCATAAATAACACTTTTCAAAATAAAAGCAGCACAGTTGTATTGCGCGCATGACATAGATGTTTTTTCAACTTTATTTTGTCATTTGTGATTGCAGCTGTTCACATTCACTCACAATCACGCACGCGCATACGTCCACACGGAAGTAATACAAATAACGCTTTTCAAAACAAAAGCAGCACCGTTGTATTGCACACTCGACATAGATACTTTTTTAAATTTATTTTGTAATTTATGATTGGCCTCACGCGGGTCGGACAGGGGTGCACAAAGGGCCGGATGTGGCCCGCGGGCCACAGAATGCCCAGGTCTGCCGTAGGAGGATACAATATCATCCAAAACTAATGTAAAGTATCAAAACAACAGAAGAAATAGTGATTATTACATTTTAACAGAAGTGTAGATAGAACATGTTAAAACAGAAAATATGCAGATTTTACCAGTAAATGAACAAGTGGATTAATAATATTTTTTTTACAGTTTGTCCCTCATAATTGTGACAAAATAATAGAATGATAAATGACACAATATGTGACTGCAAATGTCGGCAGACTAATTAGGAGCCTTTGTTTGTTTACCGGTACTTACTACTAAAAGACAAGTTGTCTTGTATGTTCACTATTTTATTTAAGGACTAAATTGTTCTTCGATTGCAATAAGAAACATATGTTTACTGTACACTAAGATTTTTTGTTAAAATAAAGCCAATAATGCCCTTTTTTGTGTTCCCCTTCATTTAGAAAAGTATCGAAAGGTATCGAAATACATTTTGGTACCGGTACCAAAATATTGGCATCGGGACAACCCTATTACATAACATCTTAAGCTCTATATATCCATTTTTGATAGTTTGTTTTTTTCTGGGCTATAAAAGAAAATCAAACAGCCTTATTTTCGTGCGTCATCAATTGTACACCCCGGCTTGACTTTAACATACATTTGATTGTTTGTAGTGTGAAGCGTGTATATTTCATGACATATTACAAAAATGTAACGGTATTCAATGTGACGATGGTACTCCCGTGAGAGTCCTTCAATGCGCGATTACATTTCTGCACACCCTGGATTCCTACACATGCGCAGATGCAGGGGGCGCCTCTGTAGCTCTTCGGCACCGCGGCTATCAAAGTGCTTGATTTGATATGCAGGTGACCACGTCTTGAAGCTCATCGAGAGAATGCCAAGAGTGGGCAAAGCAGTAATCAGAGCAAAGGGTGGTTATTTTGAAGAAACTGGAATATAAAACATGTTTTCAGTTATTTCACCTTTTTTTGTTAAAGGCCTACTGAAACGGTGGTTGTTTTTACAATGTGTAAACTGAAAAACAATATCACTGTTATTTTTACGATAATGTAACCTGTGCTACAAATCAATGTAAAATATATGGGGTGTTATGGGCAAGGAACAGAAGACTAGAGTTTCGACTCGGAGAGAGAAGGCAGAGACTGAATTGCGGTTTGCTTGGCACCCTGTCTTAAAGGCCTACTGAAATGATTTTTTAAAATTTAAACGGGGATAGCAGATCCATTCTATGTGTCATACTTGATCATTTTGCAATATTGCCATATTTTTGCTGAAAGGATTTAGTAGAGAACATTGACGATAAAGTTCGCAACTTTTGGTCGCTGATAAAAAAAGCCTTGCCTGTACCGGAAGTAGCGTGACGTCGCAGGTTGAAGGGCTCCTCACATTTCCCCATTGTTTACACCAGCAGCGAGAGCGATTCGGACCGAGAAAGCGACAATTACCCCATTAATTTGAGCGAGGATGAAAGATTTGTGAATGAGGAACGTGAGAGTGAAGGACTAGAGTGCAGTGCAGAACGTATCTTTTTTCGCTCTGACCGTAACTTAGGTACAAGGGTTCATTGGATTCCACACTTTCTCCTTTTTCTATTGTGGATCACGGATTTGTATTTTAAACCACCTCGGATACTATATCCTCTTCAAAATGAGAGTCGAGAACGCGAAATGGACATTCACAGTGACTTTTATCTCCACGACAATACATCGGTGAAGCACTTTAGCTACGGAGCTAACGTGATAGCATCGTGCTTAACTGCAGATAGAAACAAAAGAAATAAACCCCTGACTGGAAGGATAGACAGAAGATCAACAATACTACCAAACACTGGACCTGTAACCACACGGTTAATGCTGTGCCGCCTGTCGAAGCCTAGCAATGCTGTTGCTAACGACGCCATTGAAGCTAACTTAGCTACGGGACTTCGTCAGAGCTATGATAAAAACATTAGCGCTCCACCTACGCCAACCCTCATTTGCTCATAAACACCTGTGCTCACCTGCGTTCCAGCGATCGACGGCGCGACGAAGGACTTCATCCGATCATCGATGCGGTCAGCGCGTCTGCTATCCAACTCAAAGTCCTCCTGGTTGTGTTGCTGCAGCCGGCCGCTAATACACCGATCCCACCTACAGCTTTCTTCTTTGCAGTCTCCATTGTTCATTAAACAAATTGCAAAAGATTCACCAACACAGATGTCCAGAATACTGTGGAATTTTGCGATGAAAACAGAGCTGTTTGTATTGAGATACAATGTGTCCGAATACTTCCGTTTAGACCATTGACGTCACGCGCAAACATCATCATACCTAGACGTTTTCAAGCGGAAGTTTCCCGGGAAATTTAAAATTGCACTTTATAAGTTAACCCGGCCGTATTGGCATGTGTTGCAATGTTAAGATTTCATCATTGATTAAGATTAAAGATTAAAGTACCAATGATTGTCACACACACACTAGATGTGGCGAAATTTGTCCTCTGCATTTGTCCCATCCCCTTGGGGAGCAGTGGGCAGCAGCGGCGCCGCGCCCGGGAATCATTTTGGTGATTTAACATATATAAACTATCAGACTGCGTGGTCGGTAGTAGTGGGTTTCAGTAGGCCTTTAAAGTACATAACTCCACATGTGTTCATTCATAGTTTTGATGTGACATAGTGATGAAAATAACGAAAACCCATTGAATGAGGTGTGTCCAAACTTTTGGCCTGTACTGTATATACCACTGGTATTACAACAATATAATGAATTGCATCACTGACTGAGTCAACATGCTCCAGGATGTGCGATGTTCAAGAAACCAGAATGGCGATTGGATTTCAGGCAATGAAACCCTTTTAGAACGTTCTCACAGATGATCCCCACCTTAATATTGCCAGATGGCCGTCGGTGGGTATTTCACGGATATATTAAAGGGCGTCCACACTGCAGACGTGCTTCCTCCTCACGTCATCACAACACCTGGTTTCGGCAGGGTCTTTTGGCCGAAAATGGCCCTTGTTTGCATGTGTTGCCAAACGTGTTGTGCATCACTAAAATGCAATATCCTTCCTGATGTCATTGCAAAGAAGGGTACCACAGGTGCAACACGCATGACTCAGCTGGGTTGCCATAGCAACATGTTAAAGCTCATAGAGAGGGGTTTTAATGATAAAGGTTATGGAAAACTAAATGGTGTTTATTATTAGTTTGATGTACATGTTTAATTATATGGATACTTCTTGTACCTGTGGATGCGGAAGCTCTGGTCGCGATGACCCTGCCTGTTGATCATCACGTCTGCCTCGTCCAGCACGAACATGCTGATCTTTTTGGGCTCGATTAACTTCAGCTTGGTGCACCAGTCCAGGACGGTGCCTGGCGTTCCCACCACAATCTGCTCCTGCAACTTACTGCCTCGGTTCGCTGGGCGGAAAGGCAGTCACGTGGGTGATTCGTCAGCTGGCAGCGCGGCGGCGACCTTCTTACCTCGGTTGCTGTGGATACCGTATGCCAGCTTTATGTCGGGGTAGCGTTTGCCCATCTGCTCGATCCCCTGACCGATCTGCACGGCCAGCTCGAACGTCGGCGCGACACAAAGAGCCTGAAAAGCGGGGAATGCAACTTTGGTGAGCCCTATCAAGAGGTGAGGGAGGGATGGGTCTCGTTAACTGATACTGCGGCCAAATCGGAACTTTTAAAGCAATGTTAACAATTCTGGTGATTAAAAAAAAAATAAAAAAAATTTCTGTAAAAAAAAATAAAAAAATGGTGATATCCATCCATTTTCTACCGCTTATTAGTTAAAATAGTAACATATTTTTCCGGACTATAAGGTGCACTTAAAATTCTTTAATTTTCCTCAAAACTAGACAGTGCGCCTTATGACCCGGTGAGCCTAATGTACGGAATAATATTGGTTGTGCTTACCGACCTCGAAGCAATTTTATTTGGTGCATGGTGTAATGATAAGTGTGACCAGTAGATGGCAGTCACACATACAAGATACGTGTAGACTGCAATATGATGGCAGTCACACATCATATGACTCAAGTAAACAACACCAACATTTTATATGTTCCATTGAAAATATAGAACATTACACACGGTGCACAAAAATCTATCAAAATGTTTTAGTACGACTTTGGTAAGCACCGCTTGATGGATTGTACTGTGCTTCAACATACGAGTATTATTATGGTGTGTGTATAAGGTAAGACATTATCTGGCGTTTTGTTTCGCAATATTATGCAAAAGCAACTTTTCTTACCTTCTGGTACCTGCTGATCTGTATTTGGGATCTGCATAAGTCCTGAAAATTTGCGCAACTCCACCTTTGTAGTCCGTGGCGACACCATAGTCGATAAGCTTCTTTTTCTCTATCGTCTTGTTATGGGACATTCATCCTCCGCTGTTGCCATTTGTAATATAAAGTAGTGTAAAGTTCTTACTTATATATGTCAGTAGACTCGCCATGAAAACGCTAAAACATACCGGTCTAGTGAGTTTACATTACCGTATTTTTCGGACTATAAGTCACAGTTTTTTTTCATAGTTTGGCCGGGGGTGCGACTTATACTCAGGAGCGACTTGTGTAATATTATTAACACATTAGCGTAAAATTTCAAATAATATTATTTAGCTCATTCACGTAAGAGACTAGATGATTTCATGGGATTTAGCGATTAGGAGTGACAGATTGTTTGGTAAACGTATAGCATGTTCTATATGTTATAGTTATTTGAATGACTCTTACCATAATATGTTACGTTAACATACCAGGCACGTTCTCAGTTGGTTATTTATGCGTCATATAACGTACACTTATTATATTGTTGTTCACTATTCTTTATTTATTTTAAATTGCCTTTCAAATATCTATTCTTGGTGTTGGGTTTTATCAAATAAATTTCCCCAAAAAATGCGACTTATACTCCAGTGCGGCTTATATATGTTTTTTTCCTTCTTTATTATGCATTTTCGTCCAGTGCGACTTATACTCCGGGGCCACTTATACTCCCAAAAAATACGGTAGTCACCCACGGAACTTTAGTTATTAGAGAGTTCCGGTCGGACGGTTTTTCACGGGAGACATTTCCGGCCTTGTTGTTGTGCTAGTGAGCCACGGATGCTGTTCCGTTATTGATTGAAGTCTGAATGTCATTAAAACAGTTAGCTCCATCTTTTGACACTTCTTCCACTACCATCCTTGCACGCTACACCGCTACAACAAAGATGATCGGGAGAAGACGCTATCGAAGGTGAGCCACGTAATAAAACGATGCATCCTGAAGCGACTGTCAGAAAGCGGCTTGAATATAATCTGTAAAACATAACCTATGCAACATTTTGACCAAATAACCACCATTACATGTTATGTAGACCACAAGGAAGTCTTTTACATTAAAAAATATATATATAATGACTACTATTATGCGCCTTATAATCCGGTGCGCCTTCTGTATGAAAAAAGACCTGACGAGACTTGCTCATCGAAGAGTGCGCCTTATAATCCGGAAAATACGGTAATTTAAATACTTCACTATTGTAAATAAAAAAGGTTTAACAATATGGAATAAAATCTACGAGCCAAAATCAGCAGTAGGGGTGTCAAGAGATCTCGCCAGATTAAAATGTGACGATATTTCCCCATATGAGAAAAACGGTCTGGCGGGCAGAACGCAGTCAGAAATAAAAGTTTTTCAAATTAATATTCAGAAGCATTGGAGCGAAGATTGGAACAGCACTTCGAGTGCTTTGCACGCACGTCCAACCGGGAGCTAGCAAACTGAGGCAGCAACGCGTTCCAACACGGCACGTACTGTATGTCCAAGCAGGCTGAACTGTCAATCGTGGATGCCAAGACGCGACAGAGGATTGCTTCCCCGGTCAGCAAGAAGCCACTGTGAACAGCTCACAGATAAAACTATACAGTGGAATCGTTCAAACATACACCTGACCCAGCAAAGCTCCTCAAAAAAGACATTTGATTACATTTACTTTATTTCAACTTTTACAATTTGTCATTATACAGCTCATGCATTTCAAAGTGCACTTGCATTGATGAGGGACCCAGCCAGTATAATCATAATCATAGTAGTTTTCTTAAAAGGAATTCTGGACCACATTGACCACCCCTGGCCCCCAACACCTGCCAGTTAGGGGCCCCTGGAATTGACCCCACTCGGCACCCCTATTTAAAAGGGGAATTGCACTTTTGTTTTTTTTAAAATGTTGCCTACCATTCACAATCCTTATGTAAGACAAGCATACACGTTTATTTTTCTATGCATTCTAACCATTAAATAAATGCGCTCAAAAGTCCGCTTACAATGCAGCCTAAGGGAGTCGCTTTATTCTAACTATAAATGTTTTATATACACGCTGTAATATATATGTAATGCAGCACATTCATAACAATATGTAATATGTACAATTAGGGCTGGGCGATATGGCCTTTTATTAATATCTCAATATTTTTGGGCCATGTCACGATACATGATATATATCTCGATATTTTGCCTTAGCCTTGAATGAACACGTGATGCATATAATCACAGCAGTATGATGATTCTATGTGTCTACATTAAAACATTCTTGTTCATACTGCATCAATATATGCTCATTTTAAACTTTCATGCAGAGAGGTAAACCACAATTAAGTCAATTTACCAAAACTGTATTTATTAAACAGTTATTAAGCAGTGGCACAAACATTCATGTCATTTCAAAACAAAAAGTGCAAGATTGTCAGAGACATTTTAAAACAAGCTATTAGTGCACTTTTGTGCATGATGTCACTAAGATGACATATCAAAACAACACTAAATTAAAGTGCACTTTTTGTACAGAACGCCACTACAATAGTTTAAAACAAATAAAGTGCACTTTTGTGCATGATGTCACACAAGATATTTCAATAAGTGTCAAATAAAAATGAGCTGCATAATAGGAAATCAAATAGTGTATGTCCTTCACTATGTGGTAGGTTCCTGCGGACGTTATCTCCTTCTGTTGTTGACTGTTTTTTTCATACGGTGTTGATGTGGAAATGGTTACTTCGGCATTGTGTTGGTGTGGCACCGAACGGAGATGTTGACATGCGGAGTTTCAAGCACTCGTCATTCTCTAGCAGGTGACTTTTCAAATGATGCTACATTAGTAGAGCTGCTACTTTTTGTACGCTTTTGCCACATACTTGACATATTACGGTTGTCTGTTCAACATATTCCCGCTTGAAGCCAAACCACCGCCAGACGATGGACCCCTTGCTGCTTTTCTTGGGAAATAATTATTTCTTCATTTGTTACCAGATTCGCATCTTCTTTCTCTTGTATTACCACTCGCACCGCACTGTTAGCGTCACAGCTAATGTTACCATGCCGCTACCTCTCTACTCCGCGAGGGCGTATACGTATGTAAGAAGGTGCGCTTGTTTTACGTCTCTGTGAGGAGACAAGAGTGGGAAGAGCCTGCAGTGTAATGCCCGCAGCTAAAAGCAACTGCGTGAGAACGTATACTGGAATATCACAATTCTGTCATTTTTTATATCGCATAGAGACAAACCCGCGATATATCGATATATTGCCCAGCCCTATGTACAATATACACACTGCAATTATATATGTAATGTAGTAACAGACACCTTCATAACAATATGTCATATGTACAAAATACACACTGCAAGTATATATATAATGTAGTAACAGACACCATAACAATATGTAATATGTACAATATACACACTGCAAGTATATATATAATGTAGTAACAGACACCTTCATAACATGTAATATGTACAAAATACACATTGCAAGCATATATATAATGTAGTAACAGACACCTTCATAACAATATGTAATATTTACAATATACACACTGCAAGTATAAACAGTGTATAATGTAGTAACAAACACCTTCATAACAATATGTCATATGTTTTATGTACACACTGCAAGTATATACTGTATATAATGTAGTAACAGACACTTTCATAACAATATGTAATATGTACAATATACACACTGCAAGTATATATATAATGTAGTAACAGGCACATTCATAACAATATTTAATCAATATACACGCTGTAAGTATATATGTAATGTAATAACAGACACCTTCATAACAATATGTAATATGTACAATATACACACTGCAAGTATATATATATATATATATATATATATATATATATATATATATATATTAGGGCTGCAACTAACGATTAATTTGATAATCGATTAATCTGTCGATTATTACTTCGATTAATCGATTAATAATCGGATAAAAGAGACAAACTACATTTCTATCCTTTCCAGTATTTTATTGAAAAAAAAAACATCATACTGGCACCATAATTATTTTGATTATTGTTGCTCTGCTGTTTGTACATGTTGCAGTTTATAAATAAAGGTTTATTTTTTTTAAAAAAAGCCTCTGCGCATGCGCATAGCATAGATCCAACGAATCGATGACTAAATTAATCGGCAACTATTTTTATAATCGATTTAATCGATTAGTTGTTGCAGCCCTAATATATATATATATATATATATATATATATATATATATATATATATATATATATATATATATATATATATACATATAACGTAGTAACAGAAATCTTCATAACAATATGTAATATGTACAATATACACGCTGTAAGTATATATGTAATGTAGTAACAGGCACATTCATAACAATATGTACAATATACACACTGCAAGTATATACATAATGTAGTAACAGACACCTTCACAATATGTAATATGTACAATATACACACAGCAAGTATATATATATATATATATATATATATATATATATATATATATATATATATATATATATATATAATGTAGTAACAGACACCTTCATGACAATATGTAATATGAACAATATATACACTGCAAGTATATATACATGTATATATATTTATATATATATAATGTAGTAACAGACACCTTCATAACAATATGTAATATGTTTTATATACACACTGCAAGTATACATATAATGTAGTAACAGCCACCTTTATAATATGTAATATGTACAATATACACACTTCAAGTATATAAATAATGTAGTAACAGACCCCATAACAATATGTAATATGTACAATATACACTGCAAGTATATATGTAATGTAGTAACAGGCACATTCATAACATGATTGACCTATTTTGTTCATTTTAAGCATACAGCGTATTCATTTAAAAAACGCAACACGTTTGCTTTTTTCTTCAACATCATTGAATATAACTCACTGCAGACTTCATGAGAGCCAACAAACATAATAAAACATCAATTACTGTATAATGTCTGCGGTCACTGGGATGCCGACTGCTAGGATGTTGATATATTCCCGTTTAGATGAAGAATGACTCATAATCCTCGCGAAGAAAAAAGGGGTAGAACAAAGTGCAGACCAAGCGTCTTTTCGTGTCTTTCTCGCTATTACCGGGTCTAAATTGGATGTCAAAGTTGACTATCTTGTTGGATTATGTCCTCATCCTTCTATTTAACAGGTGAGAGGCATTTTTTATTATCTAGAACAGGGGTCACCAACGCGGTGCCCACGGGCACCAGGTAGCCCGTAAGGACCAGATGAGTAGCCCGCTGGCCTGTTCTGAAAATAGCTCAAATAGCAGCACTTACCAGTGAGCTGCCTCTATTTTTTAAATTTTATTTATTTACTATCAAGCTGGTCTCGCTTTGCTCAACATTTTTAATTCTAAGAGAGACAAAACTCAAATGGAATTTGAAAATCCAAGAAAATATTTTAAAGACTAGGTCTTCACTGACTGACAAAGAAACAGATAACAGATTTGGTGTCCAGTTCAAAGTGTGACATGATTTATTTAAAAATTTGAGAGTTGACTTTTGTATTATACATGAGTTATTTGTACAAACATGGTGCAAAGTAATTCATGATTTGTTAAAAAATGTTAGTGGCTAGCTAGTTAAAATGGGATATTGTGATTTCACAAGACTGTCTTAGAAGTGATCATTTGAAAATGTTCAATTTGAAAAATGTGCACTTAGAGAAAATATAAAAATAAAGTGTTGCATATTGATATTTATCTGTTTCTATATATATTTATTGTGAGAAATCATTAAGATGATCAGTGTTTCCACAAAGATAAATATCATTAATTATTAATAATAACATAGAGTTAAAGGTAAATTGAGCAAATTGGCTATTTCTGGCAATGTATTTAAGTGTGTATCAAACTGGTAGCCCTTCGCATTAATCAGTACCCAAGAAGTAGCTAAATAATAAATAAATGATAAAGGGGTTATACTTGTATAGCGCTTTTCTACCTTCAAGGTACTCAAAGCGCTTTGACACTATTTCCACATTCACCCATTCACACACACATTCACACACTGATGGCGGGAGCTGCCATGCAAGGCGCTAACCAGCACCCATCAGGAGCAAGGGTGAAGTGTCTTGCCCAAGGACACAACGGACGTGACTAGGATGGTAGAAGGTGGGGATTGAACCCCAGTAACCAGCAACACTCCGATTGCTGGCACGGCCACTCTACCAACTTCGCCACGCCGTCCCTAGCTCTTGGTTTCAAAAAGGTTGGTGACCCCTGATCTAGAATAAACTTTCAAGAGCTCAAAGGCGAGAAAGCAGCTCACCAGCCGATGATTTCAACATAGCCACACAAGCTTGTTGCCTCTCTGTGATCACGGCGCTGCTATAGTTTGTCTATGTTAGCGCTTATAATAACAATATCACTAATACTTGTTAATAATCAAGTCACCAAATGTAAATAGAGTATTGTTGGCACTTTTTGGATGTTTTTAAGAGGGCTTTATGGGCGGAATAAAGGACCTCACATTTTCTTTATTAACGAGTTATTATGCACAAAAAAATATATTCGTCGTCTTGTCTTTCTGTGAACGATTGTGAAATTCGCAAAAAAAGTGCAGTTCCCGTTTATAATGATTTTTTAGATCTCATCTCGTTCTCATGAACCCAATATATTGTATTGTCACACCCCTACAGAAAACAGGGAATGTGCACAAAACTTGTTTTTGTGAGCAATCTTTCTGAGACCAATATTTTGTGACGCTTTTGTTGTGAAAGCCAGAAGTGTTTTGTTAGTATTTGGGGTCTTGACAGAGTCGGTTTAAAAAAAAAAAAAAATTCTGCTTGCCGTCCTTTCTCCAGTGGTCATCTTACCAAACCCTCCGCCGCACTTGTGTTGTGATTTAATTTTCAGAATTCTGAGGTTTGTGAATGCATCTTGCTCGCATGTTTGATCTTAAGACTGCGGTTGGCGTGTTAAGGTCGACTCTGTGTGCCTTTGTCGGTGCCACTGCTTTCATTTAGCACCGGAATGAGGCACTGATAGCTGCCCTACTTGCGTACCTGTCCCAAGCGGCAGGTCACATGGCCTACCTGAACCCACTTGTGGGCGGGGTTGACGTGGCTGAGCATGGCCAGGGAAAAAGCTGCAGTTTTTCCCGTACCAGACTGCGACTGGGCGATGAGATTCTGAGGTCTGGAAAAAAAGAATAGAGAAAAGTTGTTTTTTCTTCTTTCCCAACATTCTAATCAAGTGCAAACTGAGCTTTGAACTATTTCAAAGCTTCTGGAAAATACCAGCTACACTAAAAGATGTTACTTTTTTAGTGGCGGTCTTTTCCTGAAATGACTTTTTAAAGCTGCAACTTTTGCTTTGATTTACATCTTCTTTAATACAAACCACACTGTTCCTGATCCTAGACAGGGAAGACATTTAGTCAGAAAACATTTGGACTTTGGACACCTTACGATTCAATTAGGATTTAGGTGCTACGATTCCATTACAAATCCATTCTTTACAAGACACTTGTGCAATTACTGTGATCCACTTTTTTTCTTGGTGTGCAAAACGGGCGTCAAAATAGTGTTTTTGCTTTATTATTTGTACACGGTGCCATTGTTTAGTGGGCAATAAGCAGGACTCAAATTTGAACTTTTTAAGGTCAAGGCAAGTGTTGCCTAAAAAAGGAGGGTTCATATTTTAGGGCACCAAAGCAAGTTGGAAGGGCACTAAGGCAAACATTATTTTCTTTCAAGGCAGGGGCTTCAAAGCATGCATATATACTGTATATATATATATATATATATATATATATATACACATATATATACACACACAGTTATACATAAACATTTTGAAAGATGGCACCTGATGGCTATAAGACGTAACTGCACTTTTTGTCCATATAGATCAGGGGTCGGGAACCTTTTTGACTGAGGGAGCCATGAAAGCCAAATATTTTAAAATGTATTTCCGTGAGAGCCATATAATATTCTTTAACACTGAATACAACTAAGTGCGTGCATTTTTAAGTAAGACCAACTTTTTTAGAGTATAATAAGTATATTTTTCTTTTTAATAACATTGTTATTCTGAAGGTAACCAATAATAAATCAAATACTTCTTACCATTAATGCTGCATGGTTTTTCTGATGGCTTTGTAGTCTGGTTGATACGTGGTTATTTTTAACACTGTGATGACCAGCGGAATTATTCATTACTTATCGTGTTAAGCAATGTCAGCTAGGATTTATCTGAGAGCCAGATGCAGTCATCAAAAGAGCCACATCTGGCTCTAGAGCCATAGGTTCCCTACCCCGGATATAGATTAAAAACAGTGTTCATGTATGAGAGCTAGGGCTGCCAATTATGGCCAAAGTAAAAATTATTGTTATCAATATTGAAATAATGATTAGTGATTGTTAGGTAAAGCAGTGTTGGGGTGTGAACGTAATACCATCATGTCATTTGTAATGTCTAATATAAAGGCTATAGATAAATGTTATCCATATATCTAAAGATATAATATAATATATAATATAATAAGACAAATATATATATTTTTTTATTCTTTAATAATAGGATGCCTTTATCTATTTTTACATTTTGATAGGTTTTTAAAATTTTTTTATAAGTTATGTACATTTATATGTACATGTTAAGAGTTTGACCAGGAATATGTCATATAGGAATTAACTACACACAATAAAACATTAACAAAATGCTGTGTCATATGAATGGTTTTTAAATTAGTACCTTTGTGACATGAAAAAAAACATGTAAAAAAAAAAAAACCCATGGCGTTTACTTTTTGATATCAAAATTAAAAACAGAGCAGTTTGGCTAATGAAGATGAAGTCTAATAAACAAGCTTTGTTCTCCAATGCCTTCTAGTTGTTTAGTACAACAGTTTGGCCAACAACAAAAAAACAGAAGTGCCACCTCTCACATCGAATACACAATCTTCACAGCGTGCGTTCAGTTCGATGAGATGACAAAACATTTTAGCTAGTATTGATGTAATTTGAACACTGATACAGTTTGCAGTTAAATAAAGGAGGAGTGAACATCCCAGTCAACAAACTAAAGACTTTATAAACAAGTTGTGACAACGTACGCGACACATCGCCCGCTGCATGTTTCCTCACCTCATTAACTCTCAGTCAATGCAGCTGATGGACGCTGTATTGACAAAATAAAAGCAACATCAAATAGTTGTTCTCCTTCGCTGTATACTTTGAGTGCGTCTGTCTCCGATATTGTCCACACGTCTCCATTTAAACACAGCAGTGCGCTCTTAAACGCATGATGGGATGCGAGGGAAAATTATGTTATACCAAGCGCTTGGCTCCGTTTACTCCGAAAGGAACTCTTTGGAGTTAGTCCGCCATGGTTATAAAGCCAAACGACACTAGTGCGCATGCGTGTTGCCTAAAATGCATTAATAAATGACGGTTTTTCGATAATCAACAAATTCGACGGTATTACTAACAGTATGGAATTTTATTGGAAATGATCATTATACTGTTTACTGTTACATCCCTCGTCCATTAACAAGGAAAAAGTCAAGGGCGGTCACGGCATGTTCTTGCCGCCGATGTTGGTCAATTTTTTTAGGGCTTCACGGCAAATGACAAGGGCGGTCAAGGCACTTGCCGCGGTTGCCATGGTTAAATTCTAGCCCTGCATACGTATGTATGTGCAAATAGTGTGTAAATAGTGGACTTATAGCTTTTTTAGCTTTTCATTGTTTATGTTTTACTTTTGTTACTATAAGTAAAATTTGCACCCCAAAAGTATTTTCCCATTGGGAGATATATAGTCTATCTTTATTTATAGCTCTGTAATCATTAACGTGTATATTTTCATAACATTGTATATATATATTTTTTAAATTATTATATTGAATTATTAGTGATATGGGATAGGCTCCAGCTCACGATATGAGTCCAGTTTTTGCTTATGAGCAGCTGGTTTTCCGAACAATAAGAAAGGACGTACGGCTGTGCCAGCATCATAGGCAGAGCCTTCTCCTGAATACGGGAAGGCCGGTTGAAGCCCATCTGGTAGACCCCCTCCAACAGCTCTGGTTTCCTACAAATGGGGGTGGGGGGGGGGAGAGAGAAACACTTAGAAACCAAAAATTGTCTCACTTTCAATTATGGAGCATGAATGTTGAATAAATAAGGATGTTTATGTCAATGTTGGAAAAAACCCAGATTATCAGGTGGCTCTTAAAGATGATCTTGGTAGATTGGTCTTTTTTACACCACAATCTGCTAAGAAATGGTCAAAGCCGCCAATGGTAGCTGGATGTTTAATAGGGGTGTGAATCTTTGGGCACCACACAATTCAATTGGATTCTTGGGGGTACTGATTAGATTCTCAATTCAAAATGAATACTTTCATAACATTGGATGCCAGTTCTGATGAACTACATTCTTCATAAAATCGATAACAACTCTGATAAGTTTACCTTTAACAAAATGCTACCCCAAACATTTAATAAAGTCAAATACAAATAAGGCAAGAAGAAAAGTATCCCACACTTCTCTTTTCTATAGTAAATCTGTACGTTATGATCATCTACATCAGGCAGGCAGGATGAAGCAGCGCTCTTATTGTGAAGACAGGAACTGTGCGGTCGGTCTTTAGAGTTTTGACGGCAGGTACGGCGCGAGAGTCTGTTGAAATTAAAAATGTTCTCGCCTTCCTGTCGGTCATTTTTTTCTTAACAGCATCATCTCAGAAGACCTTCGGGTGCCGTGAATGCCAATCAAGTGACGAAAGTGATGTCTTGGTGAAGATTGATGATTGCTAATTTTTAGGTCTATTTTTTCAATGCTTGATCAACTGACACACCCTCCGCCATTGACGTAGTGGGCACCCCTGATCCACATCAACAATATGATTTGCCTGAGTGGCTGGACAGGACAGATTTCTTTGATCAAAAATGCATTTATAATTTTTTTGTATCGATTAAGAATCGTCACAAATAAAAATCGACAATTTTTTTGACACCCCTATTGTTTGACATGAAGAATCCCGATGTGAGTGGTCAACACAGAGGTCAGACTTTGAAAGACAACAGCTAATCAGAAAGCGAGCTGACTGAAGAAGCAATATGAACCAGTATTATATTGTTGTGCAGCACTTTGGAAACATTGTTGTAGTTTAAATGTGCTATACAAATATAGTGGATTGGATTGGATAGTGACTGGCCCACAGTGACAAATTTAGAGTTCAGAAATGAGAACAAAAATGAACGAGTTGTACTACAAGCCTTTTCACACAATAGAATTGGCAGATTTAATCATGAATGATACATCAACGTAGTGTTGTCCTGATACCAATATTTTGGTACCGGTACCAAAATGTA
The DNA here is from genome assembly GCF_033978785.1 of Entelurus aequoreus. Classification (NCBI taxonomy): domain Eukaryota; kingdom Metazoa; phylum Chordata; class Actinopteri; order Syngnathiformes; family Syngnathidae; genus Entelurus; species Entelurus aequoreus. The sequence goes on from NC_084737.1 coordinate 15,677,625, forward strand.
TTTCGATACTTTTCGAAATAAAGGGCACCACAAAAAATGTCATTATTGTCTTTATTTTAACAAAAAATCTTAGGGTACATATGTTTATTATTGTAATTTAGTCCTTAAATAAAATAGTGAACATACTAGACAACTTGTCTTTTAGTAGTAAGTCAACAAACAAAGACTTCTAATTAGTCTGCTGACATATGCAGTAACATATTGTGTCATTTATCATTCTATTATTTTGTCAACATTATGAGGGACAAACTGTAAAAATGAATTATTAATCTACTTGTTCATTTACTGTTAATATCTGCTTATTTTCTGTTTCAACATGTTCGATCTACACTTATGTTAAAATGTAAAAATCACTTATTCTTCTGTTGTTTGGATGCTTTATATTAGTTTTGGATGATAGCACGAATTTGGGTATCAATCCGATACCAAGTAGTTACAGGATCATACATTGGTCATATTCAAAGCCCTCATGTGTCCAGGGATATATTTTCTGAGTTTATAAACATAATATGAATTTCTTTAAAACGAAAGAAGATGTTGTGATGCCAAAATATATCGATGTAATCATAGTAGTATTGACTAGATATGCTCCTGTACTTGGTATCATTACAGTGGATGTTAGTTGTAAATCCACCAATGGCGTTTGTTTACATTTTGACGCCGGTGAGCTATGGTGTGTAGTGAAGCATGTTTAGCTTTTCCTCGTCCTCCAGTGATAATGTTACTTGTAAGAAACGTACTTTAGTTGTCGCCATGGAGGCGAGGCTTTGTGATTTAGAAGTAGCTACAACACTGCAGACTGCGGTTGGACTTTAGCCGCTAACTAGCTTGCCATGTCTTAAAGCACCTCTTCCTGAGGGCGTTTCAGTTTTATAACTTCACCTTTTTCTTTAGTTTTTAAGCCAAAATGCGTCCGTTCTCCCTTTTCTGTCTACACACTGTCTGCTTGTAAGTACTCCTCTGCTCATAAAACCAGCAATGACACGACGTAACAACGACGGGGGGTTGAGGGACTGGTACTTTTTAGAGGCGGTATAGTACCGAATATGATTCATTAGATGTACAACCCTACATCAATGTATTCAAAATAAGTGCACACATTTTTTTAGTTTGAATAAAATAATTTCAATCTGGTACTTATTTTTAATACAGTTCTTATTTACAGTTTTCGCTTTCATATTTTTTGAGCTTGTTTTTTTCAGTTCCAATTCTTTAGTTTCAGTTTCAGAATGTTGGCTTGAATTTCGGGGGTGGCGCTTGCCATCAACTGAGAGGGGCGTGGAATCGTGACAGCTGAGCAAAAAAAAAGCTAGGGACCATAACCCACCACATTGCATTTAGGGAACGTGGGAATTAATACCATCCAACTCAAAATGTAAGCTATATGCGGGCTACACCAGAGGTCCCCGAGTCTCCAATAACACCAGAAAAAGATGCTAGATGTGCTGTGAGTCGTTTTTGATAAAGGAAAAAGTCACTAAAAAGGTTTGACCAAGTTTCTAGAAACTTTAAAAATTCTCAACAAAGTGCAATTGAAATTGAAAAATAGAGCACACCGATATAAGAAAATATATTTAATAATAATAATAATTATTAAAAAAATTAAAAATACATTTTAAATCTGTCCTGTCCAGTCAGTTGGGCCAATCATATTGCTGATGTAGATGCCCATATCTGCTGTGCTCGAGAGGTAATCAAAAAGGGCAAGATTTTACAAAACGACGACGAAAAAAGCAGCTCACTCTCCAGTCCAAGGGAGCAGAGTCAAAGAATGCTCAAGTTTGCAGTGATCACTTCGTTAAAGGCCTACTGAAACCCACTACTACTGACCACGCAGTCTGATAGTTTATATATCAATGATGAAATCTTAACATTGCAACACATACCAATACGGCCGGGTTAGATTAGTAAAGTGCAATTTTAAATTTCCCGCGAAATATCCTGCTGAAAACGTCTCGGTATGATGACGTTTGCGCGTGACGTCACGGATTGTAGCGGACATTTTGGGACAGCATTGTGGCCAGCTATTAAGTCGTCTGTTTTCATCGCAAAATTCCACAGTATTCTGGACATCTGTGTTGGTGAATCTTTTGCAATTTGTTTAATGAACAATGAAGACAGCAAAGAAGAAAGCCGTAGGTGGGAAGCGGTGTATTAGCGGCCGGCTGCATCAACACAAACACGTAGAGAACTGGGACAACAGAGACTCTTACCAGGAGGACTTTGAGTTGGATACTCCAGATTCTCTGAACCTTTTGATGATATTACAGACCGTAGATGGTGAAATCTCTAAATTCCTTGCAATAGCTCGTTGAGAAATGTTGTTCTTAAACTGTTGGACAATTTGCTCACACATTTGTTGACAAAGTGGTGGCCCTAACCCCATCCTTGTTTGTGAATGACTGAGCATTTCATGAAAGCTGCTTTTATACCCAATCCTGGCACCTACCTGTTCCCAATTAGCCTGTCTAATAAGTGTTTGATGAGCATTCCTCAACTTTCTCAGTCTTTTTTTGCCACTTGTGCCAGCTTTTTTACACATGTTGCAGGGATCAAATTCAAAATGAGCTAATATTTGCAAAAAATAAAGTTTTCCAGTTCGAACGTTAAGCATCTTGTCTTTGCAGTCTATTCAATTAAATATAGGTTGAAAAGGATTTGCAAATCATTGTATTCTGTTTTTGTTTACCATTTACACAACGTGCCAACTTCACTGGTTTTGGGTTTTGTATTTATTGTATATTTAATATATGTGTTTTTGTCTTTAAAATGTTTTACTTGTATCTTATCTTTTATTCGTACTCATTGTTCTTCCTATTTTACATGTTTTATTATTTCAATACTTTCCAGCGTTCCTCCGAGGGAGCCCTCTGCATCAGAGATTATATCAGCCATGGATGGGGGGTTCGCTTTGTGTCAGCATCCTGGTGATCTCCTGGTGCTGACAGCTAATGTGATAGTGTTTCTTCACTTGACTCCTCTGTACTCAGACATGCATGCAACAGTGCGTGTGATTGGTGAGGGACGTGGGTCATGGGATATTGTTTTAAGAGTCTGTAAAAAGCTTTTTTGCATTTTCTCATGTACGAAAAGCGCTTTATAAATAAAGTTGGATTGTTTTCTTTGGCAAAAAGGGCATACAACATTAAAACAATAACTTTATATTGGCAGGTTGACCTGAAGTTAATCTGGAGATTTGAGCGTTGAATAATAACAAAAACAATAATAATAGATTATTTATTTTTATAAATAAAGTTTGGTTGTTTTCTTTGACAAGAAGGGCATAAAACATTAAAACAATAACTTTATACTGGCAGGTTGACCTGAAGTTAATCTGGAGATTTAAGCGTTGAATAATAACAAAAAGAATAATAATAGATGATTTATTTTTTTAAATAAAGTTTGATTGTTTTGTTTGACAAGAAGGGCATAAAACATTAAAACAATAACTTTATACTGACAGGTTGACCTGAAGTTAATCTGGAGATTTAAGCGTTGAATAATAACAAAAACAATAATAATAGATGATTTATTTTTATAAATAAAGCCTGGTTGTTTTCTTTGACAAGAAGGGCATAAAACATTAAAACAATAACTTTATACTGGCAGGTTGACCTGAAGTTAATCTGGAGATTTAAGCGTTGAATAATAACAAAAAGAATAATAATAGATGATTTATTTTTTTAAATAAAGTTTGATTGTTTTGTTTGACAAGAAGGGCATAAAACATTAAAACAATAACTTTATACTGACAGGTTGACCTGAAGTTAATCTGGAGATTTAAGCGTTGAATATTAACAAAAACAATAATAATAGATTATTTATTTTTAACATTTTTATAAACAAAGTTTGATTGTTTTCTTTGACAAGAAGGGCATAAAACATTAAAACAATAACTTTATACTGGCAGGTTGACCTGAAGTTAATCTGGAGATTTGAGCGTTGGACAATAAAAACAATAATAATAGATGATTTATTTTTTTAACTTTTATAAATAAAGTTTGAATGTTTTCTTTGACAAGAAGGGCATAAAACATTAAAACAATAACTTTATACTGGCAGGTTGACCTGGAGTTAATCTGGAGATTTAAGCGTTGAATATTAACAAAAACAATAATAATAGATGATTTATTTTTATAAATAAAGTCTGGTTGTTTTCTTTGACAAGAAGGGCATACAACATTAAAACAATAACTTTATACTGGCAGGTTGACCTGAAGTTAATCTGGAGATTTAAGCGTTGAATATTAACAAAAACAATAATAATAGATTATTTATTTTTAACATTTTTATAAACAAAGTTTGATTGTTTTCTTTGACAAGAAGGGCATAAAACATTAAAACAATAACTTTATACTGGCAGGTTGACCTGAAGTTAATCTGGAGATTTGAGCGTTGGACAATAAAAACAATAATAATAGATGATTTATTTTTTAAACTTTTATAAATAAAGTTTGAATGTTTTCTTTGACAAGAAGGGCATAAAACATTAAAACAATAACTTTATACTGGCAGGTTGACCTGGAGTTAATCTGGAGATTTAAGCGTTGAATATTAACAAAAACAATAATAATAGATGATTTATTTTTTTACATTTTTATAAATAAAGTTTGATTGTTTTCTTTGACAAGGGCATACAACATTAAAACAATAACTTTATACTGGCAGGTTGACCTGAAGTTAATTTGGAGATTTGAGCGTTGAATAATAACAAAAACAATAATAATAGATGATTTATTTTTATAAATAAAGTTTGATTGTTTTCTTTGATAAGAAGGGCATAAAATATTAAAACAATAATTTTATACTGGCAGGTTGACCTGGAGTTAATCTGGAGATTTAAGCGTTGAATAATAACAAAAACAATAATAATAGATGATTTAATATTTACATTTTTATAAATAAAATTTGATTGTTTTCTTTGACAAGAAGGGCATAAAACATTAAAACAATAACTTTATACTGGCAGGTTGACCTGAAGTTAATCTGGAGATTTGAGCGTTGAATAATAACAAAAACAATAATAATAGATTACTTATTTTTGGGCAGCACGGTGGTAGAGGGGTTAGTGCGTCTGCCTCACAATACGAAGGTCCTGAATAGTCCTGAGTTCAATTGCATGTCCTCTCCGTGACTGCGTGGGTTCCCTCCGGGTACTCCGGCTTCCTCCCACTTCCAAAGACATGCACCTGGGGATAGGTTGATTGGCAACACTAAATTGGCCGTAGTGTGAGAATGTGAGTGTGAATGTTGTCTGTCTATCTGTGTTGAACCTGCGATGAGGTGGCGACTTGTCCAGGGTGTACCCCTCCTTCCGCCCGATTTTAGCTGAGATAGGCTCCAGAGCCCCCCGTGACCCCGAAGGGAATAAACGGTAGAAAATGGATGGATGGACTTATTTTTAACATTTTTATGACTGAAACCCTTCCAGGTACTCAGGACAAAACTTGAGGGGACCCCTAAAGGGTAAAAAAAACAAAAAAACTATAAAATGTATTGATTTTGAAATGTGAAAATATTAAAATATGTTTTGATATTTCAGTGTGCAACCCTGGTGTAAACATCTGAAGTGTGTATAGGGCAGGGACATTGGGGGGGCCCTTCAGGATTCTTGTGTATGGGGGGGCCAAGAATTTGGTGCTACGACCCTGTATAGGGGCTAGAGATTTCACCTTTTTGTACGATTTGACAAAACGGCCACAGGTGAGGTAGTGCGAACTGAACAGGACTCACAGGCGAAGCTCCTCGAAGGTCTTGACGGAGAACAGCGGGGAAGTGGGGTCCCTCTGCAGGACCTCCACTTCGTTCCTGTTGCTCACCAGACATCGGTGGATCATTTTGTTGAGCAGGGACACTTCAGCCAGGTCGACTCGGTCTTCTTCATGCTTTCCATTTTGTTCTCTGGTGTTTAACTTCATGTTTCCTGCACAGCCACCACCAACACACGTATGAACCACGGGAGTTGGGTAAACAAAGTGTCAAGACTGGCTTACCGTTGATATCTCTGAAGCTCACCAGATTCATCTTCTTTGCTGGCTCCGACTGCTAAATGAAATCAACATTAATGAGATGTCACGCGTGTCGAAAGTGCTAGTCCAACTTTTTGTTGCCGAGTTGTAGTCGTCATTAACAGGGCTGGCCCGTGGCATAGGCCGTATAGACAAATGGTAAGGGCGCCGTCCATCAGGGGGCGCCACGCCAGTGCCACAAATGTTGGAGAAAAAAAAAAAAAAGTTGGTACTATTATTTCTAAATACAAAAAATAATCCCACATTAATTAAAATGCAAAGTAAAGCCTATTTAATAGAAATATTATTTGTTACAACATTACGCCCCCCCCGCACGGTGCGCCCCCTCCCTCCCTGCCCGTATCATGACTCTTTTTGGACGTCACCACATCAAAAAATCAACACAAGATGTCAAAACGGCCAAAACTGTCAGGTGCCCAGGGAAGAAAAAAGAGAAAAGAAGAGGAAAAATGAGAAAAAGACAGAGGTAGCAGGTAGGTAACGTTAGCCTACATGAAATTATTTGTCTGTTACAGAATGTGATAGTGACCTGGCTTTTTAGCATTAAGCTAATGTTACATGATTCGGCAATTGCTAATCAATAAATAGCTAGTTCTGTTTTAACGTCGGGTTAATATTGTGGAGGGGACTAAATTGTTATGAAAAATAATAATGTAACGTTAAGTAATTACAGTACTCCCATCTTACATTCCTCAGGGACATTTGTATTAGATCTTTTAAGCAGGTATTTTTTGTTTACATTGTTATTGCGTTCTAGTTAGCTAATGTTTGCCCTGCAGGTAATAGTCACTTTTCCACCCCTTTATATATTAGGTATAGTTGTAAGCCTAGTTGTTAAAGTGCACATCATTAATGTTAATTAAGCAATATCACATGGGAGGGAATGCTGTTTTTTAATTTGAGCACTGCTGTGATTCGGTTAAAGATAATCATAACATAACATTCTCATATAATATGTTAATTTGCTTTCTTTAAGTAAAAAAAAGGTCAAAGACAAAGCTTTTCGGTTTCTTGTGAGTATATACACTTCACTGCCGATGTGGGGGGGCGCCACCTAAAATCTTGCCTAGGGCGCCAGATTGGTTAGGGCCAGGCCTGGTCATTAATGTGTTTTCATGCGTGTCAAAAGTGCCAGTCGAACTTTTGTTGCTGGTGTATAGTCGTCATTAATGTATTTTCATGCGTGTCAAAAGTGCCAGTCCAACTTTTGTTGCTGAATTAAAGTCGACATTCATGAGTTTTCATCCGTGTCGAAAGTGCGAGCCCAGCTTTTGGCTAGCGCCCCTCCGCCACGTTAGTTTTTAGCATCATCGAATTAATTCACCTGCACCCGCCCGGTGCTTGCCTCTTGTTTGTCGGCGTCGAGCGCCCACGACTCCTCGGACATTTTGAAAAGTTGGCTGCAAACTTTCAGGACCAAGCAAGTCGGACTTTTCCCCAGCAGAAGCTTCAGCTAATGATAGCGAAGTGACAAGTTTAGTACAGACCTGAACTGACCGCTGATGCTGATGCTGATGCCTTCACTGACGCCAGGGGGGAATAGGATTTTAGGGTCTGCGAAGTAAATCAACGCGATTTTGAGTCTACATTTTTGTTTCTGTTTGCGCCTTCCATATACGTACAGATAATTGTGAAATAATCTTCCAAGTTTCACTTGTTAACAGCGCGGCTTTTATTTCGAACTGAACAAGTAAACGTTCACGTGCTGGTGTGTCCTAATTTTCGAGGGTTAGTGAATACACCACTCAGCACACGCATCATTAAAACGCCACACAGCTCAATTATATTTAGCTAAAAAAAGAAATGTCACGCAAACCAAATATTGTTTTGTTTTGTTCTTGTATATATATATATATATATATATATATATATATATATATATATATATATATATATATATATATATATATATATATATATATATATATATATATATATATATATATATATATATATATATATATATATATATATATATATATATATATAATATATATATATAGCAAAAAAATAAAATAAAAAATATATATATATATTAGGGGTGTGGGAAAAAATTGATTCGAATTCGAATCGCGATTCTCACGTTGTGCGATTCAGAATCGATTCTCATTTTTAAAAAATCTATTTTTAAAAAAAAATGTATTTATTTATTTACTTTTTTTTTTTTAATTAATCAATCCAACAAAACAATACACAGCAATACCATAACAATGCAATCCAATTCTAAAACCAAACCCGACCCAGCAACACTCAGAACTGCAATAAACCGAGCAATTGAGAGGAGACACAAACACGACACAGAACAAACCAAAAGTAGTGAAACAAAAATGAATATTATCAACAACAGTATCAATATTAGTTACAATTTCAACATAGCAGTGATTAAAAATCCCTCATTGACATTATCATTAGACATTTATAAAAAGAAAAAGAAAAAAGAACAATAGTGTTACAGTGGCTTACACTTGCATCGCATCTCATAAGCTTGACAACACACTGTGTCCAATATTTTCACAAAGATAAAATAAGTCATATTTTTGGTTCATTTAATAGTTAAAACAAATTTACATTATTGCAATCAGTTGATAAAACATTGTCCTTTACAATTATAAAAGCTTTTTACAAAAATCTACTACTCTGCTTGCATGTCAGCAGACTGGGGTAGATCCTGCTGAAATCCTATGTATTGAATGAATAGAGAATCCTTTTGAATCCTGGCAAAAATCTTAGCCACACGATTATCAAATGTAATAGGAAAATTAATTCATACTGACCAAACTGGCTTTATGGAAGGTCGACAATCTTCAGACAATACAAGGAAATTTTCAATGTTATTTACTATGCTAGGAGTCTCCCTTATCCCACAGCAGTATGTAGTGTTGATGCGGAGAAGGCATTCAACCGCATAAACTGCTCATTTATGTTTTGCACGTTACGTAAATTTGGATTTGGAGATCATTTTATTCAATGGATTAAGATGCTTTATACAAGGCCCATGGCATCAGTCAAAACCAATAATCATATTTCAGAACCTTTTTCGTTAAAAAGAGGAGTAAAACAGGGATGTCCTGCATCTGGATTATTATTTAATTTGGTTATTGAACCCTTAGCTGCAAAAATAAGAAGTGAAAATAATATTCATGGTATAAAATTTGCTCTCAGTATAATAAGTTATCGATGTATTGTGACAACATAATTCTCTACCTGTCACATGTTAACTCCTCTCTTCACTATATCAATAATGTCATCAATGAACTGGCTGTTTATCAAGGTATAAAGTCAATTGGGACAAATGTGAAATATTACCACTTAATAAACACTGCAAGAAATCACAAGTTCAGAACTCCAAAATTAAATGGAAAGAGGCAGAAATCATATATCTAGGACTACACATTACACCAAACTTTTATAAAAGCAGAGATCTAAATATTAAACATTTGATACTGTTGTTGATAATATTCATTTTTGTCTCACTACTTTTAGATTGTTCCGTGTCATGTTTGTGTCCTCAATTGCTCTCAATTGCTCTGTTTATTGCTATTCTGAATGTTGCTGGGTCGGGTTTGGTTTTGAAACTGGATTGCATTGTTATGGTATTATTGTGTATTGTTTTCATTAAAAAAAAAAATAAAAAAATTTTTTTTTAAAAAAATCGTTTTTGAATCGAGAATCGTGTTGAATTGAAAAAAAAATAAATCGATTTTGAATCGAATCGTGACCCCAAGAATCGATTTTGAATGGAATCGTGGGACACCCAAAGATTCACAGCCCTAGTGGTTTGCTAGCTGCACTAAAGCGAACTAACAGGCCCTCCAGCGAGTGGTTAAAGCGGCGGGGAAAATTACAAGGACGATACTCCCAGAGATGAGTGCCATGTACACAACTCGCTGCCTAAAGCGAGTACATAACATCCTGAAAGACAGATACCACCCAGCACATGGCCTCTTCAACCTGCTACCCTCTGGAAGAAGGTATAGATCGATTCGCGCCAGGACCACCAGAATGTCTCACAGTCTGTATCCCCAGGCTGTGAGACTGCTAAATGAACAGCCTGCCCCTTTGCTGCCCCAGACCATCTTATTACCTCACTCTTCACCACCTCAATAATTGTGCTCTGGACATTGCATTGCTGCAAGATCAACGTAACACCCATCAGACATCTGACTGTTCCCACCCCCACGCCCCTCTATTAGCGATCTTCTTGACAATGCTAAACTGTAAACCAGGGATCACCAATGCGGTGCCCGCGGGCACCAGGTCGCCCGTAAGGACCAGATGAGTCGCCCGCGGGGCCTGTTCTAAAAAAAAAAAAAATTAAAAAAAAAAAATTAAATCTACATAGAAAAAACCCAAGATACACTTTCAATCAGTGCATCAACCCAAACAACCTCCCCCATACACACTCATCCACACCCACTCACACAAAAGGGGTTATTTCTTTCTGCTACCAATATTCTGGTTCACACAACATAGACAACACATCTGCAAGGGACACAGTCCCTGAAGCACACATGATTGTATAGGCTGCTGGTCCACTAACATTTTCATTAATTACTATTTTTTATGTAATAATTTTTATATTGTTTTACTTTCTTTTTTATCCAAGAAAATGTTTTTTATTTATTCATCTTATTTTATTTTATTTTTTTAAAAAGGGCCTTATCTTCAACAGACCAGGTTGTCAATGAAATTAGATTTGTTTAAAGGGTTTTTTAAACCAGGCCCAGTCCAGATAATGTCCAAGTCGGACTCAGCAACACACACCTTCATTTATGTACACAGAAAAAAATTAGGGAACACAACAGATTGCATTGGCGTGGTTAAGAGGGGAAGAGTATATTTACAGCTAGAACTCACCAAGTCAAGTATTTCATATATATATATATATATATATATATATATATATATATATATATATATATATATATATATATATATATATATATATATATATATACACTACCGTTCAAAAGTTTGGGGTCACCCAAACAATTTTGTGGAATAGCCTTCATTTTTAAGAACAAGAATAGACTGTTGAGTTTCAGATGAAAGTTCTCTTTTTCTGGCTATTTTGAGCGTTTAATTGACCCCACAAATGTGATGCTCCAGAAACTCAATATGCTCAAAGGAAGGTCGGTTTTGTAGCTTCTGTAACGAGCTAAACTGTTTTCAGATGTGTGAACATGATTGCACAAGGGTTTTCTAATCATCAATTAGCCTTCTGAGCCAATGAGCAAACACATTGTACCATTAGAACACTGGAGTGATAGTTGTTGGAAATGGGCCTCTATACACCTATGTAGATATTGCACCAAAAACCAGACATTTGCAGCTAGAATAGTCACTTACCCCATTAGCAATGTATAGAGTGTATTTGTTTAAAGTTAAGACTAGTTTAATGTTATCTTCATTGAAAAGTACAGTGCTTTTCCTTCAAAAATAAGGACATTTCAATGTGACCCCAAACTTTTGAACGGTAGTGTATATATATATCTACATCCTGAAAATATGCAAACAAAACTGTTTTTAGATAATTGATACTTCAAACTTGCATAAATAAATCTTAAGGAATATAACATAACTTGGCTTCTGAGAGCTTCAAAATGTAATGAATAAAATGCTAAAGTTGTTGATAAACAAGCAATTATTTAATAATTAAAGATGGTCATTTTAAATGAATTATTATGATCATTTTAAAATGTATTATTTTAAATATGTTTATTTTAATGTATAAGTCTATGGCTGGATGTAATAAGGAGTCAGAAAAAATACAAATAAAAATACAATTAATTTTGATGTTTTTAGCAAAATATAGTAAAAATGTATTTAGTTTTTTTTTTAAATTAATAAATATATAAATTTTTAGGTAAGATAAACATAATAATACAATTTATCTCTAGTCTGGATGATTTAGTTCTTGTCACCCTGTTGTCCTCCCGTCTCTTCCCCGAGGATGGCTCCATGAGCTGGGCAAACGCCTGGAGATGCCCTACGTCAACAACATAGGTCGGCGGCCCGTCGGTGCGCAGCTCGTACATCGACGCCCTCAGCAGCCTGACCAGCGTCGGCTTTGGCAACGTGTGCGTCAACACGGATGCCAAGAAGATCTTCTCCATCTGCACCATGCTCATCGCCGGTATGCCGGACGCCTCGTATGGAATAACGTGATTGGGCAGGCATGCTGTTTATATCGTGGGAAAGCGGACGTGAAAAAAGGCTGTCCTCACTCAGGTCCGCATGGAGCTGGAGGGGGCGTGGCCTCCAGCTCCGGCAGAAAATCGTGAGATTTCCGGGAGAATATTTGTCCCGGGAGGTTTTCGGGAGAGGCGCTGAATTTCGGGAGTCTCCCGGAAAATTCGGGAGGGTTGGCAAGTATGCCATGGCGACAAATAAAGTAAGTTTCTTACAAGTAGCATTATCACTGCAGGACGAGGAATAGCAAAGCATGCTTCACTACACACCGTAGGAGGATACAATAGATCACCGCCGTCACAATGTAAACAAATGCCATGTGTGGATCTACACCTGACATCCACTGTAATGATACCAAGTACAGGAGCGAATCTAGTCGATACTACTATGATTACATCAATATTTTTTTATAGTCACAAAATCTTTTTTCCTTTTTTAAAAATTCATATTATGTTTATAAACTCAGGAAATATGTCCCTGGACACATGAGGACTTTGAATATGACCAATGTAGGATCCTGTAACTACTTAAATTCGGATTGATACCCAATTTTGTGGTATTATCCAAAACTAATGTAAAGTATCAAACAACAGAAGAATAAGTGCTTTTTACATTATAACAGAAGTGTAGATAGAACATGCTAAAAGAGAAAGTAAGCAGATATTAACAGCAAATGAACAAGTGGATTAATAATCAATTTTCTACTGCTTGTCCTTTATAATGTATACAAAATAATAGAATGATAAATGACACAATATGTTACTGCATACGTCAGCAGACTAATTAGGAGCCTTTGTTTGTTTACTTACTACTAAATGACAAGTTGTCCGGTATGTCCACTATTTTATTTAAGGACTAAATTGCAATAATAAACATATGTTTAATATACCCTAAGGTTTTTTGTTAAAATAAAGCCAATAATGACATTTTTTGTGGTCCCCTTTATTTAGAAAAGTACCGAAAAGTACAGAAAAGTATCAAAAAGTATCAAAATACTTGGTATCTGGACAACCCTAGTTTGAATACAGGAAAATAAAACCACTAGATCAGGGGTGTCTCAACTTTTTCCACAAAGGGCCACACACTGACAAGTCAAAGCATGCGGGTGCCGTTTTGATATTTTATTTTGTAAAAAAAAGAAAAGAAAAAAAGAATCTAAAACAGACATACATTTACAGACAAAACAATGTGTCTGCTTTGTATTAATATTAGTATTAAAATTAGCTACCATATTTGCTTATTATGCTTAAATTTTTACTGTTGTTTTTTTGTCTGATTTTATTTTGACAACATGCCGCGGGCCAAAAAAACTTGTGATGCGGGCCGCAAATTTCCCCCGGGCCACACTTTGGACACCCCTGCGCTAGATGGAGCCCGCGTGCGCCACAAGTAGTCCGCGTACCACGGTTAGATAACAAGTTAAACCGCCATTTAAATTTTTTTTTTTGCGAGGAACGGTGTGTGTGTGCTAAGGGAGGTGGGTTAACTGAGGTGGGTTGGCCCCCGGGCCTTAATTTGCCCAGGTTTGCACTAAATGGAGCCTGCGTGCACCACGAGTAGTTCGCTTACCACGGTTTTATAACAAGTTGGACCACCATTTTTTAAAATTTTTTTGCAAGGAAAGGTGTGTGTGCTAAGGGAGGTGAGTTAACTGAAGTGCGTTGGCCCCCGGGCCTTGGTTTGCCCAGGTCTGCACTAGATGGAGCCCGCGTGCGCCACAAGTAGTTCGCGTACCACGGTTAATTAATAAGTTAAACCGCCATTTCAATTTTTTTTTTTTTTGCGAGGAACGGTGTGTGTGTGCTAAGGGAGGTGGATTAACTGAGGTGGGTTGGCCCCCGGGCCTTAATTTGCCCAGGTCTGCACTAGATGGAGCCTGCGTGCGCCACTGCGTAGTTCGCGTACCACAGTTAGATAACAAGTTAATTTATCATGTTCTGTTTGGTTTTTGGACTCCCTCAGTTCCTGTTTTGGTGCACCCCTGGGTTTGTTCTCTGTTTCCATGGGTGCTTATTGTCTTCACATGTCTCTGATTGGTGTTCGGGACGCTCACCTGTTTCCCCAGCACTAATCAGAGCACTATTTAATCTTGCCTTTGCCGGTCAGTCAGTCTGGCTTCCTAATTTGCTACAAGCAACAGCTAACGACGGTTTGATTTCCTGTTTTGGTATATTAGCTTCCACGCTAAGCTCCTTTTGTTTTGTAGCTCCCACGCTAGCCCCCTTAGATTTTGCCTTCCGTGCTATAAGCACGCTTTTGTTAGTTTCCGCCTGATTTATTGCTAAAAATAAATAATTTCCTACCTGCACGCTGTGTCCGAAGTCCGTCTGCATCTTGGGAGAACGACCCCCGCATCACGATGCGCCCAGATCTTTACAGTAACGGTGTCAGGTTCAAACATTGATGACATCTATTAATCAGACAAGAAGCAAGGAATCAATGAGAGACAGAGTTCAATTTAGCTCATGAGGAGAACGCATGGAGCTATACACTTAGTCACAGTCTCGCCCTACGCTCTAGGGTTCAGCCCCCGCATCCCTCTATTCAGGAGTTCCACAGTCAACATCACTCAGGCCGCCTCTAAAAGGAGTGGTCACATACACTACCGTTCAAAAGTTTGGGGTCACATTGAAATGTCCTTATTTTTGAAGGAAAAGCACTGTACTTTTCAATGAAGATAACTTTAAACTAGTCTTAACTTTAAAGAAATACACTCTATACATTGCTAATGTGGTAAATGACTATTCTAGCTGCAAATGTCTGGTTTTTGGTGCAATATCTACATAGGTGTATAGAGGCCCATTTCCAGCAACTATCACTCCAGTGTTCTAATGGTACAATGTGTTTGCTCATTGGCTCAGAAGGCTAATTGATGATTAGAAAACCCTTGTGCAATCATGTTCACACATCTGAAAACAGTTTAGCTTGTTACAGAAGCTACAAAACTGACCTTCCTTTGAGCAGATTGAGTTTCTGGAGCATCACATTTGTGGGGTCAATTAAACGCTCAAAATGGCCAGAAAAAGAGAACTTTCATCTGAAACTCGACAGTCTATTCTTGTTCTTAGAAATGAAGGCTATTCCACAAAATTGTTTGGGCGACCCCAAACTTTTGAACGGTAGTGTACATTATGCAAAGCAGGTCCAGTACGCACAATACGTGACGGAATGTGCTGGGGGCCTTGTGATTTCGCCTTTTCTCCGCTTCGTCTGCGTGCTGTCGTCTTAACTGCGTTGAGGTCCTTGTTGTCTCTGCTTCGTCTGCGTGCTGTCGTCTTATCTTCGTTGAGGTCCTTGAAGTCCTTGGCTTTTAGCAGGCTAAAACAAAGATAACATCCGCGGCTGAGGCCACCCCTCAGACAAGAAGTTTCGTCCTTGCACAGATACAAAAGTCTAACTTGAGCACAATAGCTAATAACTATAGCAACGGACTTTAAGCATACTAAAGTTAGTGTGATAATATATACATAATTATTCTAACTGTTAGACTGCCATTTTTAAATGTTGTTTTGCCAGGAAAGGTGTGTGTGTGTGTGTGCTAAGGAGGTGGGTTAACTGAAGTGGTTTGGCCCCCGGGCCTTAATTTGCCAGGGTCTGCACTAGATGGAGCCCGCGTGCGCCACGAGTAGTTCGCGTACCACAGTTAGATAACAAGTTAGATCGCCATTTAAAACAATTTTTTTTGCGAGGAAAGGTGTGTGTGTGTGTGTGTACTAAGTGGGTTAACTGAGGTGGGTTGGACGCGCGCACACACACACACACACACACACACACACACATGCGCGGCCCCACACAGAGCAAGGAGCAAGCGAGTGCATAAAGACATACTCTTATTGCCATGGCAGCCTTGCAAGAAAACAGACGGATCAAACGGAGTGATAACAAAACACAGAGGCGGCCAAACGCCCACGCCGTATTTGAGAGAGTCAGCCTTTCCAAATCTGCCTCACAGAGAGAGAAAAGGCACTTCACAGGTTGGAAGACACAAACCTTCGCCCTTCTACCCCACCCCGGGAGGGCCTGGATGACATCGTTGACTAATTTGCATAATTGACAGAGACACGTGTGCAAAATGCATATTAGTGTTTCTATTTCCTGATGACAACAATTTAGCTGTTTTCCTGTTTGCTAAAAACAGACACCGTAAAGACAAAGTGCATTATTTGCGCTATGGCTAGTCAAAAACTTTGTTTTTTGTCCAGTCTTGTTTTTTTGTACCTTTAAAAAATCCAAAGTACATTAACGGTCTGGATACTTGCTAAAGAAAATTGTCAAGTTGGCACCACTCAGCCCTTTTGCTAACTCCTCTTATTCTCTGGCGGACCAAGGCGTGTACGAGTGCTAAGAAGCAAAGTTACGATGCATGACTCCACTTCACAGGTAGCAGCAAATTTCAGTCATTCGAATTAACTTGTAGAGGGCCGCCACAAATTAATTAATGTAGCCTAAATGTTTGTTTTTTTTAAACATCTTTTTAGCTGTAAAATTGAATTTATTAATATCATTACAGCTTTCTCCTTTAAAAAATATATGTAATTTAATGTATTATTATTACTATATATTTTATAATTATATATATTGTATATATATATATATATATATATATATATATATATATATATATATATATATATATATATATATATATACAATATAATATAATGTTATAATAATAATAATAATAATAATATATGATATAATTATTATTAAGATGTTTTTTTAAACATCTTTTAGCTTTAAAATTGAATTTATTAATATCATTACAGCTTTCTCCTTTAAAAAATATACGTAATTTAATGTATTATTATTACTATATATTTTATAATTATATATAATGTATATATATATGTATATACAATATAATATAATGTTATAATAATAATAATAATAATATTAATATATGATATAATTATTATTAAGATGTTTTTTTAAACATCTTTTAGCTTTAAAATTGAATTTATTAATATCATTACAGCTTTCTCCTTTAAAAAATATATGTAATTTAATGTATTATTATTATTGTTTTATTATTATTATTATTATTATTATTATTATTATATATTATAATTATACATAATATATTAAATTATAATATTATTATATTATTATTAATATATTATATTGTTATAATTATATATATTATAACTATACACATCATTATATATCATGTATTACATTATTATAATAATATATGATATTGATATTATTAACATGTTTTTAACATCTTTTTAGCTGTAAAATTTAATGTATTAATATCATTACAACTTTCTCCTTTAAAAATATATGTAATTTAATGTATTATATATATATATATATATATATATATATATATATATATATATATATATATATATATATATATATATATATATATATATATATATATAATAATTAAATATAATATATTATATATAATACATTATAATATTATTATAATAATAATAATATTATATATTATTATTATTTACTAATTTACAATACTATTTAATATCACTAAATTCAGACTTTATTCTCGTTAAATATGGCAAAGATATACATTTTTGCAATATTGCAGCTTTATTTTCCAAAAATGGCAGTTTTTTCTCTTCATGAAATATGAATTTATTCTCATAGAAATATATTTTTATTTATATTAATATACAATTCTGACTTTATTGCCATTTGATTACCAACAACTTTTTTTGGCATTATTACAACTTTGTTAAAAAAAAAAAAAAAATCATGAATTATGACTTTGTTTTCATAAAATTAAGATTGTACAATAGGAATATTACTAAATTACGATTTAATTATTGTCAAATTTGACAAAAAAAATCTTTTTTTGCAATATAGCAGTTTGATTTTCCTGAAACGGCTTGTTTTCTCTCTTTGTCAACTACGACATTATTGTCATAAAAGTTATGTTTTTATTAGTAATACTACAACATTTGGACTTTAGTCTATTTTGATTATCAAAATGTGTTGTAAAATGTATTTTTTTCTTGTGAATTATGACTTTATTGTCATAAAATTAACTGTTCAGTAGTAACATCACTAAATTCGGACTTTATTCTCGTTATATATGGCAAAAAAACTAATTTTTGCAATATTGCAGCTTTATTATCCTAAAATGGCTGTTTTTGTTATTTATATCACAACACAATTCTGACTTTTTTGCCATTTGATTACCAAAAACGTATTTGGCACTATCACAACTTTGTTCTCGAAAAATAGCTTTTTTTCTTCACAAATTATGACTTTATTCACATAAATTTCAGATTTTACAATAGGAATATTACTAATTATAGTCAGATTTATCAAAAAGAAAAATTATTGCAATATTGCAGTTTGATTTTCCTGAAAAGCTTTTTTTCCCCTCTCTTTGTCAATTACGACATTATTCTCATAATAGGTATGTTTTTATTAGTAATACTACAAAATGTATTCTAGTTTGATGACCAACATTTTTTTAACGTGGGGTGTAAGTGTGCATATCTGTGTAGTACTTCAAGTGTGCATGTCTCACTGTAGTGTTTACTGCATGACCCTGCCAAGGCCAGTACAGAGGGAATCGAACTGTAGCTAAGGATTGTATTGGTCGGAGAGAGAAAGTGCATTCCAACGGTTTGTGTGCTGTCATTGTCCGTTATGGCTCTCAAATTGATGATAATTTCGCCTTGCAGAGCGGAAAGCTTCTCCGAGATGTCGTCCAGTTTGCGATTCAGTACAGGAATCACCAAAGTCTCTCTCTCTCTCTCTCTCTCTCTCTCTCTCTCTCTCTCTCTCTCTCTCTCTCTCTATATATATATATATATATATATATATATATATATATATATATATATATATATATATATATATATATATATATATATGTATATACATATATATATACACATATATACATACATACATATATATACAGTATGTGGACATATATATATATACATGCATATATATTTATATTTCTTAATAGACGGATTTAAAAATTAGGGGTGTCGATTTTTTATTTGTTGTAATCGATTAAGAATCGTTACAAATATTAATCGCGATTAACATGAAAATCTTTTTTTTTTTTTGACACCCTTAATCTGTACAGCAGATATGTGCATCTACATCAATCAACACTATGATTTGCCTTAGTGTCTGGACAGGACGAATTAAAAATAAATAAATCGTTTTTTGATTCGTTGTAATCGATTAATAATCGTTACCAAAAAGAATCGTGATTAATCTGAAAATCTATGTATTTATTTGTTTGTTTTTTGACACCCCTAATCTGTACATCAGATATGGACATCTACATCAACAATATGATTTGCCTTATTGCCTGGACAGGATGAATTAAAAAAACTAAAATTTGATTTTTGATTTGTTTGAATCAATTAAGAATTGTCACAGTTAAGAATCGCTGTTCATTCGAAAATCAATTGAAAAAAAAAAAAATTCGGGGTGTTAAAGAAAAAAAAATAGATTTTTGATTTTTTTAAATCAATTTTTATTTTTATTTTCTGACACCCCTAATCTATACATCAGATATGAGCATCTACATCAGCTATATCATTTTCTAAATGCCCAGACAGGAGAGATTTAAAAATTACGGGTGTCAATTTTTTTTAATCGATTTTTGATTATTTTATAATCGATTAAGAATTGATACAAAAAAGAATCGTGATTAATCTGAAAATCGCTTATTTATTTTTTTACACCCCTAATTTGTACAGCAGATATGGGCATCTGCATCGTCAATATAATTTGCCTTAGTGTCTGGACAGGTATGTTTAAAATATATATATATTTTTAACTCGATTGTTGACTTTTTTTAATTGATTAAGAATTGTTACAAATAAGAATCGCGACTAATCTGAAAATCTATTTTTTTCTTTTTTGACACCCCAAAACTTTACAGCAGATATGGGCATCTACATCAGCTACATAATTTTCTAATTGCATAGACAGGACGGATTTAAAAATTATGGGTGTCCAAAAAATAATAATACATTTTTGTTTTTGTAATCGATTATGAATCGTTACAAATAAGAATCACAATTGATCTGAAAATCTTTTTTTTTTTTTGCCCCCCCCTAATTTGTACAGCAGATATGGGCATCTACATTAACAATATGATTTGCCTTAGTGTCTGGACACGTATGTTGAAAATATATATATTTTAAAAATTGATTGTTGATGTTTTTGAATCGATTAAGAATTGTTACAAATAAAAATGGTGACTAATCTGAAAATTGATTTTTTAAATTTATTTGTTGACACCCCTAAATCTGTAAAGCAGATATGGGCATCTACATCAGCTATATCATTTTCTAAATGCCTACACAGGACGCGTTTAAAAATTAGGGCTAATCGATTAAGAATCGTTACAAATAAGAATCGCGATTCATCTGAAAATCTAATTATTTTTTTTGACACCCCTAATTTGTACATCGAATATGGCCATCTACATCAACAATATGATTTGTCTTAGTGTCTGGACAGGTATGTTTAAACATTTTTTTTTTTTATATCGATTTTTTCTTTTTTTTGAATCGATTAGGAATCGTTACAAATAAGAAATGCGAATAATCTAAAAATCGATTTTTTTTAATTTTTGCCACCCCTAACCTGTACAGCAGATATGGGCATCTACTGTCGTAAAATTTCTGACCTTTTGACCTATATTTCTTGTCTTTTAAGAATGTCCGCTCATTTTCAATTCTCTTCTATTTTGTGCCATTGAATGGACCAGTTGTGGGACAAAGGTGAATATGGAGTTATGCCAACCTGTCTACAGAATGTTTAGATTTTCCAAATATGACTAAGAGATACAAGGTTGTTTTGGAACAGACAAAACCAAAACAAACCAATCATGACGCACTCGATAAAAAACAATGACGCACAAGAGACATATAAAAAATGGCAGAAGACCGAAACTCGGGAGTGATTTTGGCTTGTGTGTGTCTTGTTTACTCCGGAGTAACATGTGGTCTGTCTGCACGGCCAACTTAATTCAACCTGCACTTCTGATAATGGGTAAATAAATTTGTTGTACTAAACTACTTTTGTTGCCTGCTTAAGCTTCGGACAATCCACTACACAAATTGGCGTCACGAACAGGATGGTTTAGAAGCTACAGGTCGACAGCCGCTCCCGCTCTCTCTGTCAGGCAGACAGTGTGCTGCACGCGCGCATAACAAGGTAAGCGTTTTGCTTAAAGTGTAAACATTTTCTGCCTGGAGAGAGCCGGATCGATAAGACTAATTGCTGAATCTATTTTTGATTAAAGATAGGTTTAGTCAGGTTCTCCAAAAAACAACCTGGAATGGGGTAAATTATGGTTGGATTGAGTTGTTTTATATGTGATCATTTGTCTGTGTGTTTGTTGAAAACTTGTGATTTCTTGTTTTTAACATAAGGGGATTGTTGATAGAATTTTGGTGGTTTGGAGTGTTTTTGAAGCGTAGACTATGTGAGACGAAACATTTATTTTAACCTCTTCATCCTCTGTCGTTGCTGGCAGAGGATGCTTCTTGCTGCAAGTGCATCAGATTAGTCAGAGTTGGATACAGCTAAATTATAGATGACGTCTATGAAGGTGCGACATATCTGTTTATGTGGAAACTGCAGCGGTGGGAAAAGCCTCTTATAGGTGACCGCTCATTGACTCCGGTAAAGGAGATCAACTGAGCGTATAGCTGTCACGACGAATTTGGAAATTTGCTGCAAATAGACAGGTATTGATCGGGCTGCATATGGTAGAGCTTTGGTGAAACTTGGTGAAACTGTATGGACTGACCAGACACGAGTCTGTAGGATTGCTGGGTGATTTCCAGTGGTCCTACTGGGAGATAGGCCAGGTTTTTCCGTGTTGGTCAGGGATAACGCAGGTGTTGCTCCAATGAAACGGGTTAATCGCCGTTTTATGAGCAATGATGGAACCTGGTTTTTGTGATATGAGACGGCCGATTCCACAAAAGCACGCGTGCATTAGTTGTTTATATTTGTCCGGACAATGGGGTGGTATGGTAATTTAACAATGTGTGTGTATAATGATGAATGCTGAAATGTGTGTGTATTGAGTGAGTCAGTTTATGTTGGTACATTTAGATATATGCGTAATTTAATATCTTTTGTGTAGCACCTGGTTTCTTATCTGGTTTAATTCCCCCCTTCCTCCCCCCCCCCTCTCGCAACCTCTCTTCACGCTTTTTCTCACAGCCCCGCTATCTGTAAAAGTTGGGAAATTGTCTAAAATGTGTGTGCGTGTGAGAAAGTAGACAAAGTTATGTACAGAAAACAGATGAGTGAATGATCCATCCATATAATTATTTTCTTCCGCTTATCAAGAGGTTGGATCGCGGAGGCAGCAGCCTAAGCAGGGAAGCTCCCCCTCTTTGGCGCTGCGAGCGAATTCCAGTCATTTGAATTTGTTTTAAACTATACTGGTGATTGTGACTGTGCGATATTACAGTTGTTTTACACACTGAGATTTTGAGTACGGGAAAAAAGGCTCTTGCTCGCTGGTAAATTCTCTGTGTGAGTGACTGTGTGACGCATATAAAGAAGGAAAAAAAAGGAGTCTCAGCTGGGAGACATTTTGAGATAAGAGTGTGTCAGAAGTGGCGAGGCTGTGTGAGTGTCAGCTGTACGAGGCATTGGGCCGAAGAGGTGTGACACTGTTAGCATAGCATTGGATTAGTTTAGCATTGAGCTAGGTTTAAAGAATAAATAAATAAATAAATAAAAAACTATATATAAATATATATAGTGGACAGCTGTACTCAATCTGAAGAGAAGGCTGACAGGTTGGTTTTGATAATAGGAAAAATAAAATATACTGTATATGAATAAATAAACATTTAAATATCAATACATACATTTGGACTGGGACATTGAAGCATTGTTAAATTCATTAGTCATTAATTATGTGTGTAATATACTGTATTGAACAGCCTTGCTGCTTATCTGATCCATCCAGTTCCTGTGTGGAAGTTGAGACAAACACACGCACATCATAGAGTAGGACACATTGTAACTTTGAATTAATAGTTATACAATAAATAAATTAATAAT
This sequence comes from Entelurus aequoreus, assembly GCF_033978785.1. Taxonomy (NCBI): domain Eukaryota; kingdom Metazoa; phylum Chordata; class Actinopteri; order Syngnathiformes; family Syngnathidae; genus Entelurus; species Entelurus aequoreus. The sequence continues at coordinate 15,700,892 of NC_084737.1, forward strand.
ATTGAATTTAAATTTGATAAAGATAAATTGATTATACATTGACATTTTAATTTTTTTTAGGAATAAACACACAATAAAATAAAAGTTAAATTTATATTCTAAAACATCTAAGGGTATCTGTGCAAACTGTGAAACATGTAGTCTGAAGAAGTACAGATAAGATTCGCCAACACTCAGCGCCATTGTCAAAACAAAACGTAGAGAAGCGTTAAACAAATTCTAATCAGAAGGAAGACAGACCAAAATATGAGAACTTAAGTAAACAGACAGCAAGTAAACCAGAAATAATAATGTAAATATATAACAAAGAAAGCAAATTTCTATGTGACATTGGTGCATGTAGAATTACATGTAGAGAATAAAACTAAATGGAAATAACTGTCTGCAAGATGAGCATGACGTCATGAATTGTGCTCGGGTTAGTAATAGATAGATAGATAGACAGATAACACGTTATTGATTCCTTCAGGAGAGTTCCCTCAGGAAGAAGAAGTAAAAAGTAAACAGTAACTAATAAGGGTATAAATGGAAGCAAAATAGAAAAATATTACAAGCAGAATAAAAATAGAACAGTAAAATAAGAGAAACTAGGCATTAACGACCATGATATAAAAAAGTATTGCACTGTTATTGTTTTGCATTCCCTGTCATCCTAGCCCCCCCAAAGAGGAGTTGTACAGTCTAATGATGTATGAGACAAAGGATTTTGTATAGGCTAAACCAGTAGTTCTCAAAGGAGGATATGGTGTTTCCGCCCGGACAAAAAAAAGGGGGGTACTTGAAGGTATGCCAAGGGGTACCTGAGATTTTAAATATTTTAAAATAGCGACAATTCAAAATCCTTTATAAATATAATTATAGAAGAATAATTCTTCAACAAAATCAATATCCAAAGAAGGTTGATGATTGATTATATGTATAGAAATCTTTATTATAATTTAATCATTTCTTTAATTTTTAAAACGTTTTAGTTATTCTTATATTTTTTTGTCCAAATAAGTCAAGTAAGACCACAACAAATGAGCAATATGGTGCATTGTTATACAATTTAATAAATCAGAAAATGATGACATTATGCTGTATTTTATTTCTTTATTTTACTGGGAAAAAAGGTTGAAAACCACTGCCCTAAATCATATCTAAAGCTAAAATTATTTTATAAGACTGATTATTGTGGATTATTGTGTTTGTATTGTGAGAGAAGGAGAGAAAGTGAGAGAGAGAGGAAGAGAGAGCAGGTGAAAAAACAGATTGAGGGTGAAGAGGATGGTTTGAGTAAATATGGGAAAAGGATGTTTATAACCTTACGTTATGTGAATGGTTTCTAGGAGAACAGAAAATAGAAACATTGGGTGAAGTGTAAGGAAGAGATGGATACAGGATGTTGTTTGTAAAGGAAAACGAAAGTGAAGAAAAGATGAGAAAGTGACAAATGAAGGAATTCGTAAATGGTATGCTGTTGATTGTGGTTAGCTGCAAGTTTGTTTATTTGTTTGTTTGTTTAGTTGTTTGAGTGAAATGGGAAGAAATCAATAGGAACAATTACATGCAAAATGGAATAAAACTATGAGTGCGATAGATAATGAATGAATAAATGAAATAAGTTTATTTTGGTCATATAATCAACCATCAACCAATTTGTGTGAGCAGTTTAACAGTAAATTAGACATATTAACAATCATACACATTTACACACAGAAAAGAAAAGAAAAAAGAATGACCGAAAAAAGAATAGGCGGAAGCCAAAGCTTATATTGGCCTATGATATACATTTATTGGACATTAAATTACCTGGAACATCAACGTTAAAAGATGAAAGTAATTAATTGTTACTATATTTTATAATGTTAAAAAAACTTTACTTTTCAAGGGTCTCCAAAACCATAACAAAAAACTACATGTGTTCAGCTCATCACTGAGGATGGTACATCATTTAACTCCTAAAACTGAAATACATTTGTGTTTTTATTTTATTTTACTTGACCTATTTCAAAAATCAATATCGCCCGTAAATGATAGTTTTCTCCTCATAATGTAAACAAGCTAAGAATACAAACTGGAAGGCTGTTGTTCTTTACTCGGAAACATAATTGCCATTGTTTTAAAATTAAATTATCTGAACATTTAACACATTATGACTTATAAAAAAATAGATTGGTATGATCATAACAATAATGCTTTGTGTAATATTGAAATGAGCCTTTTAAGTTTAAGTATTGGGTATATATTTCTTCTATAAACATTTCCCCAAACTTCAAAACAATATTACATATGGAAAAATAAATGAATAATATAACATGTGCAGACATTTCTTATTCAGCATGTGTTTTACTTTATACCGAATAACAATGGATTTGGATATTTTTCTTTAATATGTTCAATATGTGGCTTCAAACATATTTATGATCAATTATTATTCTCAAGAAGTTAGTTCATATACTCTGTCAAGTTACTCTTTCTGGTAAAGATTTAGTCTTATTAATTTCTACATATTGAGATCTATTACTTAAAATAACTACTCAACCACTATTGTGAAACACTTTTAATTTATGGGAGTATTGGGATAGGATTGAGGAAGATGTCTGCTGTGGTGGTGGTTAGTTTGGAAATCAATTTAATAAAAGTAAGTTTAAGTCAGGTAAGGCTCCAGCACCCCCCGCGACCCCAAAAAGGGACAAGCGGTAGAAAATGGATGGATGGAACTTTAAAGTGCAGTCTGACATTTTAGATTGGAGTAATTTATATTTTTATTTAGACATTGCAGTACACCATACTTCTGGATGTTGATCTAGAAGAGGATAATGGCATGACAGAATAAAGTTAGAGTTAAAGTTGGGGTGCCAGTGATTGTCACACACACACTGGGTGTGGTGGAATTTGTCCTCTGCATTTGGCCAATCCCCGTGATCGCCCCTGGGAGGTGGGGGGAGCAGTGGGCAGCAGCGGTGCCGCGCCCGGGAATCATTTTTGGTGATTTGGCTCCAACATTTTTTATAGTCTTTGGTATGACTCGGCCGGAGTTTTGAACTTGCTACCTGCCGATCTCAGGGCGGACACTCTAACCACTAGGCCACTGAGATGAAGGAGGCAAACCAAATCTCAACAGCTTTCAGTTAGCTATAGATTTTGAGAGTATAATGCGAATAACTATAACTTTACAACCGTTTGCTGTGAATAGTGTTGAATAATAATTACAAATAACAGCCTACATTAATAAATAGAATAAGAGCCGATATGTAAAGTGTTAAAAAGAGGAGAAGTGTGATTAAGCCTGGCGCTTAGAGCATGGCCTTGTGTGTTTGTTGTGACTAGGTTGGATAACCAGTCGGAGACAGGCAAGGCAAGGCGGGGCAGCTTTGTTTGTGTGGCGTTTTTCCAGGAAAGGGCAGACTCAAAGTGCTTCACAGACAACAAAGTGAAATGAAAGAAAATAAAAGCAAAATTAAAATGCAGACAATAAAAATAAAAACAGTGCGGACGTTAAAAGTTAAAAGATTAAAAGATTTAGCTGAAAGATGAGGAGAAACGTGAATAAATACATTCTTTTGTTTTGGAGAATATCACGTACAGCGGGAGGTCAGAGTGCAAGCATGACAGCTTGCTCGCGCCTACTGATAGACAAATGATAGTTTAAATTAACTTATAGATAATCTTTAAGTGAATTAAAAGGGTACTTAAATACACATGAAGTAGTACGTATAATCTTTAAATTAAGGTTATTGATTAGCAATTAATGGGATAGTTAAGACTGTAATTTTAAAACGTGATATGCAAAATTGAACTAACCGAGAGGATATGAAAACGATGGGTGTACATGTTTTGAGTTCCAAATTCTGGAGGAAAAAACCTCAACAAAACGTAAAACCATACAGACGGACTTGGGTGGTAGCCACGGTTGTGCTAGGTCAAGCGAGGGTGGAAAGGATATGCAGCAGGGGGACTGCCAATCTGAACAAGACAAGCTCCAAAGTTGTAGCCAGAACATGCTCACAAAAAATACAGGTGTGACAGCAGGACGAACAGCAGGATACAAACAGACCCCTGCTGGACATAAGTGTCAACGGACAATGTTCAACACAATCTTTGAAGCATTCCTTTGTGGTCAACCTGCACACACCTTGTAATGACCTGCTTACGAACTGTGCCCTGACAATTCAATACCGCACAGAAGGAACTTCCTGATGTTGCCTGACAGCACGACATCAGCTGACAACTACTGGGGACGCCTCCCAGGAACGAGTGGAAGACGGGGACTGCTCCAACTGTCCTAGCACTTGCTGACTGAGGTGCGTCCGTGTGCCCTGCCACCCAAACCGCCAAAGTGTATGATCACCAATTAGACGACTCATAGTAGGAGCCTTTTGACTCTTATATATGGTGGGACTCAAGGTATGGCCGCTCATGTGAACTATCCTTACAACAATTAGAATGGTATAAGATGGACAACTAATGACCCACATTGTTCCTTTGCTCTCTGTCCTGCCTACGAAACCAAACATTTAGGTCAAATGATAAAACAGGGCGTAGCTGCCGCTGATTGAACCGATACGCTAATACCACATTTTTAATTATTTCGGTTGTCTGTTAAAAACAAAGCTATTGGTTGCAATTTGGACATTCCTGCTGTAGGCTACAAAGAGCTAGCAGCTACACAACAGCTGAGCTAAAACAAAATTTAAGCATATCAAATAATTGTAGTTGCTTATTACATACACAAAGTCGCAGAGAGACAGAAGTCTGTAGAAAGTATTCAGTAACAAACGTGTCCGCATTATTAAACTTTCTACCACAGGAAACATACTGAACAAATACAGCAGTTACTGTCAGACTCTAATCCGGATTACCTTGTCTATCAGAGACATGGTTAAAACCCACAACAACTTTTGTTCTAATTAATGTCCCGGGGGACAAGATTACAGAAAATACAGATCGAGTGACAAAGGGGGGAGGAATTATGATTTATGAAAGGGAAAACATTAAAAGTAGATCAATTTGAGTATGTTGAAATTAAAATCACCTTTTCCTCAGAAATGTATTTCAAGGTAATTGTAGTATACCGACCGACCACAGCTAAAGACATTTTTCTTGATTCATTTTCAGACATCCTCAAACAGCATAGTATGAAAGAAGTAACGTCATGGGGGACGTTAATCTGGACTGGTTAAATAAAACACGTAGAAAGAAACTAAAGGATATTATAAACGGCTTCTATATGATACAAATGATAAGCAGCCCTACTAGAATTACAATTGGATGACAAAAATGAAAGAGAACATCTGTAAATACACGAATACAAAACCAGAAAGAAGAGTGCTAAAATAAAAATACCATTGGATTCTAATAAAGACATGAGGACTCAGCTCTCATAAGAGCAATTATAACAGGTCTAAATACAGATCGTATGATGTAAAAGTTTGGAGGAACAAAGTTACAATGTTTATGCGGAAGTCTAAGGCTGACTTTCACTTAGAATTAATCAAAGTTGCAAAAGGGAACATTAGAAAGTTATGGAAAACCAGATACAAACTTACGGAAAGAGAGCAAACAAGAAACAACACTATAACATTAAATATCAATGGCGCTACTATCGCAGACAGTCTGGACATAAGTAATAATTTTAATGAACATTTCATCCAGTCTGTACAAACCCTGAATAAAAAATCCCTCAAAATCAGTGCAAATAATTGTCATTTATTCAGGATGGACTAATTTTAGAATTAACAAATGAAACAAAGTTAAACAAAATCTTCACTGCATTATCAGACTCACGATCTAGAGATATATATATATGGGTTGGACACTATATTCCTAAAAACATATAAGGATTGTATTATTGCTCGTATAACAACGATTGATAAATAAATCAATAACGGAAAACACTTTCCCTACCACGTCGAGAAACTGCTACTATAATTAAATCGATAAAGCAGGAAATAAAGAAGACCAGAACATGTACAGACCAATTAGCCTTCTCCATGTTATAACAAAAGGAATAGAAAATTTGAAATTAAAAAGTGGCTTTGGAGCAATCAAGTCTGCTCACACGGTCAATAAGAGGGGCATTATGTTGACACATCAACTTAATGTGTAGTATATTTATCCATGAGAGCATTTTGTTGTAAATTGTGAGGTATGGCTGTTAAAATCTTGGTTGTTTTTACGAATGATGACAGATGTGAACAAGAACATGTATTGTCTTTGTGTGATGATGTAAATAAGGTGTGGTTGTATTGTATATTAAGTATGTGTGCATGAAGGGGCATTTGGTGACTTTTCTTAAAATTGATTACATGCTACAGTATGATTATTTTTGATTAATTATTGATTATTATGAATGTATATAAATTATGATTAATTAGTGTCATAATTTTATTGCTTGATTTTTGGATCCCTTTAATTTAGGTAGCCAGGGACTACAGATGGAAAGTAGCTATTTAGATATAATCTGGTACAGAACATATCTGTTTCTGAACTTAATGTTTCTGTGCATTGTCCCATCATAGATAGACTAAATTAAATACAACTATTTAGTGAATTATTGAGGCCACAATAATTCACTAGGTGTTGTAAAATATCAAAGTACTATTGCAAAAGCGAACAGTGACCTCAAACATGACCTGTCCTCCGCCTCTGTTCTTGCTGCGCTTGACTATCAGCTGCCTTTTCTTTTTCTTGGATGTTTCTGAAACTACTAATACTACTACTACTATTACTATTACTATTACTATTACTACGACTAACACTGTCCCTGTGAGAGGGACAGAGGGGGGAGGTGAGTTTGGATTGGGTCAAGTTTGAGCGTGTTGAGGTTTTATTTAATCGATATGATCAATCCGGTACTAGGATAAAGGAACGTAATGATTTAGATTGATAATTGCAGTGGTTGGCGAAAGCAACCCCAACCTCAAAGGAGGGTGCCAATTCAGTAATTCAATGTTTTGTGAATGATCTAATATCCCGACATGGTTTCCCCAAAAAGATTAGGTCAAACAACGGCACCTATTTTAAGAAAACAGGTTAATCTTCTTCATTTACAAGATCAGCACTTCTCAGGACCAGCAGCTTCCTAGGAAGGTGGAAAGACCATGAGACCAAAATGGTAAGTTTGCAAAATGTAGAATTTGTGTGCCAGTTCCTCTGTGCAGATTTGAGGATGAAAGCAGCCACTCCAGATTCCCTTGCACTCGCTAAGAGGGGCACGGTCAAAGCCAATCCAGGACCAACACCCGATACCTGACTGGAAGGAACCGAGAGGAGAGACAACACCTTGCCAGCGATGACGAGAACAACTAAGGTTGCCAGCCAATGTGTCCACCGGGACTCCAGCAGCTGTGGAAAGAAGTGTCAGGAGTGCCGAAGCAGCGAGGAGGCCTGAAGCAAGCCGAGGGCCTGGACCAAAGCCCCACGCCCCATACTCTGCCCCCGCCTTCCCCAAAGCCCCCACAGCTCCAACTTTTTCTCAGCTTTTCCCCAATTTCGGCCAGCACGGACATGCCATTGCACAGTCTGCCCAATGGACTGAACCACACCCCAAAGAGAGACAGACTGTTTGAGTGGATCTCTTTCTTCACCAAGGCAGCCAAAAGCCCAACGAGGTGTCGGCAGGCCACCAGCCTGAGGCACCACCGAGCCATCTATACGAGCACTAATCGAACATGGACTCATACGAAATTCAGTTGTGTGTTCAAAATCAATTGATAATTAACAATATTGGTAACTACATTCATTGCAAATGCCGGGAAAAATATTTTTGCAAATGTCTTACAGTCATAAGTCTATATACATTCATCTATTTATGTTCAATGATGTTCATGATCAAAGTATTTGTTATTCCTTTACTAAATCAAAGGGTAGGCCACTAATTGTGTTCTGTGAGATGGTTTTACTGCAGGCTGGTAACAGCGATCGCTCTGAATGAGGGTCATAGACGGAATTTTTGCCTCATATAAAAACATTGAGGTTTTTGCCTCTATCTGTGGTAGAGGCACACTTAGTGGTCTACATCAGAAATTGTTTTGGTCCAGGGTCTTAAGACCCTGGAAGAAGGGTATGTCGTAGAATTTCTGACCTTTTGACCTATATTTCTTGTCTTTTAAGAATGTCCGCTCATTTTCAATTCTCTTCTATTTTGTGCCATTGAATGGACCAGTTGTGGGACAAAGGTGAATATGGAGTTATGCCAACCTGTCTACAGAATGTTTAGATTTTCCAAATATGACTAAGAGATACAAGGTTGTTTTGGAACAGACAAAACCAAAACAAAACAATCATGACGCACTCGATAAAAAACAATGACGCACAAGAGACATATAAAAAATGGCAGAAGACCGGAACTCGGGAGTGATTTTGGCTTGTGTGTGTCTTGTTTACTCCGGAGTAACATGTGGTCTGTCTGCACGGCCAACTTAATTCAACCTGCACTTCTGATAATGGGTAAATAAATTTGTTGTACTAAACTACTTTTGTTGCCTGCTTAAGCTTCGGACAATCCACTACACTACATCAACAATATGATTTGCCTTAGTGTCTGGACAGGTATGTTTAAAACATTTTTTTTTTTTTTTTATCGAATTTTGATTTTTTCAATCGATTAAGAATCATTACAAATAAGAATCGCGACTAATCTGAAAAGCCATTTTTCTTTTTCTTTTTTACACCCCTAATCTGTACAACAGATTTAAAAATTATGGGAGTCAAATTTTTTTTGTTGATTTTTTGTAATTGATTAAGAATCGTTACAAATAAGAATCGCGATTAATCTAAAAATAGATTTATTTATTTTTTTATTTTTTTGACACCCCTAATTTGTACAGCAGATATGGGCATCTACATCACCAATTTGATTTGCCTTATTGTCTAGGTATGTTTAAAATATATTTTTGATAAAAATCGAGTTTTGATTTTTTTGTAATCTATTAAGAATCGTTACAAATAACAATCGCGATTAATCTGAAAATCGATGTATTTTTTATACACCCCTAATTTGTACATCAGATATGGGCATTTACATCAACCATATGATTTGCCTTAGTGTCTGGACAGTTATGGTTAATTTTTTAAAATTGTAAAAAATCAATTTTTGAGTTTTTTTAATCGATTAAGAATTGTTACAAATAAGAATCGCGACTTATCTGAAATCCATTTTCTATTTATTTTTGATACCCCTAATCTGTACAGCAGATATGGGCATCTACATCAGCTATCTAATTTTCTAAATGCCTAGACAGGACAGACTTAAAAATTAAGGGTGCCAAAAAAAATACAAAAATAAAAACAAATAAAACAAATCGATTTTTAGTTTTTTTGTAATCGATTAATAATCGTTACAAAAAGAATCCCGATTAATCTGAAAATCGATTTTTAAATTTTACAATTTTTTTTGACACCCCTAATCTTTACATCAGATATGGGCATCTACATCAGCTATATAATTGTCTAAATGCCTAGACAGGACAGATTTAGAAATTAAGGGTGCCAAAGGGTGCCAAAAAATAAATAAATCGATTTTTAATTTTTTGTAATCGATTAATAATCGTTACAAAAAGAATCGTGATTATTCTGAAAATCGATTATTTATTTTTTTAAATTTCTTTTTACACCCCTAATCTGTACAGCAGATATGGGCATCTACATCAGCTATATAATTGTCTAAATGCCTAGACAGGACAGATTTAAAAATTCCATCCATCCATCCATCCGTCTTCCTCCGCTTAAAGGCCTACTGAAACCCACTACTACCGACCACGCAGCCTGATAGTTTATATATCAATGATGAAATCTTAACATATAAAGTGCAATTTTGAATTTCCCGCTAAACTTCCGGTTGAAAAACTCCTTTGGATATGACGTATGCGCGTGACGTAGCCAGTAGAACAGAGGTATGGCTCCCCCATTGAGGCCAATACAAAACGCTCTGTTTTCATTTCATAATTCCACAGTATTCTGGACATCTGTGTTGGTGAATCTTTTGCAATTTGTTTAATGAACAATGGAGATTGCAAAGAAGAAAGTTGTAGGTGGGATTGGTGTATTAGCGGCTGGCTGTAGCAACACAACAAGAGGACTTACTTGGATAGCAGACGCTCTAGCCGATGCTAGCCACCAACCGATGCTAGCCGCCAACCGCATCTGTGATCGGGTGAAGTCCTTCGTCGCACCGTCGATCGCTGGAACGCAGGTGATCACGGGTGTTGATGAGCAGATGAGGGCTGGCTGGCGTAGGTGGAGCGCTAATGTTTTTGTCATAGCTCTGTGAGGTCCGGTTGCTAAGTTGCTAAGTTAGCTTCAGCGTCGTTAGCAACGGCATTGTTAAGCTTTGCCAGGCTGAGAATTATTAACCGTGTAGTTACATGTACATGGTTTAATAGTATTGTTGATCCTCTGTCTATCCTTCCAGTCAGGGATTTATTTATTTTGTTTCTATCTGCATTTGAGCCAGATGCTATCACGTTAGCTCAGTGGCTAAAGAGCTTCGTCGATGTATTGTCGTGGAGATAAAAGTCACTGTGAATGTCCATTTCGCGTTCTCGACTCTCATTTTCAAGAGGATATAGTATCCGAGGTGGTTTGAAATACAAATCCGTGATCCACAATAGAAAAAGGAGAGTGTATGGAATCCAATGAGTCAGCTTGTACCTAAGTTACGGTCAGAGCGAAAAAAGATATGTTTTTCACTGCATTCTAGTCCGTCACTCTAATGTTCCTCATCCACGAATCTTTCATCCTCGCTCAAATTAATGGGGTAATCGTCGCTTTCTCGGTCCGAATCGCTCTAGCTGCATTGAAAACAATAGGAAAATATGAGGAGGTGAACAACTGACTACGTCACGCTACTTCCGGTAGGGGAAAGGCTTTTTTTTAATCAGAGACCAAAAGTTGCAAACTTTATCGTCGTTGTTCTATACTAAATCCTTTCAGCAAAAATATGGCAATATCGCGAAATCATCAAGTATGACACACAGAATGGATCTGCTATCCCCGTTTAAATAAGAAAAATTCATTTCAGTAGGCCTTTAAGGGTGCCAAAAACACAACAACAACAAAAAAAATCGATTATTTTTTGTAATCGATTAATAATCGTTACAAAAAGAATCGTGATTAATCTAAAAAAAAAATCGATTTTTTAAAATTGTTTACATTTTTTTGACACCCCTAATCTGTACAGCAGATATGGGCATCTACATCAGCTATATAATTGTCTAAATGCCTAGACAGGACAGATTTAAAAATTAAGGGTGCCAAAAAAAAAAAAAAAAAAAGATTTTTAATTTTTTGTAATCGATTAATAATCGTTACAAAAAGAATCGTGATTAATCTGAAAATCGATTTTTTATTTTATTTTTATTTTAACACCCCTAATCTGTACAGCAGATATGGACATCTACATCAACAATATGATTTGCCTTGGCGTCTGGACAGGACGGAGTAAAAAAACAAAACAAAAAAAAGATTTTTGATTTGTTTGGATCAATTAAGAATCATCACAGGTAAGAATGGCGGATCATTCAAAAATCTATTTTTTTTAATACCCCTAGTTCCCACCACCAAGCTCCAATATTGATCATAGTGTTGTAATCAATATGAGTGAGAGGAGAAGGGGGATGTGCCTCCTCAGCACTGGACCCCTCCTCCTCTTCCTCTCTCGCAGCATCATTGTGAAGATAAGGAGGAGGAGGAGGAAGGTTTTTTTTTCTTTCAGCCACATGTTGCTGTGCTTCACTAAAGGGCTGCAGCAGCCCGAGCCACCTCGCCTGTGCCGCCACCTGTAGCAGCAAGGAGGAGGAGGAGGCGGAGGAGGACATCTTTCATCTTCAGTGGCCTCGGCGAGTCAGAGAGCTCCTCGGCGGACGCAGATGAAAGGTAAGCTGATGGCGCGTGGAAAGAGCAGCTCGGAACCATTGTGCGTCCTCCGTGGCGCAGACGCCGCCTTTCAACAGGTGGTTACCGCGGCAATGCTTTTGACACTGACGAGTGCACAGAGAAAACCTCTGGGAGTGGACGGTGAGTCATGTGAGCCAGGAGGGGTGCACTCAACATGTGCGCCAAGTCCAAACAATGCATATCTGCAAAAAACGCTTTATTTGTAAGTCAGCAAAATTCCACCCTAAAACTCTTCCTTATTTTTACAGTGCGTTACTGTAAATGTTGTTTTTACGATCAAATTCTAGCGACACACCTGCCGGTTTTCCCCTCCTCAAAATACAGATGTTGTTTTTACAGTTTAAGCTGAAAAACAATATCACTGTTATTTTTAAGATAAGCTGCCATTTTTTTACCGTAAATTTTAAGGTCGTTTTTACAGTGCATTACTGTAAATCAAAAAACTACATCGCTGTTAATTTCTGTTTATTTGTATGTTTTATATTTTATTTTATGTTTTTCCCCCCGAAAATATGGTTGTTGTTTTTACAGTGTGTAAACTGTTAATTTCTGTTTATTTGTATGTTTTATATTTTATTTTATGTTTTTCCCCCCGAAAATATGGTTGTTGTTTTTACAGTGTGTAAACTTTAAAAAAAATTACTCTTATTTTTACGATACGCTGCCATTTTTTATTTATTTTTTTACTGTAAATTCTATGGTCGTTTTTACAGTGCATTACTGTAAATGGAAGAACTGTATCGCTGTTATTTTTTATTCATCTATCTATTTATTTTTTATATGTTTTTCCCCCAAAAATACGGTTGTTGTTTTTACAGTGTGTAAACTTAAAAACAATATCACTGTTATTTTTACAAAACGCTGCCATTTTTTTTTTTACTGTAAATTTCATGGTCGTTTTTACAGTGCATTACTGTAAATAGAAAAACTCTATCGCTGTTTATTTTTTATTTATTTTTATTTATTTATTCGTTTTTTAAATGTTTTTCTCCCCAAAATTCCGGCTGTTGTTTTTACAGTGTGTAAACTGAAAATCAATACCACTGTTATTTTTACGATAAGCTGCCTTTTTTTTTTTACCGTACATTTTATGGACGTTTTTAAAGTGCATTACCGTAAATGGAAAAAATGTATCACTGCTTATTTTAATTATTTTTTTTGTATTTATTAATTTTTTTTAATGTTTTTCTCCCAAAAATTATGGTTGTTGTTTTTACAGTGTGTAAACTGAAAATCAATACCACTGTTATTTGTACAAAACGCTGCCATATTTTTTTTACTGTAAATTCTATGGTCGTTTTTACAGTGCATTACTGTAAATGGAAAAACTGTACCGCTGTTATTTTTAATTCATTTTTAATTTATTTTTTATGTTTTCCCCCATGAAAATGCGGTTGTTGCTTTTACAGTGTGTAAACTGAAAAACAATATCACTATTATTTTTACGATAAGCTGCTTTTTATTTATTTTTTTACGGTAAATGTTATGGTCGTTTTTACAGTGCATTACTGTAAATGGAAAAACTGTACCGCTGTTATTTTTAATTCAATTTTAATTTAGTTTTTATGTTTTACCCCCCGAAAATGCGGTTGTTGCTTTTACAGTGTGTAAACTGAAAAACAATATCACTATTGTTTTTACGATAAGCTGCTATTTATTTATTTTTTTACGGTAAATGTTATGGTCGTTTTTACAGTGCATTACTGTAAATGGAAAAACTGTACCGCTGTTGTTTTTTATTTATTTGTATTTATTTATTTTTTTAAAAAAAAGTTCTTCCCGAAAATGCAGTTGTTGTTTTTACAATGTTTAAACTGAAAAACAATATCACTGTTATTTTTACGATAATGTAACCTATACGTGCTACAAATCAATGTAAAATATATGGGGTGTTATGGGCTAAGGACAGAAGACTAGAGTTTTCACTCGGAGACAGAAGGCAGAGACTGAATTGCGGTTTGCTTGGCACCCAATGAGTTGAATGGCCATTCAACATGTGAGCAATTTGAAGGAAACACAATTACTATATACATTTATACAATATTAATTGAATGATTAAGTGTCTCTGGATCTTGTTTAAACCTCAGCTCAGATATTAAAGTTCTTGGAGAAAGTTCTTGGAGAAAGTATAGTAGTACAGTCCATATGCTGCGGTTATGGGTGAAAGTGTGTAGAGGGTGGCTCGAGAGCCTCCTACCAGCCCAGACATAGCAGGGTTCCTGGCTGGAATCTCCCATAAACGGTCCTTGGACTAGATGCTTTTTCCCTTAGCTCCCCATCCTAAAGAGAAGCCTGGCCAACTCCGTTTCTACAGTCATACACAGCTCAATGACAATAATCCGGCGCTGGTAGCAGAAATACAACCTGCCTCCCCTCACGTCTACTGGCCACTTCCTGCTACCGGCTTATAACTACAGCTGATTGGACTGCGGCGATCACGTGACTAGGGAAAGTGCGCAGCGCTCAAAGAGCAATAGAGCGCAAGAGCATACCAGCCACTTCCTGCTACCCGCATATAACCAAAGCTATTTGGATCGTGGCGATCACGTGACAGGGGAGAACACCCAGAGCTCAAAGAGCAATAGCGAGCAAGAGCATAATAATCTCTGCAAAAATATAAAAGTATGGATTTGACACCTGTGTTACACCCTACCCCCTTAAGATAGTGCACCTCTGTGTGCATACTACATAATGTGAACGGGTAGTTCTAAGCTAGAGTTCCCTGCAGGGGTGGTATTAAGTATCTCACCATAGGCATCTGCTAGACTATGGAAAAGCGTCTGAACAACTGAAATAAAAGGATTACCCAACATGGAATAACCAAGTTGCTCATGTGGTTGTCGAATAGCATCAGGCTCAACATCAGTTGCATTGAGAACTTCAGAGTCATCAAACACAACCGACTGGGTAAGGGCAGGGTCGGTAGACTCTGAGGAAGTCTCTTCTTGGCCACTCTTCTCCGTTTCTCCATCCATTTCATCTTATTCTCCGATTTCAGGTTCTCCGGCTGAAAAAATAACAGGCTCATTGGATGCAGGTAAGTGTTCGTGATCTTCTCCCACAGATGGAGGCAGCGATGTGGCTGGATCGGCAGAGGACTTCCCTGGATCAGGTAAGTAGGGTTTCACAGGTTCGGTAAGTATACACTCTGGAGCATTGTCAAGTGATGGTAGGATGTTTTTTTTAAACAGTGAAGGTTTTAGGTGAGAGTAATTGGCAATCATCCTCATCTTCAGAATTGTCATGATTCTCACTAAACGGTGTCTCTTGCTGCTGGCTCGGGTCACTGGTTTGCGAGGAGGCATTGCCTCAGGAGACTTTTGGCAAGTATCACTCGGAAGAGACTCACAGGGCAGTAGAAGATCACGGTGAAGAGTTTAAGTTGAAGCGTTGTCATCCCTTTCTAGTCTCACTGTATATACTGGAAGGTCACCCGCACGGCTGAGAATGACATATACTTCACGCTCTCACTTATCCTCAAGTTTGTGTTTTCCCCGCAGTTTCACATTGCGAACTAAAACACGACCACCAACGTCCAAACTAGATGGGGTAAACCGTTGATCAAATCTTCTTTTATTGTGTTCTGCATATTTCTCCGCATTTCTAGCAGGAAGGTTGAAACATTGCTCGAGCCGGGAACATAAATGCTCAACATACTGGGAATGTGACATTGACTGCTTTCCGCGGACTGGAAGACTAAAAGCAAGATCGACTGGAAGGCGGGGTGAGCGACCGAACATTAATTTATAGGGCGTAAAGCCAGTTACATCATTGTTGGTACAATTGTACGCATGGCAGAGTGGCTTCACGTACTCTTTCCATCGCTTCTTCTGCTTAGGCTCCAAAGTTCCGAGTATACTTAATAGAGTTCGGTTAAACCGCTCTACAAGGTTCCCTCGTGGATGGTATGGAGTAGTCAATACCAGCAACCTCACAGAGTTATTTTATGAGCTTAGACTCAAAGTCTGGTCCCTGATCAGTATGAAGCTTCTTGGGTATGCTGTAGTAAACTATAAAGTGTTCCAATAAGTAACGTGCAACGGTATGTGCTTTCTGATTAGGGGTACATAGAGCCACGCAAACTTAGTAAAGTGATCCGTAAGAACAAGTATGTCTTTGGTGTTACTCTGGTCAGGTTCTAGAGATAGACAATCCATACACACCAACTCAAGTGGCCGAGTGGTGGTGATATTAACCAAGGGCACGGCCCTCTCTGGTGGGGATTTTCGTCACAAGTCCTGATTTTGGTCTCAACATTTGCTGACATATGTGGCCAAAAAAATCTAGAGCGTACCAAGTCCAGTGTTCGCTCAACACTTAGGTGTCCCATGTCATTATGAAGACTTGTCAGAACCAAGGCCCTCAACCCTTCAGGTAAAACAGGCTGGAAAAGTACTTCATCTCCATCTTGCCTTCTCCTGTAGAGGACATCATCCATCAATTCCAGGCGGTTCAATTCTCGACGAAGCAATGCCAATTCGGGAAGCTTGTGTCTTACTGTTGGGGGTACATGCTCTCCCGTTTCCAACTGGTGAATAACCTGTCGGATGGATTGATCAGATCTCTGTTTCTCCCTGATTTCCTCAATAGACAAGGCTGGAACAACTAGCAACCCATGCTGATTCTCGTCAAGGTAGCTCTCAGCGATAGCTTTGGCAGAGGTGGTCATGGACTCAACCAATGTGATGGGAGGGTAATCAGTAGAACTGGTTGAACTGCAGCTTTTCACAAGACGACTTTGGCAAATGGCCGCAACGACTTCTGGGGAAATTTCATATCCTGGCGCACTGCTGTGCCCTATGGTGAACTGACGGACGAGATCTAGATCAGAGGAAGTATCAAGAGATGAATCATGGGAACGGCTTGATAGCGCATCAGCGTCAAGGTTTTGCTTGCCAGCCCGATACTGAAGCGTGAAGGTGGACGTTGAAAGTGCAGCAAGCTAACGATGACTAGCAGCATCAAGTTTGGCGGATGTCAGGATGTATGTCAATGGGTTGTTGTCTGTAACCACAACAAAGTTAGCGCCATACAGATAATCGTTAAATTTTGCTGTAATGCTCCATTTCAATGCTAGAAATTCTAGTTTATGAGCAGAATATTGTGATTCACTGGTGGATAAACCACGAGTAGCATATGCGATGACTCGCAAATGACCATATTCCATCCATCCATTTTCTACCGCTTATTCCCTTCGGGGTCGCGGTGGGCGCTGGAGCCTATCTCAGCTACAATCGGGCGGAAGGCGGGGTACACCCTGGACAAGTCGCCACCTCATCACAGCAAATGACCATCTTGCACCTGATAAAGAGCTGCGCCGAGACATGTGGCACTCGCATCTGGATGTAAGATGTATGGCTCCTTCGGGTGTGCAAACCCCAGAACATGTGCAGTAGTTAGGTGCTCAATCAGGTTTTCAAAGGCACTCTGACATTCCGACAAACACCTTCCTCCAAACGGTGTATGAGTCGAGGCGTGTGACTTGTGATTGGATCCTCTCTGTCCGGACCTACGGGGTGGTGTATAGCCCCTTGTCAAGTCATTCAGTGGCTTGGCTATAGCCGCATATCCCGTGATGAACCTCCGGTAGTAACCGGCAAATCCTAAAAAGGATTTTAGCTCTCTCAGAGTGCGTGGAATTGGCCAGGTCTTTAAGGCTGAAATCTTCTCTGGATCAGTCATCACTCCCTGCTCAGACACCACATGACCCAGGTACCGTACAGAGGTTTGGAAGAACTTGCACTTCTCCAGGGTTAACTTGAGGCCATATTCCTTCAATCGGTTGACGACTCGTAGCTGGCGCTCTTCATGCTCCTCCAAGGTTCGTGAAAAGACAATGAAATCGTCAAGAAACACAAGAACTTCTTTCAAGTGAAGATCTGTCATGCACGTTTCCATGAGGCGCTGAAAAGTTGAGGGAGCATTGGTAACGCCTTGCGGCATGCAATTCAACTCCCAGAACTCTAACGGGGTAACAAAGGCAGTTTTCACTTGATCCGCTTCATTCATCTCAATCTGGTAATATCCAGACTTGAGAGCTAACACGCTAAACCATCTCGAGCCAGTCAACTTTTCCCAAAATTCCCAAATTTCCAGGAAGTTCCCATTGAAATGAATGGGACATTTTTCCAAGTTGCACGATTCGCACATTTTTCAACCTATTCAAACCGTTCCAACATCAACACATTCCACTCATCCTAGACATTCAAACTAAGAGTTTCCCAAGTTCTCTAATTTTAAAAAATTCCCGGATTTCCAAGAATTCCCAGTTTTCAGGGACATTTCCCCCATTCAAAATGAATTGTCCATTTTTTAAACTTCCACAATTCCCATATTTTTTAACTGATTCAAACCATTCCACCTTCAACACATTCCACTCATCCTAGACATTTAAACCATAATTTTTCCAAGTTCAACACATTTACAGGAATTCCTGTTTTTTTTCAGACCCTTTTTCCAACCTTTTTCATTTGACTACTCCTTTTACATTTTTCATTTCATTTCAACTGTTCCACCGTCAAAACATTCCTCTAAATCAGGACGAAAAACCAAGTTGGTTTAGGAACTAGAAACATTCCCTGTTTTCCCGAAATTCCAGGAATTCCGTAATGCCATTTCTCAATTAAATAACTGTTACTACTTCAACATTTCGTGACCGATTTAAACAATTCCAACACCAACCAATTCAGCTCATTCAGAACATTCATGCTCCTAATCATTTAAAAAAAAAAATCCTGCTTTTCCCAAAATTCCGAAAATTCCAGGAAGTTCCCATTGAAATGAATGGGACATTTTTCCAAGTTGCACAATTCGCACATTTTTCAACCTATTCAAACCGTTCCAACATCAACACATTCCACTCATCCTAGACATTCAAACTAAGAGTTTCCCAAGTTCTCTAATTTTAAAAAATTCCCGGATTTCCAAGAATTCCTAGTTTTCAGGGACATTTCCCCCATTCAAAATGAATTGTCCATTTTTTAAACTTCCACAATTCCCATATTTTTTAACTGATTCAAACCATTCCACCTTCAACACATTCCAATCATTCTAGACATTCAAACCATAATTTTTCCACATTCAACAAATTTTCAGGAATTCCTGTTTTTTTTCAGACCCTTTTTCCAACCTTTTTCATTTGACTACTCCTTTTACATTTTTCAATCAATTTAAACCGTTCCACTGTCAAAACATTTTTCTTAGTCAGGACAAAAAAAAAGTTGGTTTAGGAACTAGAAACATTCCCGGTTTTCCCAAAATTCCAGGAATTCCATAATACAATTTCTCAATTAAAAAACACTTACTACTTCAAAATTTCTTCACTGATTTAAACAATTCCAACACCAACGAATTCAGCTCATTCAGAACATTCATGCTCCTAATAATTTTGTAAAAAATCCTGCTTTTCCCAAAATTCCCAAATTTCCAGGAAGTTCCCATTGAAATGAATGGGACATTTTTCCAAGTTGCACAATTCGCACATTTTTCAACGTATTCAAACCATTCCAACATCAACACATTCCCCTCATCCTGGACATTCAAACTAAGAGTTTCCCAAGTTCTCCAATTTTAAAAAAAATCCCGGATTTCCGAGAATTCCTATTTTTTAGAGACATTTTCCCCATTCAAAATGAATTGTCCATTTTTTGAACTTCCACAATTCACATCTTTTTCAACCGATTCAAAACATTCCACCTTCAACACATTCAACTCATCCTAGACATTTAAACCATAATTTTTCCAAGTTCAACACATTTCCAGGAATTCCTGTTTTTTTTCAGACCCTTTTTCCAACCTTTTTCATTTGACTACTCCTTTTACATTTTTCATTTCATTTCAACTGTTCCACCGTCAAAACATTCCTCTAAATCAGGACGAAAAACCAAGTTGGTTTAGGAACTACAAACATTCCTTGTTTTCCTGAAATTCCAGGAATTCCGTAATGCCATTTCTCAATTAAATAACTGTTACTACTTCAACATTTCGTGACCGATTTAAACAATTCCAACACCAACCAATTCAGCTCATTCAGAACATTCATGCTCCTAATCATTTTTTTTTTAAAAACCTGCTTTTCCAAAAATTCCGAAAATTCCAGGAAGTTCCCATTGAAATGAATGAGACATTTTTCCAAGTTGCACAATTCGCACATTTTTCAACCTATTCAAACCGTTCCAACATCAACACATTCCACTCATCCTAGACATTCAAACTAAGAGTTTCCCAAGTTCTTCAATTTTAAAAAATTCCCGGATTTCCAAGAATTCCTAGTTTTCAGGGACATTTCCCCCATTCAAAATGAATTGTCCATTTTTTAAACTTCCACAATTCCCATATTTTTTAACTGATTCAAACCATTCCACCTTCAACACATTCCACTCATCCTAGACATTTAAACCATAATTTTTCCAAGTTCAACACATTTCCAGGAATTCCTGTTTTTTTTCAGACCCTTTTTCCAACATTTTTCATTTGACTACTCCTTTTACATTTTTCATTTCATTTCAACTGTTCCACCGTCAAAACATTCCTCTAAATCAGGACGAAAAACCAAGTTGGTTTAGGAACTAGAAACATTCCCTGTTTTCCCGAAATTCCAGGAATTCCGTAATGCCATTTCTCAATGAAATAACTGTTACTACTTCAACATTTCGTGACCGATTTAAACAATTCCAACACCAACCAATTCAGCTCATTCAGAACATTCATGCTCCTAATCATTTTTTTTTTTTAAAATCCTGCTTTTCCCAAAATTCCGAAAATTCCAGGAAGTTCCCATTGAAATGAATGGTACATTTTTCCAAGTTGCACAATTCGCACATTTTTCAACCTATTCAAACCGTTCCAACATCAACACATTCCACTCATCCTAGGCATTCAAACTAAGAGTTTACCAAGTTCTCCAACTTTAAAAAATTCCCGGATTTCCAAGAATTCCTAGTTTTCAGGGACATTTCGCCCATTCAAAATGAATTGTCCATTTTTTAAACTTCCACAATTCCCATATTTTTTAACCGATTCAAACCATTCCACCTTTAACACATTCCACTCATTCTAGACATTCAAACCATAATTTTTCCACGTTCAACAAATTTCCAGGAATTCCTGTTTTTTTTTCAGACCCTTTTTCCAACCTTTTTCATTTGACTACTCCTTTTACATTTTTCATTCCATTTAAACCGTTCCACTGTCAAACATTTTTTCTTAGTCAGGACAAAAAAAAAAGTTGGTTTAGGAACTAGAAACATTCCCGGTTTTCCCGAAATTCCAGGAATACATAATACAATTTCTCAATTAAAAAACACTTACTACTTCAAAATTTCTTCACTGATTTAAACAATTCCAACACCAACGAATTCAGCTCATTCAGAACATTCATGCTCCTAATAATTTTGTAAAAAATCCTGCTTTTCCCAAAATTCCCAAATTTCCAGGAAGTTCCCATTGAAATGAATGGGACATTTTTCCAAGTTGCACAATTCGCACATTTTTCAACGTATTCAAACCATTCCAACATCAACACATTCCCCTCATCCTGGACATTCAAACTAAGAGTTTCCCAAGTTCTCCAATTTAAAAAAAAATCCCGGATTTCTGAGAATTCCTAGTTTTCAGGGACATTTCCCCCATTCAAAATGAATTGTCCATTTTTTAAACTTCCACAATTCCCATATTTTTCAACCGATTCAAACCATTCCACCTTCAACACATTCAACTCATCCTAGACATTTAAACCATAATTTTTCCAAGTTCAACACATTTCCAGGAATTCCTGTTTTTTTTCAGACCCTTTTTCCAACCTTTTTCATTTGACTACTCCTTTTACATTTTTCATTCCATTTCAACTGTTCCACCGTCAAAACATTCCTCTAAATCAGGACGAAAAACCAAGTTGGTTTAGGAACTAGAAACATTCCTTGTTTTCCTGAAATTCCAGGAATTCCGTAATGCCATTTCTCAATTAAATAACTGTTACTACTTCAACATTTCGTGACCGATTTAAACAATTCCAACACCAACCAATTCAGCTCATTCAGAACATTCATGCTCCTAATCATTTTTTTTTAAAAACCTGCTTTTCCAAAAATTCCGAAAATTCCAGGAAGTTCCCATTGAAATGAATGAGACATTTTTCCAAGTTGCACAATTCGCACATTTTTCAACCTATTCAAACCGTTCCAACATCAACACATTCCACTCATCCTAGACATTCAAACTAAGAGTTTCCCAAGTTCTTCAATTTAAAAAAATTCCCGGATTTCCAAGAATTCCTAGTTTTCAGGGACATTTCCCCCATTCAAAATGAATTGTCCATTTTTTAAACTTCCACAATTCCCATATTTTTTAACTGATTCAAACCATTCCACCTTCAACACATTCCACTCATCCTAGACATTTAAACCATAATTTTTCCAAGTTCAACACATTTCCAGGAATTCCTGTTTTTTTTTCAGACCCTTTTTCCAACCTTTTTCATTTGACTACTCCTTTTACATTTTTCATTTCATTTCAACTGTTCCACCGTCAAAACATTCCTCTAAATCAGGACGAAAAACCAAGTTGGTTTAGGAACTAGAAACATTCCCTGTTTTCCCGAAATTCCAGGAATTCCGTAATGCCATTTCTCAATTAAATAACTGTTACTACTTCAACATTTTGTGACCGATTTAAACAATTCCAACACCAACCAATTCAGCTCATTCAGAACATTCATGCTCCTAATCATTTTTTTTTTAAAAACCTGCTTTTCCCAAAATTCCGAAAATTCCAGGAAGTTCCCATTGAAATGAATGAGACATTTTTCCAAGTTGCACAATTCGCACATTTTTCAACCTATTCAAACCGTTCCAACATCAACACATTCCACTCATCCTAGACATTCAAACTAAGAGTTTCCCAAGTTCTTCAATTTAAAAAAATTCCCGGATTTCCAAGAATTCCTAGTTTTCAGGGACATTTCCCCCATTCAAAATGAATTGTCCATTTTTTAAACTTCCACAATTCCCATATTTTTTAACCAATTCAAACCATTCCACCTTTAACACATTCCACTCATTCTAGACATTCAAACCATAATTTTTCCACGTTCAACAAATTTCCAGGAATTCCTGTTTTTTTTCCAGACCCTTTTTCCAACCTTTTTCATTTGACTACTCCTTTTACATTTTTCATTCCATTTAAACCGTTCCACTGTCAAACATTTTTTCTTAGTCAGGACAAAAAAAAAAAAGTTGGTTTAGGAACTAGAAACATTCCCGGTTTTCCCGAAATTCCAGGAATACATAATACAATTTCTCAATTAAAAAACACTTACTACTTCAAAATTTCTTCACTGATTTAAACAATTCCAACACCAACCAATTCAGCTCATTCAGGACATTCATGCTCCTAATCATTTTCCAAAAAATCCCACTTTTCCCTAAATTCCAGGACGTTCCCATTGAAATGAATGGGACATTTTTCCAAGTTGCACAATTCGCACATTTTTCAACCTATTCAAACCGTTCCAACATCAACACATTCCACTCACCCTGGACATTCCAACTAACACTTTCCCAAGTTCCAAACCAAATTCATTTTTTTCCTGGAAATTCAAACTCTTCAACATTCGAATCATTTCAAACTATTCTTACATTCATACCACATTTTGTCAGCATTTCAGTTCAATTTCACACACACTTCCTTCAGGAATTGCCTCATCTCGTTAAACATGTTATTGTATTTGATTCATGAAAAAAAAAAGAATCTTTATTTCAAGTATGAAATCTGAATCTAAATCGGTTGCCTGGTCCTTGCCGCTGTGTTCTGCGAGCCGATCCGTCTCTATGGAAATGGCTTTCGTCATAAGCGGCGACGGCGCGGTACTGATGCGCTCGCACCAGACAAAGCCACGCGGGATTTCATGGATTCATTTCCATAATTGGGAATGCTGAGCGCTCTCCTCCGTACTGATTTTCCTCGCTGTGGTGTTGCTGAGGACCATCCCGCCTTCGCCGCTTTGACCTTTAGTTACCTGCTTAATGAGATCAGATCCTGATGCGCTCTAATGGACAAATACGCTGCGAGTCGTACGATGGAGAAAAATATGCTCTCTGTGTTCTAAAAAGGCTAATCCATCATAATTACATATTCTCCAGCGTCTTTTGCAGTGGACATTTATGGACATGCATAACAAATGGATACAACACAGCCCTAATCTCATCATTTTGCCATCGTTAGTATCCACCCAACTCTTTATTGTTATCAACATTTCACCTTCATCTTAGTGATGTGCGGATCGATACGGAAATAATCCTCAAATCAATATATCCGTACTTTTGATACTTTAGTTCAGGGGTGTTCAAACTTTTTCCGCCACGAGCCACATACTGAAAAGTCAAAGTATGCGGCGGCCATGTTGATATATATTTTTTAATTAAAAAACAACAACTAAAAACTATGTACAAAAGCCAAAACCAGTGAAGTTGGCACTTTGTGTAAATGGTAAATAGAAACAGAATACGATGATTTGCAAATCCTTTTCAACTTATATTCAATTGAATAGGAATGTGGCTTGGCATTGTCTCACTGAAATAAGCAGGGGCGTCCATGATAACATTGCTTGGATGGCAACATATGTTGCTCCAAAACCTGTATGTACCTTTCAGCATTAATGGTGCCTTCACAGATGTGTAAGTTACCCATGCCTTGGGCACTAATACACCCCCATACCATCACAGATGCTGGCTTTTCAACTTTGCGCCTAGAACAATCCGGATGGTTCTTTTCCTCTTTGGTCCGGAGGACACAACGTCCACAGTTTCCAAAAACAATTTGAAATGTGGACTCGTCAGACCACAGAACACTTTTCCACTTTGCATCAGTCCATCTTAGATGAGCTTGGGCCCAGCGAAGCCGGCGTCGTTTCTGGGTGTTGTTGATAAATTGCTTTCGCTTTGCATAGTAGAGTTTTAACTTGCACTTGCAGATGTAGCGACAAACTGTAGTTACTGACAGTGGTTTTCTGAAGTGTTCCTGAGCCCATGTGGTGATATCCTTTACTGATGTCGCTTTTTGATGCAGTACCGCCTTAGGGATCGAAGGTCCGTAATATCATTGCTTACGTGCAGTGATTTCTCCAGATTCTCTGAACCCTTTGATGATATTACGGACCGTAGATGGGGAAATCCCTAAATTTCTTGCAATAGCTGGTTGAGAAATGTTGTTCTGAAATTGTTCGACAATTTGCTCACACATTTGTTCACAAAGTGGTGACCCTCGCCCCATCCTTGTTTGTGAATGACTGAGCATTTCATGGAAGCTGCTTTTATACCCAATCATGGCACCCACCTGTTCCCAATTAGCCTGCACACCTGTGGGATGTTCCAAATAAAGTGCTTGATGTGTTTCTCAGTCTTTTTTGCCACTTGTGCCGGCTTTTTTAAACATGTTGCAGGCATCAAAGTCCAAATGAGCTAATATTTGCAAAAAATAACGTTTTCCAGTTGGAACATTAAATATCTTGTCTTTGCAGTCTATTCAATTGAATATAAGTTGAAAAAGATTTTCAAATCATTGTATTTACCATTTCCACAACGTGCCAACTTCACTGGTTTTGGGGTTTATATATATATGTATTGACGGAAGCAGATTTTTACATATATCCATATTTAAGTGTTACTTCTTTATTTTCATAGTCATATTACAAAACAGCTAGTGTTCTTCCAATTGTGCTCTTTTGGTCTGCAAGTACTGTGTGTCGGCCTTGAAACTTTGGTATGCATGGAGTAGCCATAACTCCTTTTCCTTTTCTGTTCCTGTGTCCAGCTGAGGAGAAGAATGGGCATGTGTTTTGGGCTGGAAAGAGAGACAACGAGGGTGGGAGCGAGAAACACATTATAGAATAGAAGGCTTCCGTATTTTAGATTAGACCGGTTTTAGCTGCGCTAGTGAATGCTCTGTGCTGGATTGGTCTCATTCTATTTCCAAAGCTTTGGAAATAAATGACAAAATACCTATTCTGTTTCTGGTGGTCCTTCTACTCAGCTTATATGTCATCAAAAGAACTTGGGAGTTACCAGCAACTTAAATTCCCTGGGAGGAAGATCTGCTGGGACGCAACAATTTGGGGGCTTCGTCCGAGATGACACGCTGACGATTGGAAATCTCTTGCACTCTTTTGGACAGACTCACTTGGCCAAACATAAATTAAGGTAAGCAGAGCCTTTTTCTAAAATCTGCTCTAGGAGTCTGCCCAGAAGTCTGTAAGTCAAACACTGTTTCTTCTACTCAGCTTAAATGTCATCAAAAGAACTTGGGAGTGACCAGCAACTTAAATTCCCTGGGAGGAAGATCTGCTGGGACGCAACAGTATATATACAGTTACATAGAACACGGCCCCCAGCCACATTTTTTTTTAACCCAATGCGACCCCCGAGTCAAAAAGTTTGGGGATCCCTTCTGTAAGTTGTTGGCAGATTCAAAGCAACTATGCGTCTAATACAGGGGTCGGCAACCCAAAATGTTGAAAGAGCCATATTGGACCAAAAATACAAAAACAAATCTGTCTGGAGCCGCAAAAATTAAGCCATATTACATGTGTCATGAGATATAAATTGAATTAAGAGGACTTAAAGGAAACTAAATGACCTCAAATATAGCTACAAATGAGGCATAATGATGCAATATGTACATGTCGCTAGCCTAAATAGCATGTTAGCATCGATTAGCTTGCAGTCATGCAGTGACCAAACATGTCTGATTAGCACTCCACACAAGTCAATAACATCAACAAAACTCACCTTTGTGCACTCACGCACAACGTTGGAAGTGTGGCGGACAAAATGAGACAGAAAAAGTGGCATAAATCACGTCCTAGAAAGTCGGAGAAAGTTAAACATGTAAACAAACTATACGGTGAGTTCAAGGACCGCCAAAATAAGTAGGACAAAGCGGCGCTCGCAAAATACTCGAATGAGTGAAGCATATTTAATATAAACAGTGTGCTTTATAACAATTAGGGAGGTTTGTGTCATGTTTGTCCTCATACATAAACCATACTAAAACAAAAAAATAGATTTTTTTTCCCCTCATCTTTTTCCATTCTTCATACATTTTTGAAAAATCTCCAGAGAGCCACTAGGGCGGCGCTAAAGAGCCGCATGCGGCTCTAGAGCCGCGGGTTGCCGACCCCCGGTCTAATATGAACACCAGGTACTAGTGGTAGAGGGGGCAAATTACACCTCAAACAGGGTTTGCACGTATTTTTAAAGGTAAATTCTTGGAATAAGCATGATAAAATACCAGGTTTACAGTATATGGAAACATGGGCATTATAAAGGGAGTCGATGGGGGAGAAAAGGGTCCTGGGGAACTCCAATGTATACTCACTCAATAGCTGGTGGTAAAAATAATTTAGCAAAGAACAGACAATGCAGATTTTGAGATGAATTCCTTTACAAGTCCTGTGGTCATATTTCATACCGCTAACCTTTCGAATGAAAGTTCCGTTGCAGAAAGCAAGGCAATTAAAAAGACCCATAAAGGTCCCAGGTCTCCTAGTGGGTTAATCGAGGGACCAGACCACAGTTTGAAAGCCACTGATTTAGAGGGTCCATTTAACGTCTAGTTGTTGTTTTTTTCAGCGCCATGCCTGGACTCATCAACAAGGAGAACCGGAGCCCTCTACCCCTCAGCATCTCTGACATCACTTCCTGCGTCAGAGGCTACACCCAGGCCATGACGGCTTCCATGGCGTACGAAAACATAGAGGACCATGCCATCGAAGGTGAGTTCCTACCTACCTACCTACCTACCTACCTACCTACCTACCTACCTACCTACCTACCTACCTACCTACCTACCTACCTACCTACCATCTACTCATCAATAACTATAATGATATGATACCTACCTACCTACCTACCTACCTACCTACCTACCTACCTACCTACCTACCTACCTACCTACCTACCTACCATCTACCCATCAGTAACTATGATGGTATGATACCCACCTACCTACCTACCAACCATCTACCCATTATTAACTATGATGTATGATACCTACATACCTGCCTACCTGCCTACCTACCTACCTACCTACCTACCTACCTACCTACCTACCTACCTACCTACCTACCTACCTACATACCGTCTACCAATTAGTAACTATGATGGTATGATACCCACCCACCTACCTACCTACCATCTACCCATTAGTAACTATGATGATATGATACCCACCTACCTACCTACCTACCTACCATCTACCCATTAGAAACTATGATGGTATGATACTCACCCACCTACCTACCTACCTACCTACCTACCTACCTACCTACCTACCTACCTACCTACCTACCTACCTACCTACCTACCTACCTACCATCTACCCATTAGTAACTATGATAGTATGATACCCACCTACCTACCTACCATCAATGATACCTATCTACCTACCATCTACCCATTAATAACCATGATGGTATGATACCCACCCACCTACCTACCATCTATGATACCTATCGACCTACCATCTACCCATTAATAACTATGATGGTATAATACCTACCTACCTACCTACCTACCATCTACCCATTAATAACTATGATGGTATGATACCCACCTACCTACCTACCTACCTACCTACCTACCTACCTACCTACCTACCTACCTACCTACCTACCTACCATCTACCAATTAGTAACTATGATGGTGTTATACCTACCTACCTACCTACCTACCTACCTACCTACCTACCATCTACCCATTAGTAACTATGATGGTATGATACCCACCTGCATACCTACCTACCTACCTACCTACCTACCTACCTACCTACCTACCTACCTACCTACCTACCTACCATCTACCCATTAGTAACTATGATGGTATGATACCCACCTACCTACCATCTATGATACCTATCTACCTACCATCTACCCATTAATAACTATGATGGTATGATACCTACCTACCTACCTACCTACCTACCTACCTACCTACCATCTACCAATTAGTAACTATGATGGTGTGATACCCACCTACCTACCTACCTACCTACCTACCATCTGCCCATTAGTAACTATGATGGTATGATACCCACCTACCTACCTACCATCTATGATACCTATCTACCTACCATCTACTAATTAATAACTATGATGGTATGATACCCACCTACCTACCTACCTACCAACCTACCTACTTACCTACCTACCTGCCATTGAAGGTGAGTTCGCTAAGTTCTGAGGAAGCGCGGGGGCTCCATTGGGTTTTGTTTGGTGTTCTCCGGCAGGGATTTTCATCTACCCGCTGGAGGAGAAAGCCATTGTCGTGGGCTTCGAGGCCATGATCTCCAGCCAGATCATCACGCTGCAGATCAAAGACAAGGCCAAGATGGACGACTGTTACAACGGCGTGCCAAACGGAGCACCACCTAGCGGCGTTGGTGAGACGTACAGATTTTAAAGTGATATTTCTTCAACAACACGACACCGAATTAAACATGCCCGCCAACCCCCTTACCTACCTACCATCTCTATATAATACTCACTTTCCACTTTACCCAATCACCTACAGTAACTAGCCATTTACCAGCTATGATGACTATATGATACCTACCTACTCACCTACCAAGCTACCCATTATCTATGATACCTTTGATTGTACCTATTTCATGATACCTATTTACCTTCATACCTAACATCAAATCTACCCACGTACCTACCTATCGAGCTAGTTACCTATGTGCCTTAAATGCCTACCTATTTCCCTACTTACCTACCTGTCTGCATACCTACTTACCTACCTAATAACCATATACTTATCTGTGATAGCTATGAACTATGATTTATACCAATCCACCTAGCATCTACCAACCTATTACAATCCCACCCAACTACTTCCCAACCTACCCAATTATGTACCTACCTACCATCTACCCATCAATAACTATGATAGCATGATACCCATCTACCTACCTACCATCTATGACAGCTATGATATGTTACCAACCGACATATCTACTTATCTACCTAGCGAGCTCACTAGATACCTTCATATTACTATGATAATACCTACCTATCTACATACTTACCTACCTACCTACCTACCTACCTACCTACCTACCTACCTACCTACCTACCTACCTACCTACCTACTTGCCATATACCCATCAATAACTATGATGGTATGAGACCAACCTACCTCCCAACTACCCATCAATAATTATCATTGTATGACACCTACCTACCTACCTACATACCTACCTACCTACCTACCTACCTACCTACCTACCTACCTACCTACCCACCTAACTACCAACCCACCTACCTACCTACCTACCTACCTACCTACCTACCATCTACTTATCAATAACTATGATGGTATGCTGCCTACCTACCTACCTACTTACCTACCATCTACGTATTAGTAACTATGATGGTATGATACCTACCTACCTAGCTACCTACCTAGCTACCTACCTACCTACCTACTTACCATCTACTCATCAATAATTATGATATATGATACCTACCTACAGTACCTACCATCTATGTATTAGTAAGTATGATGGTATGATATCTACCTACCTACCTACCTACCTACCTACCTACCTACCTACCTACCTACCTACCTACCTACCTACCTACCTACCTACCTACCTACCTACCTACCTACTTACCTACCTACCTACCTACCTACCTACATACCTACCTACCTACCATATACCCATCAATAACTATGATGGTATGAGACCAACCTACCTCCCAACTACCCATCAATAATTATCATTGTATGATACCTACCTATCTACCTACCTACCTACCTACCTACCTACCTACCTACCTACCTACCTACCTACCTACCTACCTACCTACCTACCTACCTACATACCTACCTACCTACCATATACCCATCAATAACTATCATTGTATGATACCTACCTACCTACCTACCTACCTACCTACCTACCTACCTACCTACCTACCTACCTACCTACCTACCTACCTACCTACCTACCTACCTACCTACCTACCATCTACTTATCAATAACTATGATGGTGTGCTGCCTACCTACCTACCTACCATCTACGTATTAGTAACTATGATGGTATGATATCTACCTACCTACCTACCTACCCACCTACTTATCATCTACTCATCAATAATTATAATGATATGATACCTACCTACCTACCTACCATCTATGTATTAGTAAGTATGATGGTATGATATCTACCTACCTACCTACCTACCATATACCCATAAATAACTATGATGGTATGAGACCAACCTACCTCCCAACTGGCAATCAATAATTATCATTGTATGATACCTACCTACCTACCTACCTACCTACCTACCTACCTACCTACCTACCTACCTACCTACCTACCTACCTACCTACCTACCTACCTACCTACTTACCATCTACTCATCAATAATTATGATGATATGATACCTACCTACCTACCATCCAGCGCAGGTATGATGGTATGATGTCTACCTACATACCTACCTACCTACCATCTACTCATCAATATCTATGATGTATGATACCCATCTACCTACCTACCATCTACCCATTAGTAACTATGATGGTATGATACCTACCAACCCACCTACCATCTACCCATTAATAACTATGATGCTATGATACCCACCTACCTACCGACCGACCGACCTGCCTACCTACCATTAATAACTATGATTGTATGATACCCACCTACCTACCTACCATCTAAGATACCCACCTACCTACCTACCTACCTACCTACCTACCTACCTACCATCTACTATAACGATGACACTATGATACCCACCTACCTACCTACCATCTATGATACCTACCTACCTACCATCTACTGTAACAATGATGCTATGATACCTACCTATCTACCAACCATCTATGACACCTACCCCTACCATTTACCCATTAGTAACTATGATGGTAAGATACCTACCTTCCTTCCTACCATCTATGATACCTACCTACCTACCTACCATCTACTATAACGATGACGCTGTGATACTTACCTACCAACCATCTATGATACTTACCTACCTACCATTTACCCAGTAGTAACTATGATGGTATGATACCTACCTACCATCTACTTATCAATAGCTATGATGGTATGACACCTACCTACCATCTATGATACCTAACTACCTACCATCTACTACAATGATGATGCTATAATACCTACAGTACCTACCTTTCTAGCTAAAATGGCAGTTACACAACATCCCATCTTCCTGCTGGAAAATACTACTGGATATACAGCTATTTATTTCACCTGCAGCTAGTGCCATCAAACCATGTTCTACATCAAATGATTTACAATCCAGAGGAGAGAAAGTGTTTACACATCTCTTTGTCTACCTTATTGGGAGTACAAAAGTTGACTTGTGAAGTGAACTGATCCAAGACGGTGTTCCAGGCCACGTAGTCCTGGACGAGGACTTGGAGAGGACGGTGCTCGTCGTCAACCTGGGCCTCATCCCTCCCTTGGAGACGGTCCACATCCTGGTCAGCACTTCCTGCGAGCTGTCCACTCTGCCCAGCGGCGGCATCAGCTTGTCCACGCCGGCGGTTTGCACGCCGCGTGTGCAGAGGAGCATCAACGAGGAGCAGGGCTTGTCCCCCAACTTCTCCAGAGTGTAAGGACCCCCGCTGCTGGTGGCGCTTACTTCAAGATGATCACTTGCTTTTCCTGCACTTGTAGGCGAGACAGACATCCCTCCAGCCCACACGATGCAGCTACCAGCAGCCCTCAATTCTGTTTGGCTGCTCTGCTGGAGGATGAGGCCATCAACTCCATGGACTACCAGTTCAACTTCCAGCTGGAGATACGAGCCCCTTATCTCCTCGCAGGTCAGCAGTTCTTCGCGGGTCCCCATTTGACCCAAACTTTATTTATACAGCAGGGAATGGATTCATATGGCCGCATTCCTGGGTGGATCTCACGTGTGAGATGAAGAAGGGGTGGGAGGCTAACCATTTTGCAATGCGGCCTGCTGAAAATGATGGAAAGCGCCCCCTCTACATAGCGACTGACGCTGTGGTCAAAGTTGGAATCGCTACGAAACACGTTTTGAAATATTCAAAACATTACTGCCATCTGGCGGTTAGAGTGGATAGTGCGGCCCCCCTGAATTTGTCACGTTTCATGTGTCAGGTAAACCTCGAGGAATGGGGCCATATGAGTTCCCTTCCTGCAGGCAGATTGCAACACAAACTGCTTTAACCGGTAAAAAAAAAGAAAATAACACACACACACACACGCGCATGCATGCACACACACACACACACACACACAAGCACACACACACACACATTGATTGATTGATTGAGACTTTTATTAGTAGGTTGCACAGTGAAGTACATATTCCGTACAATTGACCACTAAATGGTAACACCCGAATAAGTTTTTCAACTTGTTTAAGTCGGGGTCCACTTAAATTGATTCATGATACAGATATATACTATCATATATACTATCATCATAATACAGTCATCACACAAGATAATCACATTGAATTATTTACATTATTTACAATCAGGGGTGTGGAGGGGGTGGGGGTGGGGGGGGGGTATGGACATCAAGTAGTGGACATAGAGAGAGAGAGAGAGAGAGATCAGAAGGCATAAGAAAAAGAAAAAGTATCTGCATTTGATTGTTTACATTTGATTATTAGCAATCCGGGGAGGGTGTTAGTTTAGGGTTGTAGCTGCCTGGAGGTGAACTTTTATTGCGGTTTTGAAGGAGGATAGAGATGCCCTTTCTTTTATACCTGTTGGGAGCGCATTCCACATTGATGTGGCATAGAAAGAGAATGAGTTAAGACCTTTGTTAGTTCGGAATCTGGGTTTAACGTGGTTAGTGGAGCACCCCCTGGTGTTGTGGTTATGGCGGTCATTTACGTTAAGGAAGTAGTTTGACATGTACTTCGGTATCAGGGAGGTGTAGCGGATTTTATAGACTAGGCTCAGTGCAAGTTGTTTAACTCTGTCCTCCACCTTGAGCCAGCCCACTTTAGAGAAGTGGGTAGGACACACACACACACACACACGCACACACACACACACACACACACACACACACTTTGTTACCTTCTTGAGACCTGAGAAAAAAGCCTACCTCTTTAGGACCACCCTTTCTAGATATATAAAGATTTGTATTTACAACATTAATAATATATACATACTATGCAAATATAAAAAAGCTTGTTGTGAAAAAATTTGTTGGAATTTCACAAAAAAAAGTCACAGTTTCACAAGAAAAACTTCGAAATTTTGCAGTTTTATAATAAAAGTCGTCATTATATTCAACGCAAGTCAAAGAAAAACTGAACTTATGTGCAATATTATGATAAAAGTTGGAATTTAATCGATAACAGTCGCAATTTTACAAGAAAAGCTTAACATTTTGGCAATTTTATGAAAAGAGTCGTAATTTTATTTGACAAAAGTCACAATTTTATGAGAAAAATTTAACATTTTGGCAATATTATATTAATAGTCGGAAGTTTTGCTCGGCAAAATGATGACAAAGATTTTACTATTTTACAAGAACAAAAAAATGGGCAATATTGTGACAAAAGTCAACATTTGTTATGACAAATGTCACCATTTTGCATTAAAAGTAATCATTTTACATTAAAAAAAGTAATAATTTTACATTAAAAAAGTAATAATTTTACATTAAAAAAGTAATAATTTTACATTAAAAAAGTAACAATTTTACATAAAAAAATTATAATTTTACGAGAAAATATTGCAATGTTACAGAAACAGAAGGAATATGAGAAATTGTTCCCAATTTTATAAGAAAAAAAGTCAACCATTTGTGAGAAAAAGACTGCTTTTATTTAGTTGGGGTTTTTTTTGTTTAAATTTTTTGTTTGTAATTGGTTTTTAATCTTCATTATTTACTTCAAGTTATTACAGTATGTCTCGATATACATATTTATTTATTTTTTGTAATTAATTTTGGCCAAAGGGGGCACATTTAAATTTCTTACACACACTAGTTATAACATATGTTGGCCAAAGGGGGCGCACTATATGTATATATATATATATATATATATATATATATATATATATATATATATATATATATATATATATATATATATATATATATATATATATATATATATATATATATATATATATCCCATGAAAAAGAATGGGACCTAAGATTGAGCCCTGAGGAGCCCCACACCTTATTTCATGGTTTTTTGATAAACATGTATGTATACTTACAAAAAAAAAAACATTTTTCTGTGAGATAAGATTTTCAGTTTTTCAAAAGGACACCCTAGAAACCGTAGACAGGAAGTGATGCATGTAGGGGATTTTTTTGTCACGTAGGTGTGGAGAGCCCGTCTCACGCCATCCGAGCCGACGCCGACCCTCTGGCCCGCTCGGCCACCAGCGTGGTCATCACCCTGGCGGACAAGTACACTTACGACTGTCCGGTGAAGATCCTCATCTACCCCAGCGGTACGTGGACAAGGTCACGCTCCAGAAGCTTCTATGTCTGCTCCAATGTTGCGTCGGACGCCGCTGTGTGGGCGAGGAGCTTTGGGGTCTTTGTTTTTCCCGTCTTGCCGACTCTTCTTGTTTTTAAGTACGCGTGGGCCGCTCGTCTCCTCCAGGCCAGGGCCTTCTCTTATAGAGGTTTTGTTGGCAAACAAAGCCGCAGCCTATATATATATATATATATATATATATATATATATATACATATATATATATGTATATATATATATATATATATATATATATATATATATATATATATATATATATATATATATATATATATTTATATATATATATATATATATATATATATATATATATATATATATATATATATATACATATATATATATATATATACAGTGTTGTGTAACGGCGTTAGTTTCGGCGGTAACTAGTAATCTAACGCGTTATTTTTTATTTTTCAGTAACTCAGTTCCGTTACTACATGATGCGTTACTGCGTTATTTTACATTACTTTTAATGTAGTATTGTAGTGGATTGTCCGAAGCTTAAGCAGGCAACAAAAGTAGTTTAGTACAACAAATTTATTTACCCATTATCAGAAGTGCAGGTTGAATTGAGTTGGTCGTGCAGACAAACCACAAGTTACTCCGGAGCAAACAAGACACACACAAGCCAAAATCACTCCCGAGTTCCGGTCTTCTGCCATTTTTTATATGTCTGTTGTGCGTCATCGTTCCTTATCGAGTGCGTCAAATGTCTTATTTGCTTTTCCTATCTCTTCCATAACAACTCGAATTCTGTAGACAGGTTGGCACGACTTAATATTCACTTTTGTCCCACAACTGGTCCATTCAATGGCACAAAATACAAGAGTATTGAAAATGAGCGGACATTCTTAAAAGACAAGAAATATAGGTCAAAAGGTCAGAAATTCTACTACATACCCGCCTTCCAGGGTCTTAAGACCCTGGACCAAAACAATTTCTGATATAGACCACTAACTTAAATCTCTACCGCAGATAGAGGCAAAAACCTCAATGTTTTTATACGAGGCAAAAATTCCGTCTATGACCCTCCTTCAGAGCGATCGCTGTTACCAGCCTGCAGTAAAACCATCTCACAGAATACAATTAGTGGCCTACCCTTTGATTTAGTAAAGGAATAACAAATACTTTGATCCTGTTCGTGACGCCAATTTGTGTAGTGGATTGTCCGAAGCTTAAGCAGGCAACAAAAGTAGTTTAGTACAACAAATTTATTTACCCATTATCAGAAGTGCAGGTTGAATTGAGTTGGTCGTGCAGACAAACCACAAGTTACTCCGGAGCAAACAAGACACACACAAGCCAAAATCACTCCCGAGTTCCGGTCTTCTGCCATTTTTTATATGTCTGTTGTGCGTCATCGTTCCTTATCGAGTGCGTCAAATGTCTTGTTTGCTTTTCCTATCTCTTCCATAACAACTCGAATTCTGTAGACAGGTTGGCACGACTTAATATTCACTTTTGTCCCACAACTGGTCCATTCAATGGCACAAAATACAAGAGTGTTGAAAATGAGCGGACATTCTTAAAAGACAAGAAATATAGGTCAAAAGGTCAGAAATTCTACTACAGTATAAAGTGTGTTTGTGTCGTAGTTCTGATTCTTCTTGTGTCACAAACCGGAGAAGAGAGACGGGATGTGTGTCTGAGTGTGGGGGGAGAGAGAGGAGGGGGGCGTGTCTGATCATGGCGGAGCTGCAGTCGAGTTTGTTGGAGATATTTTCACTACTATTCTTTTGTCGAGCACAAAGAAAATAACATTTTAGTTAAATGTAAATTGTGCTTTGGATCAAAGATCCCATCTACTGCCCGAAACAGCAATTCAAATCTGCTGAGTGCTGCAACAAGCTACATAAGCCGTAGCTAGTAAAGAGAGACAGAGACTCCGATGCCCCTTTCCCTCCACCACTTAAGGATGAACTCTGCCTCTGTTCATCATTCAGCACTGAAGGTACACACACTCTGTCAATCAATGTTCCCTCTAATTGTTCATGTGTGAGCAAACGCAAAAAAGTCAGTGAGCATTGAGTGGAGCCCATGTGAGCAACATCAGACGTGCACACTGTGGCTACACCAGCAGCACACCTGTCCCAAACCTGACTGAATAACAACTTACATCTCCATCCATCCATCCATTTTATACCGCTTGTCCCTTTCGGGGTCGCTGGAGCCTATCTCAGCTGCATTCTGGCGGAAGGCGGTGTACACCCTGGACAAGTCCCCACCTCATCGCAGGGCCAACACAGATAGACATACAACATTCTCTTATTATTATAATCAAATGACAGCAGTCATTTCCTTTTCTAACATAAGTGTTTAGGCCCACTTATAATGGCAATAACAACAAATATTGTTTTTCATGAACTGTGTACTTGTATTGTTTGTCTGGGTGGAGGTCCTGCTTTGGAAATAATTTGTACCCCTTTCAGACATTGCATTTAGTTCCCATTTAAACATTCACATGTTGCACAATGAGATGTAAGCAGGGGATCATGTGTACATTCCTGCAACTTCCTGTTTGTAAAAAATATATTTTTATGAGTATTTATTTAATATACTAATAGCATTTCATGATTAATATTTATAAATTAAGATTCCTAATAAATGACACTAGAATAAGCACACATTTGATTGGTAAATCATAGTGTAAGGACCTGGAATGACACTTTATGTGTGGTGTTGGAGTTGTCCCACTTTTTGTGTGGCTGTAAACGCATCACTGGCTAAGTGCCATACGTGCATGTGTTGGCGCAAGTGAGAAAGAGCGAGCGGCTGCTGTTGATATAACAAAGTTGCTTTTGGTCTGGTTTGTACTGCAGAAAATGACCACTTTTGCTAGATATCATTTTTTTTACTAATGTTTTGGTGATGTGTTTTTGGCCGACAATAAAGAGTTTTGCTCAGTAAAGTGATGGATGTAATTCATGTCCTCAAAGCGTCTCGACAGACGTTACAATATTTGAACAATGATGACAAAAACTGTTTTCTCTGTCGTGTCCGTGTGTCGAAAATTGTTATGCGCTTATTTTTTTATTTGATTTTGTGCGTGGCATAGATTTGCCGTGCGCAGAGGACGATTGAGCAGTGCGCAATTGCACAGGCGCGCACCTTAGAGGGAACGTTGCGGTCAATTCTCTTATATACTCTTTCATCCTAGACTTCTAGAGTGTTTGACTATCACATCACTCTAAATGTATAGACTATAAAGTTCACAAACATAAAGAGGGATCCTAGTGGGCCAGGCCAATCTTTCCTTATCTCTAAACTAAAACTGGGGAAATGTGTAGAGTGTTCTGAGCTTCAGACATGATTTTGTGTCAGAATTCTTTGAGGAAAAAATGCCTGGTTAGGCTTTGTGTATGTAAAAATAAAGTTAAAGTACTTATTTGGTTTACAGCTATGTTGTTATTATGCTGTTTTTTACTTATGTATGTTATGTTGCAGCTATTTAAAATAGTTTTGTCAATTTGTTCTTGTCAGGCTTGGGCGAATGAAGGGACTCAGATGCAGAGAGGGGAGGTTCTAAATAAGGCTTTTATTTTGAAAATAACTCTTAACTTCCAGAGCAGAAAATATACAATCACTATGAGGTTCTACTATATCAAAAAACGTTTCCAAAAAGGGAAAAAAACCCAAAATCACTCCAATGGAGGAATAGACAAAAATAAGACAAATATAACTAGCAACGAATCTGCTATAAAAAACTTTAACAAAAAGCGCTCCAAACGGAGGAAGAAATAAAGGACTATCAAAACTTACTACTCT
Source organism: Entelurus aequoreus (assembly GCF_033978785.1). Taxonomy (NCBI): domain Eukaryota; kingdom Metazoa; phylum Chordata; class Actinopteri; order Syngnathiformes; family Syngnathidae; genus Entelurus; species Entelurus aequoreus. The sequence continues at coordinate 15,740,089 of NC_084737.1, forward strand.
CACAATTATTCTAACATTTATATAAACAAAAATCACTCAAACTTTGAGGAAGGAAATAATTCAAGAAAAATCATAACTCACCACTGTGGTTGAAAAAGGTAAAATAACAAAGGTCGCTCTAAGGGAGGAAAAGGTTAACTCAAAATTACAGCTTGAAAAACGCTGGATAAACATACGTGGTCGTGGGACGAGGCAAGACAAGAACATGAACTAGGATGCAAGACAGGCACGAAGGATCGAGACAATCTGGCACAGAAGAAGGGGAGGGATGGGCTTATATGGAACATGAGGGTAATGGGAAACAGGTGGAAACAATCAAGGGTCAGGGATGACGTCAGACTGGTGACACAAGAGGAAGGGCCCGTGATCGCGGTGTGACAGTTCTGGCCAGAAACAAATTGGCCTTTATAACATATCTTTGTCTTTGTGTGTTGTATGTAGACCACATTGCTTAGCAGAGTTCAGTGATGCAAATGCATGTCAAGTTGATCAACACATTGTATTATTCTGCAGTGCAATAACAGTACTGAAATGAAGGCTAAAGGGCATTAATGGGAGCTTTAAAAAAAAAAGAAGAAAAAAAGAAGTAACTAAATAGTTACTTTTCAAAGTAACGCATTACTTTTTGGTGTAAGTAACAGAGTTAGTAACTGAGTTACTTTTGAAATGAAGTAACTAGTAACTATAACTAGTTACTGGTTTTCAGTAACTAACCCAACACTGTATATATATATACTGTATATTAGGGATGTCCGATAATGGCTTTTTGCCGATATCTGATATTCCGATATTGTCCAACTCTTTAATTACCGATACCGATATCAACCAATACCGATATCAACCGATACCAATATATACAGTCGTGGAATTAACACATTATTACATTATTATGCCTAATTTGGACAACCAGGTATGGGGAAGATAAGGTCCTTTTTAAAAAATAAAATAAAATAAAATAAGATAAATAAATTTAAAAAAAATTACTGAATAAAAAAGAAAGTAAAACAATATAAAAACAGTTACATAGAAACTAGTAATTAATGAAAATGAATAAAATTAACTGTTAAAGGTTAGTACTATTAGTGGACCAGCAGCACGCACAATCATGTGTGCTTACGGACTGTATCCCTTGCAGACTGTATTGATATATATTGATATATAATGTAGGAACCAGAATATTAATAACAGACAGAAACAACCCTTTTGTGTGAATCAGTGTAAATGGGGGAGGGAGGTTTTTTGGGTTGGTGCACTAATTGTAAGTGTATCTTGTGTTTTTTATGTTGATTTAATTAAAAAAAAAAAAAAAAAACACAAAAAAAACGATACCAATAATAAAAAAAACGATACCGACAATTTACGATATTACATTTTAAAGCATTTATCGGACATCTCTAATATATATATATATATATATATATATATATATATATATATATATATATATATCTGTATATATATATATATATATATATATATATATATATATATATATATATATATATATATATATATATGCATATATATACATATATAGATACATATATATATATATATATATATATATATATATATATATATATATATATATATATATATATATATATATATATATATCTATATATGCATATATATACATATATATATATATATATATATATATATATATATATATATATATATATATATATATATATATATATATATATATATATATATATATATATATATATATATATATATATATATATATATATATATAGTCGGGTCAAAAGTTTACATACACTTGTAAAAAACATAATGTCATGGCTGTCTTGACTTTCCATGAATTTTAATTTCTACAACTCTTATTTTTTTGTGATGGAGTGATTGGAGCACAAAAAACAAAAAACATTCATGATGTTTGATTCTTTTATGAATTTATTACTTGGTCACATTGTGAAAATGTGAGCAAATCTGCTGGGTCAAAAGTATACATACAGCAATGTTAATATTTGCTTACATGTCCCTTGGCAAGTTTCACTGCAATAAGGCGCTTTTGGTAGCCACCCACAAGCTTCTGCTTGAATTTTTGACCACTCCTCTTGACAATATTGGTGCAGTTCAGCTAACATGGACTTGTTTCTTCAGCATTGTCCACACGTTTAAGTCAGGACTTTGGGAAGGCCATTCTAATACCTTAATTTTAGCCTGATTTAGCCATTCCTTTACCACTTTTGACGTGTGTTTGGGGTCATTGTCCTGTTGGAACACCCAACTCCTCCCAAGACCCAACCTCCGGGCTGATGATTTTAGGTTGTCCTGAAGAATTTGGAGGTAATCCTCCTTTTTCATTGTCCCTTTTACTCTCTGTAAAGCACCAGTTCCATTGGCAGCAAAACAGGCCCAGAGCATAATACTAACACCACCATGCTTGACAGTAGGCATGTTGTTCCTTGGATTTAAGTCCTCACCTTTTCTCCTCCAAACATATTGCTGGGTGTTGTGGCCAAACAGCTCAATTTTCGTTTCATCAGACCACAGAACTTTCCTCCAGAAGGTCTTATCTTTGTCCATGTGATGTCAGATGAATTTTCTTATTATCAATATTATTATATTATTATATAATTCTGATTGGATACAAACTAAAACTAAAAACAACAGCGCTGGAACGAGCATTGTGTGGCATGAAGAGAATATGAATACTTTGAGGTATTTAGGGAAAGCAAATTAGAAAATAATTGTATCTTTAATTATGATCATGACTTCTGTTTATGTTAGGCCAGCAGAGAAGGCCTTGCTGGCCCTGTGTGTGTGTGTGTATATATATATATATATATATATATATATATATATATATATATATATATATATATATATATATATATATATATATATATATATATATATATATATATATTCATATACACACACACAGGTATATATATATATATATATATATATATATATATATATATATATATATATATATATATATATATATATATATATATATATATATATATATATATATATGTATGTGTGGGAAAAAAATCACAAGACTATTTCATCTCTACAGGCCTGTTTCATGAGGGGTTTCCTCAATCCTCAGGAGGATTGAGGAAACCCCTCATGAAACAGGCCTGTAGAGATGAAATAGTCTTGTGATTTTTTTCCCACACATACATATTACGCTCTACCACGGTATCGAGCACTATTTTTTGGATAATCTAATTAAGACATATATATATATATATATATATATATATATATATATATATATATATATATATATATATATATATATATATATATATATATATATATATATATATATATATATATATATACCTGTGTATATATATATATATATATATATATATATATATATATATATATATATATATATATATATACATAATAATTATAATATACACCACCGTTCAAAAGTTTGGGGTCACCCAAACAATTTTGTGGAATAGCCTTCATTTCTAAGAACAAGAATAGACTGTCGAGTTTCAGATGAAAGTTCTCTTTTTCTGGCCATTTTGAGCGTTTAATTGACCCCACAAATGTGATGCTCCAGAAACTCAATCTGCTCAAAGGAAGGTCAGTTTTGTAGCTTCTGTATCGAGCTAAACTGTTTTCAGATGTGTGAACATGATTGCACAAGGGTTTTCTAATCATCAATTAGCCTTCTGAGCCAATGAGCAAACACATTGTACCATTAGAACACTGGAGTGATAGTTGCTGGAAATGGGCCTCTATACACCTATGTAGATATTGCACCAAAAACCAGACATTTGCAGCTAGAATAGTCATTTACCACATTAGCAATGTATAGAGTGTATTTCTTTAAAGTTAAGACTAGTTTAAAGTTATCTTCATTGAAAAGTACAGTGCTTTTCCTTCAAAAATAAGGACATTTCAATGTGACCCCAAACTTTTGAACGGTAGTGTGTATATATATGTATGTATATATATATGTATATATATATATTCTGTATATACAAATATATTATATACAAATATATGTACACTTATGTGGGACCTGGACCAAGGATGTCGTTGTGGCTTGTGCAGCCCTTTGAGACACTTGTGATTTAGGGCTATATAAATAAACATTGATTGATTGATTGATTGATTGATGTGAATAACAGCAGTGAATTTCCAAGCCTAGAATGATCAATTACGTGACATATTTATGCTAATAAAATGGCCTGCTGACTTGTGGAATATTGCACATCTTTTACAGGAGGTTATAAGTTGGGTTTAGAGTTGTCCTGATACAACTTTTTTGTATTGTACTCAGCTCTTTTTCATTTTCCAACATTGGAGTCTTAGGTGTTGGCCGATACCGGTATTGATCCGATAAGATATCCTCAGGAATTGTGCCTCCTTGTATGATTTTGTAGTGTGGAATGTTAGAAAAATGACTGCTCATGTGAAATTACTCAGAGAACAATGAACAACACTAAGGAAATATATCAAAATGACCTTTGCATCCTTCCATTTTCCTCTATTTGGCCTTCGCCGGGCGACGTTCATATGCTGTAGCGCTGTGAGCTTGTGGTGATGTCTGCAGAACCCCACGTGCCTCAGGTGCTCATGGAGAGCGGAGACATGACGCCGGACGAGTACGACGAGTTCCTCCGCGGCCGCAGCGACTTCATCAAGGCTACCAAGAAGGATTCCAGCGACGAGAAGAAGGTGAGAATGCCTCCAAACCAAACAGCCGTCGCTCCATCTTCATATTTCCATTGGTTCGTCTCGTAAATCTTAGCATTCCTGACTGTCACACACGTGTAAGAAGGTATTGATAGTATTGTTAATAATGTACAAACCCCATTTCCATATGAGTTGGGAAATTGTGTTAGATGTAAATATAAACGGAATACAATGATTTGCAAATCCTTTTCAACCCATATTCAGTTGAATATGCTACAAAGACAACATATTTGATGTTCAAACTGATAAACTTTTTTTTTTTTTGCAAATAATTATTAACTTTAGAATTTGATGCCAGCAACACGTGACAAAGAAGTTGGGAAAGGTGGCAATAAATACTGATAAAGTTGAGAAATGCTCATTAAACACTTCTTTGGAACATCCCACAGGTGAACAGGCAAATTGGGAACAGGTGGGTGCCATGATTGGGTATAAAAGTAGATTCCATGAAATGCTCAGTCATTCACAAACAAGGAATTTAGGGATTTCACCATCTACGGTCCGTAATATCATCAAAGGGTTCAGAGAATCTGGAGAAATCACTGCACGTAAGCAGCTAAGCCCGTGACCTTCGATCCCTCAGGCTGTACTGCATCAACAAGCGACATCAGTGTGTAAAGGATATCACCACATGGGCTCAGGAACACTTCAGAAAACCAATGTCAGTAACTACAGTTGGTCGCTACATCTGTAAGTGCAAGTTAAAACTCTCCTATGCAAGGCGAAAACCGTTTATCAACAACACCCAGAAACGCCGTCGGCTTCGCTGGGCCTGAGCTCATCTAAGATGGACTGATACAAAGTGGAAAAGTGTTCTGTAGTCTGACGAGTCCACATTTGAAATTGTTTTTGGAAACTGTGGACGTCGTGTCCTCCGGACCAAAGAGAAAAAGAACCATCCGGATTGTTATAGGCGCAAAGTGTAAAAGCCAGCATCTGTGATGGTATGGGGGTGTATTAGTGCCCAAGACATGGGTAACTTACACATATGTGAAGGCGCCATTAATGCTGAAAGGTACATACAGGTTTCAGAGCAACATATGTTGCCATCCAAGCAACGTTACCATGGACGCCCCTGCTTATTTCAGCAAGACAATGCCAAGCCACGTGTTACATCAACGTGGCTTCATAGTAAAAGAGTGCGGGTACTAGACTGGCCTGCCTGTAGTCCAGACCTGTCTCCCATTGAAAATGTGTGGCGCATTATGAAGCCTAAAATACCACAACGGAGACCCCCGGACTGTTGAACAACTTAAGCTGTACATCAAGCAAGAATGGGAAATAATTCCACCTAAAAGCTTAAAAAATGTGTCTCCTCAGTTCCCAAACGTTTACTGAGTGTTGTTAAAAGGAAAGGCCATGTAACACAGTGGTGAACATGCCCTTTCCCAACTACTTTGGCACGTGTTGCAGCCATGAAATTCTAAGTTAATTATTATTTGCAAAAAACAAATAAAGTTTATGAGTTTGAACATCAAATATCTTGTCTTTGTAGTGCATTCAACTGAATATGGGTTGAAAAGGATTTGCAAATCATTGTATTCCGTTTATATTTGCATCCAACACAATTTCCCAACTCATATGGAAACAGGGTTTGTAGACAGAAATAATCCGTCACATTTTAACATTTGTTAAACAACCGGCCTTCCCGCCTTCTCCCGGGCCGAGGAGCGCCGCGGGTGTGTGATGACGGTGATGAATCGTTGAACAACAGCTTACTGGGATCATCGCAGCAAGGTCTGCTGTACCTGGAGGAAATCTAGCCATTAGATATCTCGCTCTCCTTGAGCAGCCAGGCAGGCAGTTCTTAAAGCCCCACATGATGTCATCTCAGGTCTTCGTGTGAATATAAATATTAATTATTATAATTAATAATTAAGAGTATATAAATTATAATATTTGTCACCGATTCTGTTCATAACTTTTATGGAGAGAATTTCTAGGCTCAGTCAGGGCGTTGAGGGGATCTGGTTTGGTGGCTGCAGGATTAGGTCTCTGCTTTTTGCAGATGATGTGGTCCTGATGGCTTCATCTGGCCAAGATCTTCAGCTCTCACTGGATCGGTTCGCAGCCGAGTGTGAAGCGACCGGGATGGGAATCAGCACCTCCGAGTCAGAGTCCATGGTTCTCGCCCGGAAAAAGGATGGAGTGCCATCCCCGGGTCGGGGAGGAGATCTTGCCCCAAGTGGAGGAGTTCAAGTACCTCGGAGTCTTGTTCACGAGTGAGGGAAGAGTGGATGGTGAGATCGACAGGCGGATCGGTGCGGCGTCTTCAGTAATGCGGACGCTGTATCGATCCGTTGTGGTGAAGAAGGAGCTGAGCTGGAAGGCAAAGCTCTCGATTTACCGGTCGATCTACGTTCCCATCCTCACCTATGGTCATGAGCTTTGGGTTATGACCGAAAGGACAAGATCACGGGTACAAGCAGCCGAAATGAGCTTCCTCCGCCGGGCATACTTGCCAACCCTCCCGATTTTTCCGGGGGACTCCCGAATTTCAGTGACCCTGAAGAAAATCTCCCGGGGCAACCATTCTCCCGAATTTCTCCCGATTTTCACTCGGACAACAATATTGAGGGCGTGCCGTGATGGCACCGTCTTTAGCGTCTGCTTTTTCTCCATACAAAAAGCGTGCCGGCCCAGTCACGTGTTGTATGCTGCTGCTACAGAACACACGTAAGTGACTGGAAGACATACTTGATCAACAGCCATACAGGTCACACTGAGGGTCGCCGTATAAACAACTTTAACACTGTTACAAATATGCGCCACACTGTGAACCCACACCAAACAAGAATGACAAACACATTTCGGGAGAACATCCGCACCGTAACACAACATAAACACAACAGAACAAATACCCAGAATCCCTTGCAGCCCTAACTCTTCCGGGCTACAATATACACCCCGCTACCACCAAACCTCGCCCCCCCAAACCCTGCCCACCTCAACCCCGCCCACCTCAACCCCGATCCCCCGCACCTCAAACCCCCCTCCCCCCATCTCCCGAATTCGGAGGTCTCAACGTTGCCAAGAATGCTCTCCCTTAGAGATAGGGTGGAGGAGCTCAAGCTAAAGCCGCTGCTCCTCCACATGGAGAGGAGCCAGATGAGGTGGTTCGGGCATCTGCTCAGGATGCCACCCGAACGCCTCCCTAGGGAGGTGTTTCGGGCACGTCCGACCGGTAGGAGGCCACGGGGAAGACCCAGGACACGTTGGGAAGACTATGTCTCCCGGCTGGCCTGGGAACGCCTCGGGATCCCCCGGGAGGAGCTGGACGAAGTGGCTGGGGAGAGGGAAGTCTGGGCTTCCCTGCTTAGGCTGCTGCCCCCGCGACCCGACCTCGGATAAGCGGAAGAAGATGGATGGATGGATGGAGTATATAAAAATTTGACTGATTTTTTTTTGCCGGTTGGATGTTTTTTTTATTAAATCCACAGAGTTCAATGAGCAGGTTATGTTATTTGTGACCTTCTTTGTTGAATTTCTGCGCTGGTTGAAATCTTTTTTCTGCACCCTGACTAGGGAAGGTTGTTTGGATTGGGTCATATAAGTAAATGTTTTGTATATAGCACATTTAATGACTCAAGATACATTCATTAGTGTAATTAATAAATAAGAAAATAGATGGATTTGATCCCTATCTTGTTTACTTCCTGACAGCTTCCTTAAAGTTTTGTAATCAATCAGAAATTTCAAGCAGCTAAAATGTGCCCAATGTGGTGTGGACAGAGTGTTTTGCATTTTTCCCATCATCCCTTGTAATGGATTTAAATGAGTGTAATTCTGTTTTTTTATGCTGGTTGGATGTTTTTTTTAATCAAATCCACAGAGTTCAATGAGAAGATTGTGTTAATTGTGACCATGTTTGTTGAATTTTAGTGCTGGCTGACATTTGTTTTCTGCACCCTGACTAGGGAAGGTTGTTTGGATTGGGTCATATAAGTAAATGTTGTGTAAGCCACTCATTTATTGATTTAAGTTACTCTCTTTAATGTTATCATTAAATCAGAGAATACATGTATTTCATTCCTTTCTTGTTTATTTCCGTGACAGCCTCCTTAAAGTTTTGTAATCAATCAGAAATTTCAAGCAGCTAAAATGTGTCAAACGTGGTGTGGACAGAGTGTTTTGCATTTTTCCCATCATCCCTTGTAATGGATTTAAATGAGTGGGATTCTGTTTTTTTATGCTGGTTGGAGGTTTTTTTTAAACAAATCCACAGAGTTCAATGAGCAGATTGTGTTATTTTGTGACCATGTTTGGTGAATTTTAGCGCCGGTTGAATTTTTTTTTCTGCACCCTGACTAGGGAAGGTTGTTTGGATTGGGTCAAATCAGTAAATATTGTGTTTACTATACATTTAATTACTCAAGATACTTTCATTAGTATGAACTAGATGGATTGCATTCCTATCTTATTTATTTGTAATGGATTTAAATAAGTGGGATTTTGATTTTTTTTTGCCGGTTTATGTTTTTTTTAATAAATCCACAGAGTTCAATGAGCAGGTTATGTTATTTGTGACCTTGTTTGTTGAATTTTTGCGCTGGTTGAATTTTTTTTTCTGCACCCTGACTAGGGAAGGTTGTTTGGATTGGGTCATATAAGTAAATGCCGTGTTATGTTGCATATATAACAACTCAAGTTACTTTTTATGGCCGCCAGACGGTGACAAAATGGCAGCTATTAGATGTCCGGCTGTTTTAATATAATATAAAAACACTGCGCCCCGCGAAGTTGCTTACCAGACTCCTGCAGCCTCGCGGGCCAAGTTGAAGATGCAGATGAGCCGTAGTTTGGACACCCCTGATCTAAGCATTAAGACTGTTACTTATGAAGAACTGTCCGGACTCTTTAGTACCTACCCAAGATGATGGACCACAGCTTACAAGAACTGGCCGACTGCTTGCTCATCATATGCAAAACATGTTATTTCTTAGACTAGCAGATACTACAAACCCAACAAATGATTGATTCCTGCTAAACCGAGGACACATTTTCCTATAGAAACGTATTTTCCTGATCGTATTCGGTGTAATAGAAAGTAATTGGACCCCATGTTGATGATTGGGTTTGGTCGCCATTTTCTAAGCGGATGTTTGCTCTGCCGTTGTTTCTTTCCAGCGCAGGAGGCGTGTACACAGCATAAAAGCATGTTTCCATGGAAACCCTGTCTTTCTCTCCCGTCCAGGTGGAGATCATCCACAGGCGTCTGCACAAGGACGTGCTCCACAACCCCGTGGTGATGCTCAACTTGTGTCCCGACCTCAAGCCTGTCCGCTCCGACCTGAGGAAGGTGCACGGCGAGTTCATCTTCCTCATCGACCGCAGCGGCAGCATGAGCGGCGTCAACATCAACCGCGTCAAGGTAACCACAACTCCGCAGCCAATAATGAAGGCTCGAAAAGCACTCCGACCTCCGCCAGGCCCTATGTACCAATAGTAAAGACTACTTCATCCTGAATCCAGACGTTGATCCGGATCAGCCCCAAAACGTAATCACTTGCTCCTTATCCGATTTCCGGCCTTTTTCCGAAAGTTTCATCTAAATCAGACAATAATACAAAACCCAAAACCAGTGAAGTTGGCACGTTCTGTAAATGGTAAATAAAAACAGAATACAATGATTTGCAAATCCTTTAAAGGCCTACTGAAATGCGATTTTCTTATTTAAATGGGGATAGCAGGTCCATTCTATGTGTCAGACTTGATCATTTCGCGATATTGCCATAATTTTGCTGAAAGGATTTAGTAGAGAACATCGACGATAAAGTTCACAACTTTTGGTCGCTGATAAAAAAGCCTTGCCTGTACCGGAAGTAGCGTGACGTCACAGGTTGTGGAGCTCCTCCCATCTGCACATTGTTTACAATCATGGCCACCAGCAGCGAGAGCGATTCGGACAGAGAAAGCGACGATTTCCCCATTAATTTCAGCGAGGATGAAAGATTTGCGGATGAGGAAAGTGAGAGTGAAGGACTAGAGGGCAGTGGAAGCGATTCAGATAGGGAAGATGCTGTGAGAGGCGGGTGGGACCTGATATTCAGCTGGGAATGACTTAAACAGTAAATAAACACAAGACATATATATACTCTATTAGCCACAACACAACCAGGCTTATATTTAATATGCCACAAATTAATACAAATCAAACACCCGCACAAAACACTCAATCCCACAGCCCAAAGTACCGTTCACCTCCCCAAAGTTCATACAGCACATATATTTCCCAAAAGTCCCCAAAGTTACGTGCGTGACATGCACATAGCGGCATGCACGTACGGGCAAGCGATCAAATGTTTGGAAGCCGCAGCTGCGTACGTACTCACGATACCGCGTCTGCGTATCCAACTCAAAGTCCTCCTGGTAAGAGTCTCTGTTGTCCCAGTTCTCCACAAGCCAATGGTAAAGCTTGACTGTCATCTTTTGGGAATGTAAACAATGAAACACCGGCTACGTGTTTATGTTGCTGCAGCCGGCCGCTAATACACCGCTTCCCACCTACAGCTTTCGTCTTTGCTGTCTCCATTGTTCATTGAACAAATTGCAAAAGATTCACCAACACAGATGTCCAGAATACTGTGGAATTTTGCGATGAAAACAGATGACTTAATAGCTGGCCACTATGCTGTCCCAAAATGTCCTCTACAATCCGTGACGTCACGCGCAGACGTCATCATACCGAGACGTTTTCAGCAGGATATTTCGCGCAAAATTTAAAATTGCTTTTTAGTAATCTAACCCGGCCGTATTGGCATGTGTTGCAATGTTAATATTTCATCATTGATATATAAACTATCAGACTGCGTGGTCGGTAGTAGTGGCTTTCAGTAGGCCTTTAAACTTATATTCAATTGAATAGACTGCAAAGACAAGATATTTAATGTTCACACTGTTATTTTTTGCAAATATTAGCTCATTTGGAATTTGATGCCTGCAACATGTTTCAAAAAAGCTGGCACAAGTGGCAAAAAAGACTGACAAAGTTGAGGAATGCTCGTCAAACACTTATTTGGAACATTCCACAGGTGAACAGGCTAATTGGGAACAGGTGGGTGCCATGATTGGGTATAAAAGCAGCTTCCATGAAATGCTCAGTCATTCACAAACAAGTATGGGGCGAGGGTCACCACTTTGTCAACAAATGCGTGAGCAAATTGTCCAACAGTTTAAGAACAACATTTCTCAAGCAGCTATTGCAAGGGATTTAGGGATTTCACCATCTACGCTCCGTAATTGTCACGTCAGGGTTTTCGCAGCTCCCGGGAATGCAGAACGGACAACTCCGGACGAAAGCGTGACGGTAGGATATGATTTAATTTTCAAAAAAATCATCCAACTTACAAAATAACAGGCAAACAACAAAGGCAAGCGTGCCTAACACACGGGAAGCTAAGGCAAAAACTTAGCGCAGGAAACACAGGACTATGGACATGGAACACTCACGAAACTGTGGCATGAAACAAGACTTACGTACAGAGGTGGGTAGTAACGCGCTACATTTACTCCGTTACATCTACTTGAGTAACTTTTGGGATCAATTGTACTTCTAAGAGTAGTTTTAATGCAACATACTTTTACTTTTACTTGAGTATATTTATAGAGAAGAAACGCTACTTTTACTCCGCTCCATTTATCTACATTCAGCTCGCTACTCGCTACTGATTTTTATCAATCTGTTAATGCACGTGTGACGGACTCAAGCCGTCTTGTGGGTTCCATGGACCATCAAATAGAGCAGGGGTCACCAACCTTTTTGAAACCAAGAGCTACTTCTTGGGTACTGATTAATGCGAAGGGCTACCAGTTAGATACACACTTAAATAAATTGCCAGAAATAGCCAATTTGCTCAATTTACCTTTAACTCTGTTATTTTTAATAATTAATGATATTTATACTTAATTGAACGGTTTAAAAGAGGAGAAAACACGAAAAAAATTACAATTAAATTTTGAAACATAGTTTATCTTCAATTTCGACTCTTTAAAATTTAACCGAAAAAAGAAGAGAAAAACTAGCTAAATCGAATCTTTTTGAAAAAATTAAAAAAAGAATTTATGGAACATCATTAGTAATTTTTCCTGATTAAGATTAATTTTAGAATTTTGATGACATGTTTTAAATAGGTTAAAATCCAATCTACACTTTGTTAGAATATATAACAAATTGGACCAAGCTAAGACAAATCATTAGTTCTTCTAGATTTTCCAGAACAAACATTTTAAAATAAATTAAAAGACTTTGAAATAAGATTTACATTTGATTCTACAGATTTTCTAGATTTGCCAGAATATTTTTTTTGAATTTTAATCACAATACGTTTGAAGAAATATTTCACAAATATTCTTCGTCGAAAAAACAGAAGCTAAAATGAAGAATTAAATTAAAATGTATTCATTATTCTTTACAATAAAAAAAATAAATTTACTTGAACATTGATTTAAATTGTCAGGAAAGAAAAGGAAGGAAGGAATTTAAAAGGTAAAAAGGTATATGTGTTTAAAAATCCTAAAATCATTTTTAAGGTTGTATTTTTTCTCTAAAATTGTCTTTCTGAAAGTCATAAGAAGCCAAGTAAAAAAAATTAATGAATTTATTTAAACAAGTGAAGACCAAGTCTTTAAAATATTTTCTTGGATTTTCAAATTCTATTTGAGTTTTGTCTCTCTTAGAATTAAAAATGTTGGGCAAAGCGAGACCAGCTTGCTAGTAAATAAATACAATAAAAAAAATAGATACAGCTCACTGGTAAGTGCTGCTATTTGAGCTATTTTTAAAACAGGCCGGCGGGCTACTCATCTGGTCCTTACGGGCTACCTGGTGCCCGCGGGCACCGCGTTGGTGACCCCTGAAATAGAGACATCTCTGAGCAGTTTGACGTTTGTTTTATTTTTTCAAACAAAACCTCAGTCCCGGTCGCTTTTCAGCTCCTCTCCTCCGCTCGCTCGCTCGTCGTTTCGGGCTCTCCTCCTCTCTCGCTCCGCGTCAGCTTTTCGTTGGCTCCTTCCAGCCTTCTCCTCCTCTCTCTCTGCTGCTCCCCTTTTCTTCAGCGGGAGGAGATTGGATGATCGTGCCCAGGTGCGCGGATCGTACACCTGGGCACGATTGCGGTGTCGCTCCCGGCGCGCCCTGCCTTGCTGCTCGCTCGCCGGCCCCGCCTCTCCACAGTCCTCCATCGCCAAACGCAAGCCGGGATTCCGACCAGCTGCGCGTACTCCCCCCCTTTTTCCGAGGGAGCAGGAAGTGAGGACGGCCAGGTCCCCCTGTGGCCGCGGTCTTCTCTTTTTCTGTGTCTTCTTCCTTTTCCGCCTGTACTTTTTTCCCTTCTTCATCTTCATCGTCTTTTCCTTGGTCTTTTTCTTTGTCTTCTTGGTCTTTTTCTTTGTCTTCTTGGTCTTTTTCTTTGTCTTCTTGGTCTTTTTTTTGTCTTCTTGGTCTTTTTCTTTGTCTTTTTCTTTCACTTTTTGGTCTTTTTCTTCGTCTTTTTGGTCTTTTTCTTTGTCTTCTTGGTCTTTTTCTTTGTCTTCTTGGTCTTTTTCTTTGTCTTCTTGGTCTTTTTCTTTGTCTTCTTGGTCTTTTTTTTGTCTTCTTGGTCTTTTTCTTTGTCTTTTTCTTTCACTTTTTGGTCTTTTTCTTCGTCTTTTTGGTCTTTTTCTTTGTCTTCTTGGTCTTTTTCTTTGTCTTCTTGGTCTTTTTCTTCAAGTTTTTCTTCTTCAAGTTTTTCTTCAAGTTTTTCTTCAAGTTTTTCTTTTTCTTCAACTTCTTCTTTGTCTTCTTCAACTACCACTTCTTTGGGGGGCCACTCGCCGCCACACCCCGCCTGGCCCACTAGCACCTGCAACTGTTTGCGGGACTCTTCGAGACGCTGGCGGCTGCCTGCCGCCAGTTCCGTGAACGCCCCCACGAGGGCCCACAGGAAATCGTCCTCCCCCGCCTCCGATAGTCCAGCCACGTTGGGTGCCAAAAGTGACGGACTCATGCCGTCTTGTGGGTTCCCTGGACCATCAAATGGAGACATCTTTGAGCAAGTTTGACTTTTGTTTATTTTTGCAAATAAAACCTCCAGTCCAGGTCGCTTTTCAGCTCCTCTTCCTTGCTCGCTTGTCGTCTGTCTCGGGCTCTCCTCCTCTCTCGCGCCGCGTCCGCTTCACGTTGGCTTCGTCTCCTACCGTCTCTCTCCTCGACGTTCACAGCTGTCGCCCTTTTAAACAGTGTGAGAGGATTGGATGATCGTGCCCAGGTGCGCGATCCGTGCACCTGGGCACGATTGCGGCGTCGCTCCCGGGGCGCCCCGCCTCGCCGCTCGCTCGCCGTCCACGCCTCCTTGCCGCCATCTTGGGCCGGACCCCGGTGTGCCCTGCCTTGCTGCTCGCTCGCCGGCCCCGCCTCTCCACAGCACGCTTTGTTTGTTTTGGTTTGTCAGACAGACCTTCAAAGTAGGATCTATCACATGCCTGCGTTTCACCAATCAAATGCAGTCACTGGTGACGTTGGACTCCGTTTCACCAATCAAATG
This sequence comes from Entelurus aequoreus, assembly GCF_033978785.1. Lineage (NCBI taxonomy): Eukaryota > Metazoa > Chordata > Actinopteri > Syngnathiformes > Syngnathidae > Entelurus > Entelurus aequoreus. The sequence goes on from NC_084737.1 coordinate 15,755,316, forward strand.
CAGTCACTGGTGACGTTTGACTCCGTTTCACCAATCAAATGCAGTCACTGGTGACGTTGGACTCCGTTTCACCAATCAAATGCAGTCACTGGTGACGTTTGACTCCGTTTCACCAATCAAATGCAGTCACTGGTGACGTTTGACTCCGTTTCACCAATCAAATGCAGTCACTGGTGACGTTTGACTCCGTTTTACCAATCAAATGCAGTCACTGGTGACGTTGGACTCCGTTTCACCAGTCAAACAGAGCCAGGCGGTCACATGATTAACTGCACATAAAGTTTCACCGACAAACAACAACAAGCTTAAGCTTACATGAACTCAACGTCAAATTTGAGGAAGCACATCGCGGTAAGTAACCTTAGATATTTTGGCTGTCACCGTAGGTTTCCCTGCTATGAATCACTGTCAAATGTACATCGTGTGGGGACATTTATTAACGCACTGCAGACTCACAGACAGACAGACAGACAGACAGAGTCACACACACACACACACACACACACACACACACACACACACACACACACACACACACACACACACACACACACACACACACACACACACACACACACACACACACACACACACACACACACACACACACACACACACACACACACACACACACACACACGCATGCATAGAAACACCAATTAGAAGTTCCCAGGTGCAGCCCACACCTATCAGTTTATGGTTTGCGTAAAGGCTAACTTGTTATTTTCCTTTGTAATCTCTGCCTACTGAGCCTATGGTGCTGTTAAGTTATTGTGGCTCAATTTGCCTTAATTTTTTTTATGTTAATGTATTATTATTTAATATATATTATTGTTTTAGTTGCTTAAGAGATATTTAATAGCTCATTGCTATTTTTATGTTTTTGTGCATTTGTTGCAGTCATCATTAAACGAACATGTTACTCATCAGTTACTCAGTACTTGAGTAGTTTTTTTCACAACATACTTTTTACTTTTACTCAAGTAAATATTTGGGTGACTACTCCTTACTTTTACTTGAGTAATAAATCTCTAAAGTAACAGTACTCTTACTTGAGTACAATTTCTGGCTACTCTACCCACCTCTGCTTACGTAGTAGGTTGTGTGAAGCAAACAATGACGCCAGACCGAGTGTGGCGAGCAACGTGAATAAATAGCTCTCTGATTAGTGCTCGGCAGCATGCCGAACACTAATCAGAGGCAGGTGGAAATAATAAGTAACCCTGGTAACTAACAAGGGTGCACAAAAACAGGAACTAAAGGAGTCCAAAACTATCAGAAAAAAACAAAAACATGATCCGGACCACGGATCATGACAGTAAAATCATCCAAATGTTCAGAGACTCCCTGCAGGTAAGCGATGATATTACGGACCGTGGATCCCTCAGGCGGTACTTGTTTTGGCAAACTCTACGCGAGGCCAAAGCCGTCACCCAAACAACAGAAGGGCCTCAACTGTGAAAACACAATCCACAATAATTCCTTCGTAGTGTCTGCTATTTAAAATCAGCATAGTCATTAGACACGTAATATTTGACGATGATGATGATGATGTGTTCTGGTCTTTCCCAGGATGCCATGGTGGTGATCCTCAAGAGTCTGGTACCAGGCTGCCTGTTCAACATCGTCAGTTTCGGCTCCACCTTCAAATCTCTTTTCTCTGCCAGCCAGAACTACCAGGAGGTAAAAACTGCTCAACAAAAACATCTTCTAGTCAATACATCAACACACAATATGGAGGTAAAATCTACTGTAAAATAGTGTTTTGTTGTTGATCTGCTTGCATGTTCCATAAATACAAATGAATAGGGAATATTAATAATCTTTATTTTCCTGGCATAAACTGTCGATAAAATTAAAATGCAAACGAAAATACAGCTTCACCACTTTAGTCATAATTTTTTGCGCTCAAAGCGCCAGACTTCTTCTGTTTGTTTGACATTGTCATTACTGCCACATGTGGTGGAAACGTGTATTACAACTGATAAACAGTGGTTTAGAAACACTGGTTTACACTACAGTAACGTTACCAAATGTAAGTGAAGTGAAGTAAATTATATTTATATAGCGCTTTTCTTTAGAGACTCAAATCGCTTTACATTGTGAAACCCATTATCTATATCTTTAAGCTACATCTTAAACCAGTGTACGGCTGATTTAGTTCTACAAAAAATAATTTGAAATGCTAACAATGGATATTATAAACACTTATTGTCAGGTTCAAACACCGAACCACCTATTCAACAAAGACAAGAAGCAAGGAATCAAACAGACAGGAGAGCGTGTGCACTTGCACCCTCGTACAATGTCGCCCCACGCTCTGAGGAAAGGGTTCCACACGCCTCCTCATTTATTTGGGCATTTTCTGATTACATAGCTGCAGCTGCTTCTAAGGGGAAGGGTCATAAACAGCTGCTGCACTCCGTCATAAATAGTTAAAAAAAAAGGTGTTTGGAGCGGTGTCAGGTTTGCCCCCTCTCTGCTTTGTAGCTTTCCTGTGGCTAGATAGATAGATCAAAGAAACCGACACCTCCACGTCGCATCCCATCGCACACAGTGGAGGTTTACAAGCGGTAGGCCTTTTGCTTGATAAGATCAAAGACAGCTCTTGTTTTCTCGCAGGGCAACCTGAACTCATGGGAAAACAAGTTGTTTGATAACTTATATACAATTATTCTGACACTTATAATATTGTTTACATCTATAGTGGCCATCTCTTTTACTTTACAAAGTGTACACTCTGCTTTTGCGGAGTCAAACACTTTAAAATGTGTCCACATTTTACCCCATTTCCTGTCACTCATCTTCGGTAAAATGGTCAAGTCCTCTCAAGCCAGCGGAATCCTGGAGGGACTTGCATATGCTATAAACTCAGTCCTGTTACTAATGAGTCATCTTGGGTTTCGGATCTGATTGTGGCGGTCCACTCCCTGTATGATATGTGTCAGAACTTGGTCCAGTAAGTCGGATCCGTTTCCAGTGAGGGTTGGACTCTGCCAGGGCTGCCCTTTTGTCACCGATTCTGTTCACAACTTTTGGGGACAGAATTTCTAGGCGCAGTCAGGGCGTTGAATGGATCCGGTTTGGTGGCTGCAGGATTAGGTCTCTGCTTTTTGTGGACGATGTGGTTCTGCTGGCTTCATCTGGCCAGGATCTTCGGCTCTTGTTCCCGAGTGAGGGAATAGTGGATCGGTGATGCGGACCCTGCATCGGTCCGTAGTGGTGAAGAAGGAGACGAGCCGGAAGGCGAAGCTCTCAATTTACCGGTCGATCTACATCTCCAACCTCCCCTATGGTCATGAACTTTGGGGTATGACTGAAAGGACAAGATTACGGATATAAGCGACCGGAATTAGTTTCCTCCGTCAGGTGGCGGGGCTCTCCCTTAGAGATAGGGAGCTCAGAGTAAAGCCACATCGAGAGGAGCCAGATGAGGTGGTCAGGGCATTTGGTCAGAATGCCCCCCGGACGCCTCCTTGGGGAGGTGTTTAGGGCACGTCTGATCGGTAGGAAACCACGGGGAAAACCCAGGACACGTTGGGGGGACAATTTCTCCCGGCTGGCCTGGGAACACCTTGGGATCCTCCGGGAGGAGTTGGAAATAGTGGCTAGAGAGAGGGAAGTCTGGGCTTCTCTGCTTAGGCTGCTGCCTCCGCGACCTGACCTTGGATAAGTGGAAGAAGACGGATGAATGGATGGACGGCTTCGGATCCTTGATTGTATCATCAGATTTAGAATTGGAACAAAAAAACAAACGTGTAATTATGAACAAAAACAAATGGCAGTGATGTGATTAACAATGCATGAACTCAGGATAATGATATCAGACACTGTATACCTTATAAACACCATATGCTTATACAGTTTCTTGAACCGACTCATGTTAGTTCATTGTCCTGCCATGATTTTACTCCACATGCTATAAAAAACATTTGCGATTTTTTGAAAAGTAATTTTTCCCTAAGGTCACGTTTCCAATCAGTCAATCAATCAATCAAACTTTATTTATAAAGCGCTTTTTATACATAAAAGAAATACAACGCAAAGTGCTTTACAAAGTTAAAAACAATACCCCGGTGACCCATTACCCCATCATCACATACATACGCACGGACACAGATACCAAACACACACACACACACACACACACGTATGCAACAATATGGACAAATGATTGCATGGCTGAGTACAGAGGAGACATGTGAGTAAACACTATCACAGGAGCCATCTGCACCAGGAGGTCATCAGACCATGGCCACCCTGACGCTGACACAAAGCGCCCCCACAAGCATGGCTGATAACCCCTGAGGCAGGTGGCTCATCTGAGGAGCGTTGGAAAATAATAAAACTGTTACGGTTGTACAGGGGACGAAGACGGCACAAACAACAGGGACGTCGTTTAGCTCTATTTATTATATATATATTTACAAAAGTATGAAACTACTCCAAATGTGTATGTGTGTGAATTAACTGTTGTGTGTTACGAGAGTGTTTAGCGAGAGGGGGGAAGTCCCGGAGGGGAAAGGCAGGCTCGAAGGTCCGTGAGACAGGCAGGTAGTCGGGGGCAATAGCGAGGCGTCAGAGTCCGAGTCCAGGCGGGAAGTCGAGATCCAAGAGGCAGCCAGAGAACCAGAGGGAATATGGGTAGATGAGACACACCGCTCGTAACGCGGGAACGGAGGAAATGTGTCACGGCCAGGGCGCATTCCAATGCGCCCTCATCCTTGCGCTCTGATTGTCGCACCTCGGGACACGCCCACGGCCGCGCACATCCAGGGATGCGCCGGGCGCGTCTTCGCCCTGCAGCAGCCGCCAGCTGCAATCATTCACCGGAAATCAGCACACCTGCCTGTGATGAGCGAGCTGCCTTCTTAAGCCTGCTCAACCTGCCATCCCGGGCCGGAATATATTCATCTGTTGGTGTACATACACTCCGTCGTCTTGTAAGTGAGCTGTGCGTCTCACTTTTCCCTGGATCTCCCTCTGTACTGTGACTGCCTCCCTCGTTCCTCGAGTACTCGCTCGCCCCCGGACTCTGACGTCTCTCTCTGCCCCACGGACCTCACGTGAATCTCGGATCCCTTCTGCGTTGCCCTCCTTGGTTTTGTCTGCTTCCTCATTCAACATTTACGATAACCCTCAACAGCTAATCTACACACATAGTCACACGCATACGCTCTTGGATTTTGTCACACACCATTCTATAATTTATTAGTATTGTTTTGTTTTATTATATATATATATATATATATATATATATATATATATATATATATATATATATATATATATATATATATATATATATATATATATATATATATATATATATATATATATATATATATATATATATATATATATACATATATATATATATATATATATATATATATATATATATATATATATATATATATGTATGTGTGGGAAAAAAATCACAAGACTATTTCATCTCTACAGGCCTGTTTCATGAGGGGTTTCCTCAATCCTCAGGAGATTTTAATGGAAGCATTCACATACCATGGTTTATATAGGGCACAGAGCGGGTGGGTACAGGCAGGCGTGGGGGCGTGGTGATTGGCTCATGTGTTGCCTAGGAGGTGTTTCCTTCTGTGACGGCATGCTGATACAATTTCGCTGCGTTTGTTGAGGGATGACAACTCTGGACGGTATATGATAAACAGTTTCTCTTTTAAGCATAGGTTGCATCTTTTGTTACCACTGTTGTAAGGTGTGCTGGATGCAAGAATTTGCCATGTTATTGAGTATTCAACATTATTGTCTTTGAGATTCCAAATGTGTTTGCTGAGTTCTGTAGTGTTCCGCAGGCTTTTGCATCTGAAAGAAGCCTTGTGATTGTTCCATCTGGTTTTGAATTCTCCCTCAGTTAATCCTACGTATGTGTCGGATGTGTTAATGTCCTTGCGTATTACCTTTGCTTGGTAAACAACTGATGATTGTAAGCACCCCCCGTTGAGAGGGCAATCAGGTTTCTTGCGGCAGTTACATCTTTTGTCGGTTTTGGAGTCGTTCTGCCTGGTGGTGGGCGGCTCCTTTTCAATTGCTTTATTGTGGTTTGAAATGATTTGTCGCATGTTGTTCATGCAGCTGTAGCTCAATTTAATGTTGTTCTTGTTGAATACTTTTCTTAGGGTGTTGCCTTTGGGGAAGTGTTTGTCGATCAGGGTAAGGAATTTGTGGCCAATATTAGTTGAGACGTTTTTGCTGTATGGGGGGTTGTACCAGATAATGTTGTTTCGTTTTCTGCTCCTTTTTGGTTGGTTTCCTGGCGTGGGTTCGTAGGTGAGGGTGAAGTTGTATCCGCTTTCATCAAGTGCTTTTTGGTACGGGGGGGTTGCTTTGTCGAATTCAGCTTTGCTAGATGACAGCATCGATAGTCTTTTATTAATTCCGGTAGGTATTCTTTTCGTGGTGGTGGGTGGGTGGTTGCTGTCATGGTGCACGTATTGGAGTGTTGTGTTGGGTTTGGTGAATGGTTGGTAGCTGTTATTCCTCAGGTTGAAAGTGACGTCGAGGAAGTTGACGGTTTGCTTGTTGGCTTCAATTGTGATCCGTAGACCGTTCTCTTTGAAGATTTGGCATATACGCTTCTTGGTATTCTCGCTGCTCCTTGGCGAGGCGCGACACACTGCCAGTCCGTCATCACGGTAAATACCAAGGTTCAGGTTGAGGCTAGCGAGCTGGGAGAGGAGGAAACTCCCAACAAGTTCGCACGTTTCTGCTCCGTCGAAACTCCCCATAGTGACGTCGAATGTTGAATTGTTCTTTTTTTGCCATGGTGTACCGTTGCGGAAGAGTATGGAGTTCTTTGCGTGGATGATGATGTTTCTTTCGTTGCCTGTGATTGAGTCGTAGTCCGAGGCAAAGTCTAGTGCTTTGGTCAGTAGGTCTTGCGTGATGGAAGGGTAAAATTCTTCGACATCGAAGGAGATGAAGTTGTGCTGTTGTTTGTCTTGGATGTTGCTGAACCATTTGATTACTGCTGCTGTATTTCTCCATTGGTTGAGTGGTGTTTTGTCTGTAATTTTTGTGTTGATTCTGTCCAGGATTGTTTTGCTGATTTTTCCTATTTCGGATTTAGTTGGGTTTATTAGTCGGCATGATGGGTTATTTGCGAAGTTGGGTTTGTGGTCCTTCAATGTGATGAAGGCTTCCTTGTTGGCTGTGGCGTCCACCCTGTCCTCGATGTCCAGTTCAGCCGCGATCCGTTTGTTTTCCAGGTGGATGTTCTGTAAAGTGTTGGGTTGTGCTTTTTTGTATGATTTGGTGATGCTTCTGTCCAGTAAAGTGTTATGTTCTTGTATGTTCATACAAGAATACCAAGAAGCGTATATGCCAAATCTTCAAAGAGAACGGTCTACGGATCACAATTGAAGCCAACAAGCAAACCGTCAACTTCCTCGACGTCACTTTCAACCTGAGGAATAACAGCTACCAACCATTCACCAAACCCAACACAACACTCCAATACGTGCACCATGACAGCAACCACCCACCCACCACCACGAAAAGAATACCTACCGGAATTAATAAAAGACTATCGATGCTGTCATCTAGCAAAGCTGAATTCGACAAAGCAACCCCCCCGTACCAAAAAGCACTTGATGAAAGCGGATACAACTTCACCCTCACCTACGAACCCACGCCAGGAAACCAACCAAAAAGGAGCAGAAAACGAAACAACATTATCTGGTACAACCCCCCATACAGCAAAAACGTCTCAACTAATATTGGCCACAAATTCCTTACCCTGATCGACAAACACTTCCCCAAAGGCAACACCCTAAGAAAAGTATTCAACAAGAACAACATTAAATTGAGCTACAGCTGCATGAACAACATGCGACAAATCATTTCAAACCACAATAAAGCAATTGAAAAGGAGCCGCCCACCACCAGGCAGAACGACTCCAAAACCGACAAAAGATGTAACTGCCGCAAGAAACCTGATTGCCCTCTCAACGGGGGGTGCTTACAATCATCAGTTGTTTACCAAGCAAAGGTAATACGCAAGGACATTAACACATCCGACACATACGTAGGATTAACTGAGGGAGAATTCAAAACCAGATGGAACAATCACAAGGCTTCTTTCAGATGCAAAAGCCTGCGGAACACTACAGAACTCAGCAAACACATTTGGAATCTCAAAGACAATAATGTTGAATACTCAATAACATGGCAAATTCTTGCATCCAGCACACCTTACAACAGTGGTAACAAAAGATGCAACCTATGCTTAAAAGAGAAACTGTTTATCATATACCGTCCAGAGTTGTCATCCCTCAACAAACGCAGCGAAATTGTATCAGCATGCCGTCACAGAAGGAAACACCTCCTAGGCAACACATGAGCCAATCACCACGCCCCCACGCCTGCCTGTACCCACCCGCTCTGTGCCCTATATAAACCATGGTATGTGAATGCTTCCATTAAAATCTCCTGAGGATTGAGGAAACCCCTCATGAAACAGGCCTGTAGAGATGAAATAGTCTTGTGATTTTTTTCCCACACATACATATTACGCTCTACCACGGTATCGAGCACTATTTTTTGGATAATCTAATTAAGACATATATATATATATATATATATATATATATATATATATATATATATATATATATATATATATATATATATATATATATATATATATATATATATATATATATATATATATATATATATATATATATATATATTGGGCCCTGCGATGAGGTGGCGACTTGTCCAGGGTGTACACCGCCTTCCACCCGGTTGTAGCTGAGATAGGCTCCAGCGCCCCCCGCGAGCCCAAAGGGAATAAGCGGTAGAAAATGGATGGATATATATGGAGTTCAAATCCCAGCCGAGTCATACCAAAGACTATAAAAATGGGACCCATAACCTCCCTGCTTGGCACTCAGCAACAAAGGGTTGGAGTTGGGGGTTAAATCACCAAAATGATTCCCGGGCGCGGCGCCGCTGCTGCCCACTGCTCCCCAAGGGGATGGGACAAATGCAGAGGACAAATTTCACCACATCTAGTGTGTGTGTGACAATCATTGGTACTTTAATCTTTAATCTTTAATATATTGACTATATATATAATAAATTATTGTACATACCTCCCCCTGGTGTCTGTTGCCGTCATCTCCCCTTAGTCCAACATAACAAAATACTGCTGGAACGACAACACGGACGGGGAGAAAAAACAGAGAGAGAAAGAATGCATAGAGCTTGACAGGTTTGGCTTACTGTACAGTACAGGTAGCTACGTTCTGGCACAGGATGCAGATTTGCACTGGCTTAAGAAGGCAGGTCCTCTCATCAGCAACAGGTGTGTTGATTGCTGATTGATGATTGAATGCAGCTGCTTGCTGCAGCCGGAGTGACGCCCGCCGCCACGCTCTTGGAGGTGTGCCCAGCGCAGCGCACAGATGAATAACGGGCCGTGACAAAAACTTGTAAAATAGTAAGAAACATGAGTAGAGATAAAGAATAAAACACATGTAGGACATATGAAGATTAATAAAAAAATAAAATAAAATAAATTAATATACAGTAAATAAATAATAAATAAATAAAATCTTGCATAACTACTAGGATAAAAAGTAAAATACAAATGACGTCAATAAAATAATTAGTACCAGGTAAAAGCCAAATCAAAAAGGTGGGTCTTAAGCCTGCTCTTAAAAACATGAACAGCAGCCCTGAGGTCCTCCGGCAAGCTGTTCCATAGACGGGGGCCATAACGGTGGAAAGATGCCATCCCGTGACTTTGTGTCCTGACTTTTGGAATAATTAGGAGATGAGTGCCGGAGGATCTCAGGGCCCGGGAAGTCTCGTAGGGTAAAAGCAAACCTGAAAGATAAGAAGGCCCAATACCATTAAAAAACATTTGTAAACCATAAGAAGAACCTTAAAATGTATCCTGAAACACACAGGGAGCCAATGCGGAGATTTTAAAACTGGTGTAATGTGAGCCCGCCTTCTGGTCCTCGTCAGGACACGTGCCGCTGAATTTTGGAGTAATTGTAAAGGCGCAATAACCTTTTTAGGAAGACCAGAAAGCAGAGCGTTACAATAATCTATACCATTTCTAATAAAAGCATGCATGTGTTGCCCTGAGAGAGAATTGGGCGAACTCTGGCTATATTCTTAAACTGATAAAAACCTCTTTTTGTCATATTTTTTAGATATGGTATAAAACTAAGGTCAGAGTCGAAAACGACGCCCAGATTTTTCAATGTTGTGCTTTTTTGTGCCAGCATTATGCATTACCATACACTGTAAAAAAAAAAAAATCAAATTTTTATGGTTAATTTACTCTAAATTTCTACTGTAATTTTTCTATTTTTTTAAAATAGTTTATAAAACTGTAAAATTGAAGACATTATCTGTAAATAAACAATCCGCCTGTTATTTTAAGTAATATGCCAGTAATGACAAACTATGTATATTTCTATTTTTTTTACAGAAAAATACCAAATTAATTATACATAGCATTTTCTGTTTTCTTAAATTACTTTCAAATTCATGTAAAATTACAGTAATTATCTTTCATTAAATATGTAGCTTTTTATATAAAAGTCTATGTCCATACTAACAATCTAACACAGGGGTGTCAAACTCAAATACAGAGTGGGCCAAAATGTAAAACGGGCGGGCGGGCGGGCGGGCGGGCTGGCGGGCTGGCGGGCGGGAGGATCGGCGGGCCAGCTTTAGTGTTAATTTGATATCACCTCAAGGGCCAAGTGAAATTACACGGCGGGCCAGAGTTTGACACCCATGCTGTAGAATAAATGTAATTTTCTGCAGAACTGTTTGCATCGTCACTTTATTAAAGGTGGTTGATCTTAACAATTCAGAAAAAATCTGTCAAATAATGGTATTTTTCTGTGGAACTGCCAGCATTGTCACTTCATTAAAGGTGTTTGATCGTAATCATTTGGAAAAACTCTGTAGAATAAAGGTATTTTTCTGCAGAACTGTTTGCATCGTCACTTTATTAAAGGTGGTTGATCTTAACAATTTAGTAAAAATCTGTAAAATTACGATATTTTTCCGCAAAACGTTTCATGAAAATTTCTGTAAATATAATGTTTTTGATCATTATTTGGGTTACAATGTTTTACTTTAATTTTATGGTTTTCGTTTGGCCAGTAGATGACCGTTTTTTTTACAGAATTTTATTTTACAGTATAGCTGCTATTTCATGCAGTACAGTCAGGCCTGGCCCTAACCAATCTGGCGCCCTAGGCAAGATTTTAGGTGGCGCCCCCCCCCCTCCCTCCCCACACACACACATCGGCAGTGAAGTGTATATACTCACAAGAAACTGAATAGCTTTGTCTTTGACCTTTTTTTTTACTTAAAGAAAGCAAATTAACATATTATATGAGAATGTTATGTTATGATTATCTTTAACCGAATCACAGCAGTGCTCAAATTAAAAAACAGCATTCCCTCTCATGTGATATTGCTTAATTAACATTAATGATGTGCACTTTAACAACTAGGCTTACAACTATACCTAATATATAAAGGGGTGGAAAAGTGACTATTACCTGCAGGGCAAAGATTAGCTAACCGCAAGGCAATAACAATGTAAACAAAAAACACCTGCTTAAAAGATCTAATACAAATGTCCCTGAGGAATGTAAGGTGGGAGTACTGTAATTACTTAACGTTACATTATTATTTTCCATAACAATTTAGCCCCCTCCACAATATTAACCCGACGTTAAAACAGAACTAGCTATTTATTGATTAGCAATTGCCGAATCATGTAACATTAGCTTAATGCTAAAAGCCAGGTTTCTATCACATTCTGTAGCAGACAAATAATTTCATGTAGGCTAACGTTGCCTACCTGCTACCTCTGTCTTTTTCTCGTTTCTCCTCCTCTTCTTTTCTATTTTTTCTTCCCTGGGCACTTGACAGTTTTGGCCGTTTTGACATCTTGTGTTGACTTTTTTATGTGGTGACGTCCAAAAATAGTCATGATACGGGAAGGGAGGGGGCGCACTGTGCGGGGGAGTTGAGGGGGAGGGGGGGCGTAATGTTGTAACAAATAATATTTCTATTAAATAAGCTTTACTTTGCATTTTAATTAGCGTGGGATTATTTTTTTATTTAGAAATAATAGTACCAACTTTTTCTTTTTCTTTTTTCTCCAACATTTGTGGCACTGGCGTGGCGCCCCCTGATGGACGGCGCCCTTAGCATTTGCCTATAGGGCCTATGCCACGGGCCGGCCCTGAGTACAGTTAATGATCATGTGTCAGAGCTTTTTTTTTTTTTCCCCCTCCAAAAAGAACAATTAGAGTTTAGTAGCTCTACAGGGAACGTCGAAAATTATTTTTGGCGAATCGACTGTGAAAACACAATCCGATGTTTCCTAATAGGCGGCGATAATTTAGCGGCTCGTAGTTGTCTGTAAAAGGCAGACTACAAAGTTGAGGCTTGAACTTGAGACACATTTCTTGCCCCCTGCAGATTTCTTTTATCCGAGCTTCCATTAGACAGAAGCGGACACGACATAACTCAGCAGCACAACAAGGAGACATCAAATCTGGACAAATATGACATTTTATTTGATTGGTTGTGTCTTCTACCCAGACTCTTCATTCTTCTTCTTGTGTTGTTGTGTGTAGTGTTGTGTAGTGTTGTGTAGTGCAGTACATCCAAACTATTGAAACCTTTCCTTTTAACGACACTCAGTAAACATTTGGTAACTGAAGATATCAATTTTTGAAGCTTTTCAGGGGGAATTCTTTCCCATTCTTGCTTGATGTACAGCTTAAGTTGTTCAACAGTCCGGGGGTCTCCGTTGTGGTATTTTAGGCTTCATAATGCGCCACACATTTTCAATGGAAGACAGGTCCGGACTACAGGCAGGCCAGTCTAGTACCCGCACTCTTTTACTATGAAGCCACGTTGATGTAACACGTGGCTTGGCATTGTCTTGCTGAAATAAGCAGGGGCGTCCATGCTAACGTTGCTTGGATGGCAACATATGTTGCTCCAAAACCTGTATGTACCTTTCAGCATTAATGGCGCCTTCA